>NC_134565.1:9160363-9760363 GCF_025594145.1 Primulina tabacum | reverse complement strand
TGAGGCTCTTATGGTCGGTAAAGATCTGGCACTTCTCTCCATACAGATAGTGCCTCCAAATCTTCAAAGCAAAAACTACGGCCGCTAACTCCAGATCATGGGTGGGGTAGTTCTTCTCGTGGATTTTCAGCTGTCGAGAAGCATACGCTATCACTCTCCCATGCTGCATCAAAACTGCACCTAAACCAAGCTTCGAAGCATCGGTATAAAGGACAAACTCGCCGGATCCTGACGGTACAGCCAAAACGGGTGCTGAGATAAGAGCTTGCTTCAAAGTATCGAAGCTCTTCTGACACTTCTCGCTCCACACAAACTTCACATTTTTCTTTGTCAGTGCTGTGAGTGGAACGGCGATAGAGGAGAATCCCTGGATGAATTTTCTGTAATATCCTGCTAGTCCAAGGAAACTGCGGATCTCGGATGCATTCTGAGGCACAACCCAATCTCTAACTGCTACAACTTTTACGGGGTCTACCTCAATGCCACTGCTAGAAACAATGTGGCCCAAAAACGCCACCTTCTCTAACCAGAATTCGCACTTACTGAACTTTGCGAATAATTTGTGCTTCTGCAATGTCTGCAACACTGTGGTCAGATGCATGCTGTGCTCCTCCCGATTCTTGGAGTAGACGAGAATGTCATCTATGAACACTATCACAAACTGGTCGAGGTACGGCTGAAATACGCGATTCATGAGATCCATGAAGATCGCTGGCGCATTCGTCAGACCGAACGGCATCACAAGGAACTCGTAGTGACCATAACGAGTCCTGAAAGCTGTCTTCGAAACATCAGCACCTCTCACCCTCAACTGGTGATAACCAGAACGCAGATCTATCTTGGAGAAAATCGAAGCTCCCTGCAACTGGTCAAACAGATCCTCAATCCTCGGCAGTGGGTATTTATTCTTCACTGTAACCCTGTTCAACTCCCGGTAGTCAATGCAAAGCCTCATCGAGCCATCCTTCTTTTTCACGAATAAGACCGGCGCGCCCCATGGAGAAAAGCTCGGGCGAATGAACTCCTTGTCGAGAAGTTCCTGGATCTGCTTCTTAAGCTCTGCCATCTCTGTCGGTGCTAGACGGTACGGCGCTTTGGATATCGGAGCCGTACCTGGCATAAGCTCAATGGAAAACTCCACCTCTCTCTCGGGTGGCATACCAGAGACGTCTTCGGGAAAAACATCTAAGAAATCTCTAACAATCGGAACATCTGAGGCTGACTGGCTGGGTTCCTCGGGGACAGATAAAAAGGTTGCTAGAAATGCCCGACACCCTCTATGCATGAGCTTCCTAGCCTGAACATAAGGAATAATGCGCGGTAAAGAAAAGTACCTGTCCGGCTCAAATAAGAACTGCTCCATTCCAGGCGGTCGGACAAGAACGGATCTCCGCTGGAAGTCTATCAACACTCTGTTCCTCAATAGCCAGTCCATCCCTAGGATGATGTCAAATTCCGGCATCGGTAACACGATCAGATCCGCATAAACAAGATTACCGTGCAGCTCAAGGTCTATATCTCGGATAACATTGGTAGCTGCCATCTCCTCTCCTGACGGCAACACTACTGAAAAGGCTGTATCTAGCCCAATGGTCTGGATCTTGAGAAAGTTTGCAAAGACCTCCGAAATAAACGAGTGAGTGGCCCCTGAATCTATCAAGGCCTTGGTAGCGGAACCAGATATAAAAATTCTCCCTGTCAACAACATAGTCTCCGGGTTGGTTTCCGCGGCATGGAGAGAAAAAACTCTGCCTTGGGTAGGCAGATTCCTCTGAGGACACTGCAGCAACATGTGGTCTGGACTGCCACACTTAAAACACTTTCCTGAGCCAGCCATACATGCTCCAGGATGGCGACGTGAGCACCTGGGACAGACTGGGTGCTCCTGAGTCCTCGGGGCTGGGCGTCCCCGCTGCTGCTGCTGCTGCTGCTGCTGGCCTCTGTTCCTGGGCGGTCCATGAAAAGGCCTCTTATTCTGCTGCTGATGCTGATGAGGAGGAGGGCGGTGCGGTGCCTGGACTGGGCGCTTGCCCTGGCGATCCCTCTCGATATCCCGCAGATCCTGCTCTGCGGCTAAGGCCTTGGAGACTGCAATCTCATAAGTAGCAGGGTCAGATACCCTAACATCCCGGCGCAAGATCGGCCGTAAACCCACCAGGAAGTGCATCAGCTTGGCTCTTGCATCATTCGCTATCAGGGGCACAAAGTGACAGCCCCTCTCGAACTTACGGATAAACTCCGTAACCGACATATCCCCCTGTCTCAGACTCATGAACTCGGTGGTCAGCCTGGTGCGAACCTCCTCAGCAAAATACTTGGAGTAGAAAACCTCCGTAAAGCGGGTCCAAGAAAGTGTAGCCAATGTTAGGGCTACCGAAGCTCCTTCCCACCATAAGCGGGCGTCTCCATTGAACAGGTAGGTGGCACATCGGACTCGGTCTGCGTCTCCCAGCTCCATAAAATCGAAGATAACCTCGAGGGATTTGATCCATCCCTCGGAAACCATGGGGTCTGATGCCCCAGAGAACTCCTTCGGGCGCATCTTCATGAATCGCTCATACACAGCCTCGGGCCCTGTCGGTCTGGCTGCGGCTGCGGCTACGGCTGCGGCATTGCCCCCCGCAAACTGTGCGAAGAACTGTGCCATCCCAGCTAACATCTGGGCACTCATGTCCGGTGGGGGCGGTGGAGGAGGTGGTAGGTCTCCCTCCTGTCTACGCTCCTCCCTGTCTTCTCGGCGAGGCTCCTCCTCTCTGATGCGCTCTAAAATGCGTCTAGGGGGCATACTGTTCCAACATAACCCATACGTAACTAACATGCATAATTCCATAATTTATTACTGAAATACTCAAAATCTGGAAGCATGCTGACAAAATAATTCATGCTATAACTGAAATGCTGAACAAAATGCTGAACTGAAAAACTTACAGACCAAAGGCGTGGCTTCGTGAGCTTCTCGCGGTCAGTAGTAGTGAAACCCTATACAGAACCACCGCTCTGATACCAACTGCAAAGGACCTCGAACTACTTGCTTGAAAATTTGCGGAAAATTAAAAATTTTTTTTTTTTTTTTAAAGAACTTAATGGCCTCGCTCATAAAATCACTGGTGAAACAAGTTCAATATTTCAAAATAATTGCAGCGGAAGAAAATAAGGTTTTCCAAAAATCACAATTTAAAAATATCCATCAACTGATAAAAATTGTTTGCGGAAAAACATAACAACTGCTGCACTGAGGTCCTCGGGTGCCACTACTGCCGACCCAAGCTGGCTCACTGGTCCCCGCCCTCGGCCCTGGCCTCATCAGTACCTACAACAATCAAGTCTAGTGAGCCTAAAGACTCAGCATGCATAAATCGCAGGTAACGAGTAAAAATCTGAATTTAAAATATGCATGGGATAAAATATCCTGTCCTGAGGCATACTGAAAATAATCTGTACTGAGCAATTATAATACGTGCATAACTGAACTGGAAATCACTGTAAAAATATTTGCTCCTTGGAGCCTGTACTGAAATATCTGGTAAAATTTTCTGTTGAGATTATGTTTTACGCCTGTGGCCACTGCACTAAGCTGAACTGATCGGTAACTGGCTACCGGGGAGGCTGAAACTGAACTGAGCTGGCCGGTCACTGGCGACCGGGTGGTACCATACTGAACTGATCGGTCACTGGCGACCGTATAAAAATAACACTCCCACATAGTGAATGAACCACAAGCCATATCGCATAAATCTCAAAAATAATCATTTTCTATTTAATGCACGTAAAATAATTAACTGGCATAATGAAAATTCCTGTAATTTTACCAACTGGATTGGATTGGATCGTTCCCAGGCTCGCTGCAACCTAACTGTGCCATGAAAAATATGCAATAGCTTAAACTTGACCAACTATGCAATTTACGTTCAAAAGATGCGACTATGACGCCTAATGACTTCGCATTTAATCATGACTCCGAGCCAACCTGAACCGACACTGAACTGACGTATAGTCATGATTAAAATAAGCTGAAAAATCATAAAATAATGTTCCTAAAATGATAGGGTCGAAATCTAGGTGGAATGGAGGCCAAAACACAAAACGCTCTTTCGAGAGTCACTTTGGTACATTGCACCGTAAATTCTCGTACGACCTCAAAAATGATCCAAATGACAAACGGTCAAAAACATGACCTTCCTAACTCAATGAGGCACTGTCCAATCCAAGGCCATGGGCTAAAAGCCAACCAAGAACTCAAACGAGCCTCTGAACCGACACAGCAACTTGCTGTAATTTCCAGCAGCTGCGACCTAGCTTGCATCGCGTCGTTTGCGAGACTTTTGGCCATTGGGGCTTGAACCACCGACCAAAGCCTCTCCACAACGTCCCAAGGAATAATTTGAACCATGGCTAAGGGCCCTAGGCCAGCCACAATTCGCCTCATTCCAGCAACCACCCGAAAGTTCTCACCGAGGGCCCTCATGCGTGCGTGTGTAGTGTTTATGCTATGATCGATGTCTTGCGTCGTTCCAGTGGCCATTTGATTGACCATGGCATAATCTAGACATCTAGGAGCATGATATGAACCGTGGCTAAGGGCCATAGGCCAACCAAGATCCACACCAAGCCAACCAACTCGAAGTACATGTGCTGTCAAAACCAAAGGGGCCGAGAGGGGAGGGGGCTGTTTTCACGTTTTGATTAAAAACCAAGGGGCCATGGACCAAGCCACCAAAAGGGCAACTTAGTCACGTCTTAGACATGCTAGGGAAGTGATCCAACCATGGCTAAAGGCCCTTGGGGCAGCCAAGATCAGATCCTTCCTCCTTGACATCCAAACTGAATTTTCGAATCACATTTCTGCACTTATGGGGAACTTGCTGTCATTTCGGTTTTCCAGCAAGTATGGGGCTGGTTTGAATGGACCAACATGGTCCTAATGCATCCTACTACATATATACAAGCCGCCTTGGGAGCCTGGAGTCGATCCAATACCTGAAACCATCAAAACTCAGAAAAACGTGAAGCTTGTCAAGGGAAGTCGAAAATTCTGCATGTGTGTTCCAAAATATTTTGACATGGATCTCGATTTTTGCTTGCTACAACATGATCATGTACTGAAAAATAAATGATAATATGACTTGATTGAGGTTTGAAAGAAATCTAGACATGCCTGGTTTTGTTTCGAAAGAAAACGAACGAAACAGCGACGACGCGGCACGGAGGAGGTGGAGCGCTTCTTGTCTACCTTCCTTGAACTCGATTTTCTTGCCTTTCTCCCTAGCTATGGCTCACGATTTTTACCTCTGAAAAAGGTCTTATTTTAACTCAGATTTCGAAAGAAAGGAGAGGGGGAAAAATGGTTAGGAGGGTGAGGGAAGTGGGTGCAAGATATAAGGGAGGATCAAGACCAAGTCCACTCCCTTTGAATTTGAATTTTGAATTATGGTTTGATATCAAATGAGTTGGTGGATGCTTCTAGGAGGTGGTGGCCGAAATTTATCTTGATTCTAGACTAGGATATGTCCATTTATTTAATTAAATTGTGCTCCCAAAAATCCTAGAATTATCCTACTAATTACATGCAAAGAATTGGTCAAAGTTGATGAGTTGGAAAATGAATCTTCTAGCACTAAGGGTGGCCGAAAAATGCATGATAAAATAAAGGGAAATGTTGATTATCTAGTCAACTAATAATCCTTGAAAGCCTTACTAATCCTTTAAATAATTTAGTGAGCTAACCCCTTAATTTAATAACTTAAATGAATTCATTTCTTAATCACCTCAAATAATTAAATTAAATCCTCAAACCTCCCTTTCTAACTTAAATGAACTTAGTTACTAGCTAAATTAACTTCTGGAAATATTTCTCGAATCTTAAATTCTATCTCAAAACTCCAACTCCGGTCCGGCCTCACTGAAAATACTGAAATGCTAAAAATCATACTACTGAACTGAAATAATAAATAATTAACTTCAAATAAATGCATTTAAAATAATCATGCAATGAAGTCAATTAAATTTAAAAAAATCTAGAATTATGCATGGCTTATACGTCTACTGATTTACGGGTTCTACATTTCCTCAAAGTCAACTCCTTGTCTTTGAGTATATCCTTTTGCTACCAATCGCGCCTTGAAGGTCAATACCTTCCCATTCGCCCCAAGTTTCCTCTTGTAGATCCATTTACACCCTATGGGAACAATTCCCTCAGGTGGATCCACGAGATTCCACACTTGGTTCGAATGCATGGAATTCATCTCAGATTCCATCGCTTCAAGCCACTTGGATGAATCGGCATCAGATAATGCTTCCTTGAAGGTCCTTGGATCACATCCATGGTTAGGCTCATCATGGCCTTCTTCAAGAAGCAGACCATACCTCATAGGTGGTCTCGAGACTCTCTCGGATCTTCTAGGAGCTTGTATCTCCTCTCTTGGCTCTTCGGGTGTGGGTTCATAATTGTGGGTGTCTCTCGAACCTCTTCGAGTTCTATCATCTCCCATTTTCTATCAAATAGAAATTAGTTTTCCAAAAAGATTGCATTCCTAGAAACAAACACTTTTGTTTCTTGGGGATGATGGAAGTAGTATCCAACCGAATTCTTTGGATATCCCACAAAGTAACATAAAATGGATCGACTATCCAATTTATCTCCCACTACCTGCTTCACATAAGCAGGGCACCCCCATATTCTAAGATAAAAATATTTGGGTGGCTTACCCATCCATATCTCATATGGTGTCTTATCAACTGCCTTTGTATGAACATTGTTCAACAACAGTGCCGCTGTCTCAAGCGCATATCCCCAAAAGGATGGCGGCAACTCCGTGAACCCCATCATAGACCAAACCATGTCCATCAAAGTCCGGTTACGACGCTCCGAAACACCATTCAATTGTGGTGTAGCGGGCGGAGTCCACTGCGAGAGAATCCCATTCTCCCTAAGATACTCTTGGAACTCGGCACTCAAGTACTCACCACCTCGATCCGATTGAAGTGTCTTGATGCTTCGTCCCAACTGTTTCTCTACTTCACTTCTGAATTCTTTGAGCCTTTCAAAAGCTTCAGACTTATATTTCATCAAATACACATACCCATACCTCGAAAAGTCATCGGTAAAGATGATGAAGTAGGCATGTCCATGCTTAGTGGTGATGCTAAGCGGACCGCACACATCGGTATGGATCAAATCCAATAACCCTTTGGCTCGCTCCACATGGCCCTTAAAGGGAATTTTGGTCATCTTTCCTTTCAGACAGGATTCACAAGTCGTGAGAGCATTAATATCAGACATATCAAACATGCCCACTCCCACTAACTTGTTCATCATTCTTAGGGAAATATGTCCTAATCGAGCATGCCATAATTGTGCCGTATTAAGAGTATCTTGCTTTCGCTTGTTTGTTGTTGTTATTGCCTGGAATATCTTTCAATTTTAAGTTATAGAGATCGTTTTCAAGTTCTCCAGTACCAATTAAACATTCATTCTTGTAAATGTTGCAAACACTTTTGCTAAATAAACAAGAATATCCATTTTTATCAAGCATAGAAATGGAAACAATGTTTTTCACCAAATCAGATACAAACAAAACATCTCTTAAAATCAACTTAAAATCATTGTTCAACAATAAGTAAACATTTCCCACGGCCTTGGCAGCAACTCTTGCTCCATTGCCCAACCTCAAGAAGGTCTTACCTTCCCTAAGTCTCCTAATTCTTCTCATCATCTGTAAATCATTACAGAGATGTGAACCACAGCCGGTATCCAATACCCAAGAAGTAGAGTTAATTGAAATGTTTACTTCAATATATAACATACCGTTTCCAGAACTCTTCTGGGCAAGATATTCTCTGTAGTTACGCCTACAATGTCCAGGCCTTTTGCAGTGATGACAAATATCAGCAGTCTTGTCAGCCTTTACTGGTGTGGCTGCCACAACGGGATTTGGAGCTTGCCTCTTCAAGGGCACGTTCTTCTTGGGACGTTGGAAAGAACGCTTCTTTCCCTTCCCAGGTGGACCAGATTTCGTACCAGATGAAGAGCCCACATAAAGAATCGACTTCTCATCTTTCATAGAAGCCTGCATTTAACACTTGGCTTTCAAGTCATGGTCACACCATTCCTTGTAAGTCTGCAATTCCTCAGGAGTGCAGTCAGTCGGAGCCTCAACAGGGGCGACTTAGTAAGTGTATACGCTATCCTTTCCGAATTCAAGACGATTTTTAGATTTCTTAGCCAATTGAGGTAATTAGGTCCGGTTAATACGTGTTTGTCGAGTATTACAGATAGCGGATTGCGAATCGAAGACATTGTCAAAAAGTATTGAAAAGTAAAACAGATAAATGTTAATGACTATTTTAAAATATTTAGTAAGATATGAAGTATGGACTTTTACTTCATAAATTTTTGCTCCCACTGTTTTGACATCTTTCACTACCCTCTAGTGAAAACGGGAAACTCCTTTCCTCAGTAGGTACGCAAGGTCCAATTAGCGAATTATGATCCCAAATAATATCAGCCAATCACAATTCCTAAAAGGTAGTTTCCAATTGCATCTCCATGCAACCCTCTACGCAAACTTTTGTCTCACGTTTGATTAGGACCCAATAATATGACGTCGTTCATCTTTACGTGTCAAGCCTTACCCATCGATGTTGAACCTTAATGGACGGTCGCCATGAGTTCTCTCAATAATATGAGCCGAAATCATGGGTGTTCCACGTAGTTCACATCACCATGTCAATGGATGTCACAGCTTTCCGGCACCCAGGGCCCCCCCAATAATATGAGCCGAGCCCCAAGCACAGGTAGCGTTCATCATGCACCCATTGTCGATGGAAGAATGGAAATTATAAACAACTTTATAATTCTCCTTTTCGGGCTTGATATTAATTTTGAATCTTATTCAAAATGAGGGTTTTTAATTTTGAAAGGTCTCATCATTAATTTTATTTAAAAGCTCGTCATGTTTGATCGTATGTTTGCCGGATTCATGCAACTTTGTTATTATCATAATAATAACGCACATACTCATTATTTATAACATATCATGCATATATTATAAACAGTAAACAAAACAAGGATGATCAATCGCCCCAAAACTAATGGCCCGTGTGAGATAAACACGGGCCTAGGTCCAATCCTAGGGAAATGCAAGGGATGCAAATACAACTATTACATTAGCCTCCAATATTTACATGTCTTCGATCTTCATAATCATCAAGGCCACCACCTTCCAATCTTGATCTTCCACTATACTAATATTTACAAATAAATATCCATGGAAAATAGGGATACATCTCATGGGGGTGGGAACGGGCTATAAATCAAGCCCACTTGAATTTGATAATTATTACAATCATTCAACACAAAATATCATAGCATACACCTAGCAAATTGGGCTTGGGCTTTTGATCATCCTTCATGCATAATATCACATATCATACAACATCAATTAATTATCACAATAATAATTGATCCAATATTATATATCTTGATCCAATCACTAACCGCCACGATTATAAACTAAATTAACAAAGTATACAAACACTTTTGTCTACTTTCCAATTAATTTATTTATAACCGAATTTCTTGTAAATAACCATTTACTATAAATAATTAAAGTCCAACTTAAATTATTTATTTCATGAGAAAATATTTGCAACTTTTGTAAATTTAAACTTAAGAGCCCAAAAAATCATTTTTCACCAAAAGCATTTTGGCCTATTTAAATTTCACAAATATGTTAGCCATCTAATGGTCCAACAATATCAAGACCCATGACACTTTGATAATCCAAAACACTTTTAGAAACCCTAGTCGTCGTCGTCATCGCCAGAGCTCCGTCGCCGGATTTCGGCCAACAAAAAAACTTTTTTTTTATTAAAAGATAAAGGCTGGGGCTGCCCCTTGCTGCCCGAAATGGCTGCCCCTTGCTGCCCAAAATGGGCAGCCCCTCGGGCAGCCTGAGGTGCCCGAAATGGGCAGCAACTTGCTGCCGAAAGTCGTCCCCAAAAACGGCCACGATTTGATGCGAAAATTTGTCTCATGCGGTTAGAAATTGACCTCAATATAATATTATGTATATGCTACACAAAATAGTATCCTTAGCTCTGATACCACTTGAAAGAGGATCGGTTACGGTGCCGGTAGCGCAACGGAAGTTTCAAAAATTTAATTTTTAGCAAGAAAAACCGAACACCTCAACTATAGTGTGTAGCAAATACAAAACATGAAAATGTCATACATAGTGTGTTTAGAAAGTATACCTATCAATCTCTTGAGATTGATATTTGACTCCAACCAAGTTGTAAACAACTAGGCTCTTCAATGGTAGACAATCTACAAGCTCTCCTTTGAGCACTCCTTGCTCAAATATTAAGCCACCACCAACTAGCTAGATCCCCCTTTATTTTGCAATAGAAAAATAAGAGAATTTTTCAAAGAGAAGTGTATTGTTTCCTCAACAATTGAAGAACAAAAATATGGAGAATAATATGCTCAAAATTTCGGCCATGGTGGAGTAGGAGAGAAAGGGGGGACATTTTTCTTGGTTGTGGAAAAGTTAAAGTGTGTCCCAAAAGCATGCATGTCTTTTTGACTCAAAAAGTTGTGTCCAACTCTTCACCTTCCAAGCATGCATTTTAAGTGGGCTTGTAACATTTACAAAGCCCATGGACTTTATTTAAATGTCTCAAACACATTTGAGCCCAATTAAACTTTGATTTTATTCAAGCCTACTAATTGAATAAATATTTCTAATTGGGCTCTACAAGGCCCAATGTTGTTTAATTAATCCAACACTTGAATTAATTTAATTATTTGGACTCTACTGGGTCCACTAGTGTTTAATTAATTCAACACTTGAATTAATTTAATTTAAACCATAATAATGTATATAAAAATCACAATTTTCAAATACATTACTCGTTTGGCCAACTTTTAATTTAGGAACACTTCCTCAAATTAAAAGTTGCATTCTCCTTATAGAAGTCATACTTCTATTTTATTTACGCTTATAAACTCTTTTATAAGCCGTTCAACACATTGAATTATTTTACTTCTCAACGGGATCTAGAAAGCTAGCACTTGTGTGGCCCTCAATGGTTCATTGATATAACTAGCCGTGGGTTCACATCTCCATGTGATTCGGACTAAACATGTCCTTATACGAGCATACCCCAATTGTTTCATTCTTAATTATCAACTCCTTGATAACAAGAACGTCAGAACTCAAGTCTGATAATACCCAACCAATCATGTTAAACGCCTAGCAGCATCGCTTACATGATTCCTTAGGTATCAAATGATAGTGCCTGCAAGAACCATTCAATTATGGTTAGCTTACAATACGGTCCCTTCAACTCATATATCCCGACTGATTCGACAAACATTGGTATATCGAGAGTTGTCAATTAATCGATACTATGTGTCATGTTGTAGTTGCATCGATGGTGTAATCTATGAACCCCTTTCATAATTACCACCATACTCATATCAGAGATTTCATACTACATACACATAGGATATTCATACCCGAAGGTAAGCGGTGAATCCCCGACTACAATGCATCGACTCCTATATGTTTCGACAAAAACGCCCAACCTTGCCACCTGATGACCCCTTGAGAGTTGGTAAATAAGTCAAAGTGTAATGCTAGCACATAGAGTCTCAATGTTGTCCCGGGTCATAAGGACTAATGGTGTACAACCATAAACCAGGACGTTTCCACTCGATAAGTGAGAACCACTTGGAAAGTCCTTTATGGAGGGTTGTTCAGTGCACTCTACAAGGAGCACCTATCTGCATGTTCGGACATCACAATGTCCCTTATCAATGAAACATGGTACTCACATCGCAGATACTAGTCTCTAAATCGAGCGGCCTATATCCTTCTTAGCGGCGGCTGAATCGACTAGGAACTGTTTAGAATATACAGTATTCCAAATATGAGTTTCATGATACTCATCATATGAGCATCTCATATTCTTTCTACTATTTGTATATTCAAGGACTTTATCTATGCAACTAGCATGGGTATACAGATAAAGATGTGCCAAAACAACAATTTCAAATATTATTAAAATAAAGATTGTTTATACATAGAGTTTCATTGTGAACACTCGGCCAGCACTTGGCTCGACGGACACCTACTCTAACAATTATCTGCAGATGGACGGAAAATCAAGGTTTCTGATCCTAAGAAAGAACTGAAGCCAGAGATTCAGTTACTGACTGACATTGTGGCAAAGGGACAACTCGCCAAAGCAGGCTCATTTGCTGCTCTCACCTTGGAAAAGTTCCAAGTTATGACTGCTATCATGGCTGGACGAAGACTAGAATGGTCATCCATCATCTTTTCTATCCTCAAGAACATGCTTCAATCCTCCAAACAGCCCAAGGTATTTGCTGTACCACTCAGCTACTTGTTGAAAAACAACGGATTGGTGGATGACTCTTCCGAGAAGTTATAAAAATTAAAAATTTTCAATGCTAAGAGTTTTCAGCTACCAAAAATCAAGTTGGACATGTCACCCGAGCAGTTCATTAAAGTTAAGAAGGAGATTGGGACGCAGGAAGCTCCAAAATCAGTCAAGAAAGTCAAGAAGTTAGCTCAGAAAAGGACAATCAAAAGGAAACTGATTGTCAATCAGACTGATTCAGAGAGAACTCCATCTCCAAAAATCACGAAGAAGCCAAGAACTCTCAAAACCAAACCAGCAGCTATTCTGGAAACAATCCCAGCTGAAAGATTGAAACTGAATGGAGCTGAACAACCAATCAGTGCCATAACTTTGAGGGCAATTCCAGTCGAGTCTTCAACTGAAGGTCAGTCACCACCTCCAAATGATCCATCTAAGAATTATCACCAAATCTGGTGATTAGCAAAAACCAGCATGAGCCAAAGCTCCATTGATCACCATTGCTGCTCCAACTACTCTACCATTTGTCAGACCAAAAAGAGTAGTCATAAGGGAGAAATAGGATGCAACTGAATCAGGACTAAGTATCTCTCATGACCTAACTGACTCGAAAGGAAAGGTCAAGATGATTGAAGAGCCCCTACCGACAAACTCAATTCAAACTCATATCGACCTGATATGGAAAGAGGTCAATGATTTTTCTGAATCAAAGCTCAAGACTTACGATGAATGGGTGAGATTTAGAACCGAAGTTTTTGCAAAGCAATTGCAGAAGAAAGCAGTTTTGAAGAAATTCATTGATTTGGAAACTGTAGTCTTGAAGGTAGTCAAAGCTGTCTCGATTCTTCAAGCACCGGAAAGGAAGGCATACTTCTTTGATCTGGTGCATGTCAAGAAACTTGCAAAACTGATCGCTCAGCTCCGCCAAAATTATGATCCAACCAGTCCAACTGATTTCGATGACAGAACAGTTCATGATGAGCTGGACACGGATCTACGATCACTACAAATGAAGTTCAAAAATTGGGAAATGGATCAAGAGTCGATTATTCCAACAAATGCTCAAAGTCCTTCATCTGAAGAGTTAGGTGAACAATCAGTTCCACACCCAGAGCCATCCCAGGAACCAGTTACTGAATCAACTGAGCTAGCAACTGCTCCTTCCTCAAAGGATGCTCAACCATCGCCTTCAGTTCCTCAATCTTCTGCTGCAGATCTACAGCTCTACACTGATGCTGATTTATCACTGGCAAATATCGACGAACTCATACAATCAGTCACCACTGATATCCAGTTGAATATTCTAACTACAGAAGCAGTTGAAGAACCGAGCTTAATTGAACAACCAGCCTCAGAGGCTATTTTGCAAGAAACTGAAGAACCAGTTCAGTCGGCTGCCATGACTGAACAAGCAGTTCTAGCTGAAACTGAAGTGGCTCAGTTGCACGAGTAAAAAACTAAAGAAGTGAAAACTGAAGAGCCAACTACTGTATCAGTTGATCAACCAACTGAAAAAACCAACTACAGTATCAGTTGATAAACAAACTGACGAGCCTTCCAGCTCAACTGCTGTTCAGTTTCTCATTCCTTCCCCAGAACTTCAACATGAAGCAATACTAGAAGATGTTTCAGAAATGGTTAATGTTGTGACTGAATCAACTGATAGAGCCTTGATAATCTTTAATCAAGAAGACAAGGAGGATCAGGAACCAGAATCCTCTGGAACTATCTTTCCTGAGATACCAACGTGTACTGAATCTATGATCGAAAAGATTCATTCCAACCTTTACAATGTGATCTCATCCATTTCTGACATCAAATAAACTTAACTGATGCACACTTTGAAGATTGATTCTATAAGGGAGAATACTTTTAAGAGTTTACAACAGGTCACGAAGGATATTACTTCACTATTTCTCCAAAATAGATCAGTTAAATAAGGACCGAGTGACGATTCAAGCTCATTTCCAACAACAAGACGTGTACACAAAACGCATGATTTCCTCCAGAACGTAGTCACAAATAGAATGGATTTGCTGCAAGAACATATAGTGCATACCTTAAAAAATGTCACTTCGGAAGTTCATGCTTTATCCAGCAGGGTTGATAAGTTTGACAAGAAGGGGGAAGAAGAAAAAGAAGAATATCAGCAAAAGCGATCCAAGAAAAGACCTTGTCAACTGACTAATCAAGGACCAGCTGATAAAAAAGCAAAGAAATAAAGAGATCCAGATCACTTAGAAGACAGTCTCTATATTCTTATTCAGTTGAAGAGCTTGGCAGATTTTTAAGAATTTTTAGTCAGTAGAAGATTCTTTTATTCTTTCATTCTTTGCACGAATATGTACATTGAAAGAGTTGTCAATAAAAGATTATTTTATCTACAAAATATTCAGCTTGATCAGTTCACATTTTCTAAGTTTTGTCAAACACCAAAAAAAGGGAAATTGTTGGAAACTTAATTTCGGAAGTTTGACAAACCGAGCGTAAAAAGATTGAACAAACTGATCAAGAAGACTGAAAAGAACTGATCTAAAAATACGCCAACTATTGGTTGCCTAACTGAAGATTAGTGCGCAGATAAGACAATTGTACTAAGCTAACTGAACTATGTAGTCGACTGGATAATCAGTTGGAACTGATCAGTTTTACTACAATCAGTTGAGAGCTATCAGCTAATTCTATCGGCTGTGCCAAACTGAGAAAACAGTTTGACATGTCATCAGTTAAGGAATGTAGCTATCAACCGACAACTGTACAAAAGCATACTGCAACATGTAGCGGGAATGTCGCATTTCACCAATTCTACAGTATACGATTGTCAGAAGGATATTGGTGTGGCAAAGAATGATTCCAACACATTCATTGTTACTGTTGGAAGCAAAGTTTATAAATAGCCGAGAAGAGCAGTTGAGAAAATATAACGAACTAATCTACCAAGTTGTTATTCTGCTGAAATCTCTTCAAAAGCTTTATGATCATGTTCAAAAGATTTCAGAAGCTCACACTTAGCATATACATTCATAGCACTCAAGGCTATACATTGAGTTTACAAGCACAAACACTTATCGTTGTAATATTCGATCTTATAGAGATTAGTTTTGCTAAGTAGTTTCAGATTAGTTGAGAACAAATAAACTGTATTGAAACTAAGAGTTTCAATTTGACATTGTTAAGTTCAAAACTGAAGGGGGTCTGTACAAGTCTTGTATTGATCAAATCCTTTTAGTGAATATCATATCTTCTAGATAGAAGGGGTGACGTAAGAGTAATTGAAAATCTCCGAACATCCATAAATCTTGTGTCTCTTAATTTCAGTTTTATTCTATCTGTAAGTCAGTTTATTTCCATACTTTCATTAGTTAACTTATTTACATTGACATAACAAGATTGTCGAGTTCAGTTTATCACTAAATTGACTCATTATTTGACAATGTGGTAAAATTGTCAAGTGTTTATTCAACCTCCGCTTCTAAATACTCTTTCACCTACCAACCGATCCTATCATTTGATATGTCTATGGTATGAATAAAATAATTTCCTCCCACTACATGTTCTCCCCAATTCACAAGTATTTGCATGTGTGTTGCATGTCAATTATTAATTAAACTTAAACTCAAGTAACTAACTTTTGATATGTTCATAAAACCTTTTTAAAAATTTCATAAATGTTTTTCGTTTTTTTCATCTTTTTAAGGCAGTATTTTTGTAAATTTAGTTATACATTCTTACACTTCTTAATAATTTTTCATCTAAATGAAACTACTGCATCTCTTTTCGATTTCTCTCCGGCATAAAATAACTTCGTCTCAAATCTCTACACTTTAGATTTATCGTTATTTTTTTGTGCTTGGGCCTAGTATATATACATGTGTGTGTATTTACAAATCCATATTAACATGTTCGTATCCACGCATCTAGACATGCTTAATGGAACCGGTCAAAATTAATCGGAACGGGTCCCCGTTCTAAGGTACATACCTTGTAACCAATCTAATCTACAATTCAAACCGATAGTGGATGGAACGATTTTTAATCGGTTTCAACAGTTTCTTTGATTTTTTAAAAAAATTAATGACGAGCAACCAAAAATGATCTGGAACCGGTTCCATTAGAGAAAAACCGCCCCAATCCATTTACTCGTGAAATTGGGGTGGTTCCAGAACCATTATGGTTGAATCGGTTCTGGTTTCGGGCTTAAATGACAGGTTTCGTGTCGAGCCGCCCGTTGAGCATGTATACATGCATCATGGATTATTGTTTCATGTCGAACATCTCGTTAAGCATGTCTATATATATTGTGGCACCCCAAACTTCGTCCTTTAATCATGCAACATATGACATAATATTTATAAATATTTTCTTTAGACTACATAATAATATAATGAATATATGACCAAAATAGTACAGTTAACACACAATTTACATTAGTGTATCATTGACAGTTTAATAATCACACAACACATTACTCGAATACGATAATAAGTTATAATGTCTCAGACATGATTTCGTCCTCGAAATCGTAGGTAGTCAAATCATATCAGATAAGAAGATAACAGAAGCTAAAATAAAAGACTCACATCAGTTAAATAACTCTGGGAATTCCTGTCTCATATCTGATTCAGTCTCCCAAGTAGCTTCCTGAATGCCATGACTAGTCCACTGGACTTTCACTAGAGGAATAATCTTTGTTCTGAGTTGTTTTTCTTTACGATCAATAATCTGGATTGGTTTCACGATGTAACTCAGAGATTCAACAAGTTCTGCCTCGTCTGGCTGAATAATGTGAGAATCATCAGGGAGATACTTCCGCAGCATAGATACATGAAAGACATCATGTATTCCAGATAGAGAAGGCGGTAATGCGAGTCGATAGGCACGATCTCCTATCTTCTCGAGAATCTCGTACGGCCCAATATATCGTGGAGACAGCTTCCCTTTCTTGCCAAATCTGACAACTCAATACTCGTCTGATAGCTGTTATTGTACGAAAACTCACAAAGTGGCAATGCATCTTGCCAACTAGTGCTAAAATCAAGCATTACAGCTCTCAGCATATCTTCCAGTGTCTGGATAGTCCGCTCTGACTGTTCGTCGGTCTGTGGATGATATGCGGTACTCAGATGTAACTTCGTACCTAGAGCTTGCTGCAAACTCTGCCAAAAGTGCAAAGTAAACCGAGGATCACGGTCTGAAACAATCGATTTCGGCACTCCGTGCAATCTGACCACTTCTCTGACATAGATTTCTTCCATTTGGTCATATCTGTACGTCATCTGATACGGAATGAAGGATGCAGATTTGGTCAATATGTCAATTACGACCCAAATCGCATCATAACCTCTGAAGGAACGTGGTAACTGCGTCACGAAGTCCATGGAAATGTGATCACATTTCCATTCAGGAATCGATAAACTGTGCAGTAGACCTCCTGGTTTCTTTCTTTCCGCTTTCACCTGTTTGCAATTTAGACACTTGGAAACAAATTCTGCAACATCAGTCTTCATCTGTTTCCACCAAAACTGTCCTTTCAAATCATTGTACATCTTTCTGCCACCAGGATGAATGCTAAAAACGACTGTTGTGCGCTTTTACCAGTATCTGCTGTCTCAATTCTGAAACATTCGACACAACAATACGATTGTTCATATACAGTACATCATCACGTACCTGATACTCTGATCGATGACCTGATCTGACCATCTCAATTGAGCTCTGTACATTCTGATCAATTTTCTGAGCCGCTTTAATTTTCAAAATCAGCTCTGGTTCGAATTGAATAGCATACAATCTCAGAGGCTGACAATCTGTTTCAAATTCTAATCCAGACAAACAGCAATCTTCTATCAAATTTGAAACACCTATTGTCGATAAGGATGAAGAACATACCTTACGACTCAGTGCATCAGCTGCTGCATTGGACTTTCCCGGATAGTACTTGATTTCACAATCGAAATCTTTCAGCAAATCAAGCCATCTTCTTTGTCTCATATTCAATTCAGACTGTGAAAACAGATATTTCAAGCTCTTATGATCAGAATAAATTTCAAATTTCTCACCATAAAAGTAGTGTCGCCATATCTTCAAAGCAAATACAATGGCAGCCAATTCAAGATAATGAATTGGGTAACGAGTCTCATGTGGCTTCAGCTGTCTCGAGGCATAAGCAATAACATGCCATCGCTGCATCAGAATACAACCCAATCCTCGGTGAGATGCATCACAATATACAACAAAATCACCAGTACCTGACGGAATAGTCAACACCGGAGCACTGGTCAATCTCTTCTTTAACTCAACAAAACTGGACTCATAGTCTTTAGACCATACAAACGGAGCATTCTTCTGAGTCAACTGAGTAATTGGCTTGGCAATGCTAGAAAAATCTTTAATAAATCGACGATAATATCCTGTCAAACCCATAAAACTATGAATCTCGGGTACTGATGTCGGTCTCGGCCAAGAAATCACTGCCTCAACCTTACTGGGATCAACTGATATACCGTCACCGGATATAATATGCCCCAAAAATACAACCTGTCTCAACCAAAACTCGCATTTTGACAGTTTAGCATACAGTTTCTCAGCCCTCAGAATTTTCAATACAGTTCTTAAATGCTCGGCATGGTCAATTATACTCTTCGAATAAATCAAAATGTCATCAATGAATATAATAACAAAATCATCAAGATACCTCTGAAATATGCGGTTCATCAGACCCATAAATATAGCTGGAGCATTAATCAAACCGAACGGCATGACAATAAACTCATAATGTCCATACCTGGTTCTGAATGTTGTCTTCGAGATATCAAAATCCCTGACTCTCAGCTGATGATATCCAGATCTCAGATCGATCTTGGAATAGACAGAAGAACCCTGCAACTGATCAAACAAATCATCAATGCGAGGCAAGGGATATTTATTCTTTACCGTTGCTTTGTTCAGTTGCCGGTAGTCGATACAAAGTCTCATCTAACCGTCTTTTTTCCTCACAAACAGTACTGGAGCACCCCAATGAGACACACTCGGTCTGATATACCCCTTGGCCAGTAAATCCTCCAACTGTTCCTTTAACTCTTTCAACTCAATCAGTGCCATTCTGTACGGAGCCCTTGAAATCGGAACTGTACCTGGCATCAACTCAATACTGAAGTCTATCTCTTGAATTGGAGGCAAACCAGGAATCTCTTCTGGGAAGACATCAGCAAACTCACACACCACTGGCAAATCCGCCAATGATGGACTCGATTTCAGTAAATCAACTGAATAGACAAGGAATCCTTCCGCTCCTTTCTGCAATAATCGAGTCATAGACAATACGGATATCAAATGAATTCTAGATCGAGAACCCTTACCGTAGAATTTCCACTCATCAGCCATATCCGGTCTGAATCTCACAATCTTGTGGAAACAATCAACAGTAGCTCTGTACTTGGTTAACATATCGATACCGATAATACAGTCAAAATCCGACAATCCAAGTACAATGCAATCTAACTCAATCTCATGCCCATCATACCGCAGCATACAAGATCTAACAGATGTCACTGATATCAAACATGTCCCCAAAGGAGAAGAGACAAACACTACAGCAGATAATGACTCAATAGGCAATGAATGCATCAAGCAAATCTCTCAGAAATAAATGTATGTGATGCACCAGTATCAGGCGACACATAAGCAGGATAACCAGAAATAAAACAGTTACCTGCAACAACATCATCAGGTGCATCCTGAGCCTGCTCCTCTGTCAAAGCAAATACTCTGGCCTGTTGTCTAGGAGGCTGGCTAACTGTCTGACTCCTCCTGGCCTCTGCTGTGACTGAGATGGTGCTGACTGGAATGAATGAACAGCAGCTTATCGTCTATCAGTCTGGCCGCTGATCCAGATGATTCGGCACCCTGTGATCTCTGAGAATCTCTCTGGGGACAAACTCGAGCAAAATGTCCCTGCTGTCTACAAATACGACAACTGCCGAACACTCCTCGGCACTGCTATGTGGAATGCTTCCCTCCACAAGTGCTGCAATAAGGTCCTGTATAACTCTGGCCCTGACCGATCTGTCTCGAGCCACTACAACTAGATGAACTGCTTCCAGATCTCTTAAACTGCTTTCCTCTAGCTTTCAGGAAGTCTTTCTTTCCTCCACTGCTGCTGTCACTCTCAAACCGGGGAGGTGGTTGTTGTGGTCTCGGTGCTGGAGGTACAAACGAAGCTCCTCTCTGTCTCATCAGACCGACTTTGGCTCCCTTAGCTCTGTTCAAAGCATCGGTAAAATTATTCGGTCTCCCGGTATTCACCAAGGTAAAGATTTCCGGATTCATGCCATTAATAAACTGATCAGCAATGGCTTCTTCATTCTCAGCAACGTGTTGAGCGAATCGCAGTAATGTAGAGAACTTAGACACATACTCCTCAATGTTCAACTGTCCCTGTCTCAAATTCGCAAACTCCGCACCCTTGTTCTTTCTATACGACACTGGGAAAAATCTCTGATAGAATTCAGTCTTAAAGATATTCCAAGTAATAGTCGTACCTCGATGCTCCAAAGCCCTCTTCGTTGTGAGCCACCAATTCTTTGCGACGTCATGCAACTGGTGCCCAATCAGTTTAACTCTCCGCTCATCAGTGTAGTCCAAAGAGTCAAACAGCATCTCAATATCATCTAACCAACTCTCGCAATCAACTGAAGTCTCAGTACCCTTCAGAGTCGGTGGATGGAATGACTGAAATCTCTTCAATAGTGTTTCCATCGGAGTTGTTGTGACATCCATCGGAGGATTCGAAGTACTGCCCTATTCTAGTATTCTTCGAGGAGGCATATCTGATTATCAAAAGGGTTAGCAACAAAATACAACAAATCTGTTTCAGTCCTCCTCCGATCATCTTACTACTGATCAAGAATCGGTTCTGATTCATTCTCAATAATACACATTAGCATTTCAAAATCAGATAATCAGGTAAACATGTATTAAAGCAGTAAATCATGCAAGCAATCAAAAGCAAGGAAAGAAAACTCAATCTACCCCGTTCACTAGCTCCTATCTCAGTCTAAAGGATCTATCGCTCGGATATCACCTGTTGTGGGGACCCGGATGCTAATCATCTTCTTAATCGTCATTGGGATAAATGGATCAATTAATCAATCTGGGTCTAAATTTTTTTTTTAAATTCCGGAACGTAATGTAATTCAATCTAATATACATATCAGTATAAAAGTACAAGTCTTGTACAACAAACATCAAACTCAAACTAAGGTTCAACATCTAAATGTCAAGTGCTGAATCCTAACTACAGCAACGTCAAAGTCCGTAGTCTCCACTCTAATCACAATCTCTCATCATCTCCTCGACCCTGATCCTGTCCCACCTGTTGCCATGCACACATACAAACACGACAACAGCCGGATAACTCCGGTGAAAATAAAATCCCAGTATAAGCAATGTATACATGCGATGCATAAAATCATATACAAAAGCATAACCATGTATTAAGAACATGAATTATAATTTATGACACATTAGTGAATATAGATAACACTTTCTAACTCGTCATCTCCGACTCGACTCATCTCTACTCTAGGGATCCCGGTTCCTGGACATTAACATATATATCGAATCTCAGCGATATGAGTCGATTCGCCCCTAATCAATATCGATATAAGTCAATAATCCAGTGTTTTGTCATATCCGCCAAAGCTATTCTATGACAATAAGCAATGGGCCAATGACCACTCTATCACTGTCTAGCCCTTCTGTCAATGACTCTCGCTCAATAGCTATCGGCTATTCTCTACTTTCTATAAATCAATAGATTAATCATATCAATGTCAAACAATTGCAATAAAATAAAGTATTTGGTTTTAGGGAAACTAGAGTCCAATCTGACTCAAGTTAATCTCCCGGTTAACATCGACTTATACCTTTCGTTCGTAGTCTCGGTCTGAAGAATTGGAAATTCTGAATTCAAGACTGTCTATGTCAATTTGAAATGACATATCGAGAATAATAATATCAACATTCCATTCCCAATTCAATACTAAATCCGATCAATCTGAATCTAATTCAAAATTAACAGCATAACGGCACAATCCCGATATCCTCGTCAATACAATATCAACAGATATCAATTACAAATCATAACCAATATCCGATACAATCCAGAATCAGTCAATAATCCAAATCTGTTCAATTTCCAATTAATATAATCAGAAAATCATAACAATTCCATAATCAATCTGTTCTTCGATCTGACTTCGATTCTACGATGTCTAGCATATTCAGAACACCATATAATGATCAAATAATAATTCCTCCAATATCATAATTTCAAATGATAACAGAACTCAATAAAACTTACGTCGTGTTGTAGCTTTTGACAAGAGGAGCACGGTACTGTGTCCGGATTCAAATTCTGACAGTTAGATCTTGTAAAATCAGAATTCTAGTCTTTGAAGGAAATTTTGAAAATCTCCTATGGCTACCTCGGTTTTCTCCTCTGGAAATGCTGAATGGATTGAAGGATTTTAACATATATAAGCATAGCAAAACATGTGTCCCACTCAATCCAATATTGCACTTTAGCCCCTGAATTCTTCACTATTTGCAATTTGGTCCTCACAACTCTTTTTAATTCAATTTCAATCCTAATTAGTTACAAAAACCGTGGAATCTAATTCATCATTCCAAAATTCCTAAATTAAATAATCTCGGATTAACATGATAAAATCTCGGGCCTTACAGTCTCTATTCACTATCAACTATATGACTTCTTTGACTAGACACACTTAGTCATTCACCTCTATCCAGTCCCGGGACTAGTCATGTAACTTCTCCAACATAAACAACACTCGAATGGTGAGCATACATAACAAACATTATCGTAATGCATAACAATTATATTAACAATGACATAAAATATAGTTGAAATCACAATAGAATACTCCCTTTGTTATTTTTAGACTACAACTGATATCACAACCAGCAATATCAACAAACGCCGCTCCCTTACTACTTCAACACGTCGCTCCTCTAGTACTTCGACAACCAAAAAAGTCGCTCTCTTACTACTGCGACAAACAATGATATCACTGCCCAATTACTTGCGACCAACAACACCAACAATAATAAACAACATATATAATATCAAATCACATATTACTGTTGATTTAACATCATTCAACACAATAATATTTGTCAATACTAAACAATAACATGTGTTTGTACGTCAACTTATACCTGATAATCGAATAGATATATAATCTGGTTATATCTTTGATCCTGAGGCTTATTATGTATCTAAATGATTCAACAATAATTATCAGATTATTATCATCACATCAACACAATCATAGCAGGGTCAACATAAAACAACAAATATACCAACAACAATAAACTCGACAAAAATATAAAACTTGGTTATAATTCTTCATCATTCAATAATTAATATTATGATGTATGTAGTTATAAATACTAACATCAGTTACACTTTAAACAATTAACTTCAAATAACAAGTTATATTAAAGCATCTATAAACTACTACAATTCCGTATCAAAATATAGTCCTATAATCCGTAGACTCCGAATATAATTTGATTTAATAATAACCAACAAACAACGCATCAGTTTCAATTTAGCGATTAAAATTTCTCGTTATAATAAATTAAGAATAATTTCAATAATATAATTTTCAATACATTCTTCGTATTGAAAATCATACATTATCCAACAATTTTCAATTCTGGTATAATTTAACAATTAATCGGATTTATTTCAAAAATTTACAAATCGAAACATCACTAGAAATATTAAATTTATACCTCAAATTGAAAACCTCGTTTAAACGATCCCAAAACTATAATCGGTTAGTCGACTGAAAAAACCGATAAATCACACCATTGAAAAAAAATCGAAAAATTTTTACTCTCCCTTTTTCTCTTCATGTGATGTAATTGAATTTAAATTCAATTTATTGACTAATTTTTTTATTTTATATTATATAATATATATTCTTTAACATTTTCGATATTGATATATATATTTGGACAATTAAAATGGTCAAAATTTTAAAAAATAAAAATAAAAAGCTTCTATCTCTTTGAGTTTTCTACGTCATCTCCGAATTTTAAATCATTTAATGTGTGTGTGTATATATATATATATATAAATATGTATGTATAAATGGAACTAATATGTTACCTTACGAGCCTTGGAAATAAAATTGAGCTTGTAAAAGGAGGCATTTAAGTCTTGGAATAATGATTAATATAAGATTCATTTATGGATCTTTTACAAAATATAAAAGGTTTCATAAAGATATTCCAAAAACATTTAACAACAGGTGATTTTTACCGAGATCCACCTTCGATCTATTGAAATTTTGTTCTATAAATATAGTTTCATTTTGTTTTTTATCTAATTTTTTACACATATGATTTAAAGTTAATAATGATTTATATTATATTCGGTAACAAATACATATGGCTTCTGTACTAGAAGTATAATTATAACCATGAGTTTTAACATTTAATGTTAAAAAATCAAGTATATTTATATTTGATAATGATAAAATAAATTTGGATAAACATCAAAATAGACTGGACAATGAGCTAGACTAGATTGATTAATTCCCATCAAGGATTGTTTCCAATTTAAATTTCTATCATCTCTTCAAAATGTTATAAAATTTTCTGGTATGCTTTCTAAAGTTAAAGATCTAAAAACTATTTAAATTAATCAAATATGAATAAATTTATAATTTTTCCTATAAGGTGTTATATCTTTATTATTTAATAATCTAATAACTATTTTTCAATCATGAATAGGTACAGATGATTCTGTAGTTTTAATTATTTGTTTAAAATCAAATTTTTCAAAAGTTCCTAATTTATAAAGCATTTTAGGTTCTATCGTAGGAATAATCCTTTTATTTAATAAATCTAAATTTTTGGTAAATCATATTTTTCATTTAAAATGTTTTGAACGTTTTCTTTCATACTAAAACTATTCATTAAAATAAAGTGTTAAATCATAAACCAAAACTAATCATATATATATATATATATATATATATATATGTATATTCATTTACTTCTTGTTCAATTTTTCACCTAAATGGAACTAATATGTTGTGTTAAAAGGAATCAAGACACAAGAAAATCTATAGAAATTACTATTACTACATTGTTAAAGGTGAGCATCCTATAGAAATTACTTTTGATATGGCCATGTAAAATGTCAAAGATAGCCTCAACTAGATTAGTTAGTAAGAATAAAATGGGGAAAATGCAGTAATTATGACACAAATGAAGTCGGTTTCTTTTCCATGTAAAATTGCTAATTTTCTTTGGTTGAATGATTCTTTCGTTTTGTGTTAATTCAGGACGATGGTACTTGCTGCAACCAATTGGATTTCTTACATGCTTTTCTCAAGCAAAATACATGTATTATTTTTTTCCAGTATACTTATTACTTTTAATATGTGAAGTAACATCCCGTCATTTATTCATCAGAAAATTAAAAAATTGTGCAAGTACAAGACTTTAAATATGATATACATGTTATAATATTTTCCTGTCTTAATATTTTTTTAAAAACTTTGGGTCACCAAGCCCATGTTATAATATCATGTTCTTGTCCGTGAATCTTCGATTACTACGTTGTTTTCTTACACGAGCCGAAAATTATCATTTCGTTTTCCACGTGATAGCTATATAATAGAAATCAAGACACGCGATAGACAAGATTTACAAAATAAGTAAATGAAAAAGAGCCAAGATACTTAAAAAAATACTCTACGTGTCATATCCTAGTCGTGCCACGTGTTAAAACTCATATCGACTTTTATAATAGCCTAATCCGTGTAACAAATATTACTACTCTTTTCTAATACGAGCACAAAAACAACGTATAGTTCCCTTTGTGATATAGCTTTGATGTGCCATTGTTGAAAACACAAACTTAAATTCATACTTGTTAAGTAAAATAAGTGTAATGGTAAATAGGGTCGACAGAGAATGAGAAATTTATTTCTTTCGAGGAAAAACAATTAGAAATAGAGAATTTATTGGATAATGACTAAATAAAATCCTAAAACTAAAATTAACAAGTAAGGAAAAATAATGAATTTTAAATAGAATTAAATAATCAGAATGAGTATACTAAAATTGTTATCCAAATTGCTAATAACAAAAATATAGAAGTGGGGAACGAAAGCAATCTCGTAGAGATACAGACAGAGCGACATCTTCAGGAGCCATATTTATCTAATTATACTCAATATAGAAATCTATAAATGAAAATTTTTCGAACCACTGTCGATGAGTAAGTATATCCATGTTCTGCAGAGATAATTCATCTTTTGGGCAGGCCTTGTTGAGGTCTTGGTAGTCGACAATCAAAAACAGTATACGGAAATGAGCATATTAATGAAGGTATGAATATCGTGTATAAAATAACAACAATAAAACAGTAAATCAAACCGAGTCTTGTATGAAGCACAATTTCCTTAAAACAGATTTGTTCCCTCCAAAGGTGCTTCGAGGATCTCGACGGACAACTATTTTCCAGGATACAACGGCAAAACTTTGTAGCAACTTAGCCCGAAGTAACTACACGGGGAAACCAAAATCATACACTCACTTTATCACCAGAATTTAACGGAGGCCAAATGGAAAGCTAACAATATGAAATGCAAGAGAATGCTTGAAAGAGATCTTGAGTGTCTGTAAAACCATTTTTATGCATATGGAATGAGGAAATGAATACTATTTATAAGTCCCAAAATGCACACCAAGAGTCAATCAAGATTAATTAACTCAATTAATCTTCCCGTTAACTCGAGAATATAAAGAGCCAAAAGTTTTCAAATAACTCAAGAATGTAGAAAGTCAAAAGACACTTCCATAATAATGAGCCACAACTAACTCAAGATTGTAGAAAGCCAAAAGACACTCTCACATTCATGAGACATAATTTTTATTCAATCTTTAAATTTACTTGAAATTTCCAACAATCCCCCACATGAATGAAAATTGATACAAATCTTGATGACAAAGTTCTACAGTTGAATCCTGCATAAGATAGGTAGGTGTTACCTTTTGAACCTTCTCTTATGAAATATATTTGCTTTACTAGCTAACCAGTAGATATGATGTCCTTGAACTGTTCTGTCGTTGATGTAAATTAAGATACTTCACACAAGACTCTCCCTGATACTATTCAGTTCTCATGATTGTGTTCGTTTTGGCATGAACACACACCTGGTTCTGCAAGAGGGTCAAGAATTGAGCTTTACAATTCCTTTGAAGCGGCCCCACTTCTCTCTCACATAGATGATTCTATATTCTTCTCATCAGAATCATTAAAAGCCGTAAGCTTATCCTCAACTTCATTGTTTCATAATAGGAATGGGCTAGGGATAACCCCTATAGTGATATACCAAATCAGTGCGATTAGGTTGCCCCATTAGACCTAGTTCTTGGGATCTCCAATCACCGTAGGATGAATTTTCCTTCACACCAATTTATTCTATAGGCTTGAGCCCCATTCGCCTTGACATTTTCGCAACTAACTCTCTGTTTAATCCCTTGGTTAGCGGATTCGCTATATTATCCTTTGACTTTATATAGTCAACAAAGATGACTCCAGTTGAGAGTAGTTGTCTAATGATATTGTGTCTACGAAGTATATGCCTGGACTTACCATGATACATTTTATTTTGTGCCCTTCCAATCGCATATTGGCTATCACAATGTATGCATATAGCCGGCACTGGTTTTTCCCATCCTGGAACATCTTCTAAGAAGTGACGCATCCATTCACCCTCTTCAGCACTATAAACTCAGATTCCATCGTTGATATGGCTATTACATTTTGTTAGAAGATTTCCACACAATTGCTGCACCTCCTAAAGTGAATACAATTCAACTTGTAGATTTTGAGTCTTTCATATCAGATATCCAATTTGCATCACTGTATCCTTCAATAACAGCAGGATATCTGGTATAATACAGCCCATGATCACGAGTTTACCTTAAGTATCTTAGAAATCTGATAATTAATTTCCAGTGTTCAACTCCTGGATTACTCGTGAATCTACTCAATTTGATTATGTCTGGTCTTGTACAACTCATTAAGTACATCAGACTTCTAATTACTCGAGAGTATTTTAATTGAGACATACTCTCACCTCGATTCTTTGATAGATGTTGACTGGTATCTATCGGGGTTCTAGTCAATTCAGAGTCATCATTATTGAATTTCTCATGTATTTTTTCAACATAATGTGAGTGACTTAGAACTAGCCCTTCTGATGTTCCATGAATTTTAATTCCAAGGATTACATCGGCTAAGCCCAAATCTTTCATGTCAAATCTTGAGTTCAATAACTTCTTGGTGGATTTGATCATCTTATCATTAATATCAATTATAGGTATGTCATCTATGTCAAGACATAAAATGACATATCCATTTTCACTGTTTCTTATGTATACACATTTGTCACATTCACTGAATTTAAATCCACTTTCTATAATGGCTTTATCAATTTTTTTGTGTTATTGTTTTGGTGCTTGTTTTAATTCATATAGAGATTTCACCAGTTTACAAACCTTGTTTTCTTGTCCAATCGCATAAAATCCTTCAGATTGTTCCATGTAAATTCCCTATTCTAAATCTCCATTTAGAGAAGCTGTCTTTTTGTCAATTTGATGTAATTCAAGATTTCGTAAGGCGCCATTTGCGAGTATCTCACGAATAGAGGTTATTCTCGATACAGGAGAATATGTGTCAAAGTAATCAAACCTTTCACGTTGATGGTAACCCTTGATTACCAATCTGGCTTTATATTTATCTATGGTTCCATCTGATTCATTTTCCTTTTGAAAACCCATTTACAGCATATTTGAAACGTCTACTCGTTTAAAAAGTGCGGATTTTTTTTATTTTTTTTAAAATAACCATTTAAATAAATCGCATGCATGCAATCCTACTTAATAGTATCATTTGAAAATTTTCATAAGCAATCACCAATAAAAATATAACGGAGTAAAGACGAGTAAAATCATAACATCAACTGTAAAAATAAAACAGCGTATAAAATCATCGTATCCTCTCCAAAACATAAAGTCATAATGTGCGAAAAAATCATAGGTCCTCGGGTCGTGTCGCCCACCAGGCCCGCTAACTCAGAGTCCAGCACCTCCAGTCTCCTCGACATCGAACTCACATGCATCACACACGTCTAATGAGTCTAAAGACTCAACACACATGTACCATAAATAACAAATACCTATATGTAGCACACAACAGTGAAAAATATCATAATCAACGTAACTTTCATGAACTTTAAAAGCTTAATGAAAACGTGGCATATGAAATCGTGACGTGTCAAAACAGCTCATCGTTAATCATCATTCATCATTTATCATTCATCATTCAGTTCATTAGAGGTGACTATCGTACATCATCATTTACGATGGATCCATCATACATAAAACCGCGGTACCCGACGGCTGTCGGACATGAGTGAAGGAGGATTATCCATCCACTGCGCCAAGGCTTCATCATCATCATTTACATATACATCTTAAACATTTACATATACTTTGATAGTCACAACTAATTCCCATAATTCAGAACATCATCATTTACATCACTTATAAAAATCATGCACAGATACAATTTTCTTTAAATACAAGCATGCAGCTTATCTCTTCATAAAATCTTATAAATCGTTAATCATGATGCATGAACATTTAAAATATCATAAAATTTGTGCTCAGGGCGTTGTCAGGACCAAAATCTCACCCCGGGTGCAAAATGACCATTTTGCCTCTGGAAACCCAAAAATTATTGTTTAACCCCTGGACCTCTAAAATTGACCCGAAGCTTACCAACCTCCTTAAAATGTTCCAAAATATTTTTATAAGTATTCTTAGATGTAAACTCGAGCCAAAATCAGAACGTAATCGATTCGTTTTAAAACTTGGACCGACGTCCCGGTTTTAACTCGAATCGAACCGAAACTTAACCAAAAAATTTCTCAACTTATACCACACCTTATAAACTATTAAAAGACCTTAATTTCCCCAAACCAGCCCCTTAAGCCTTCGAATAGACCCTGAACAGCAGCTGGAAAAAGAAAAAAAATCAAGCAAAATCACTCCTCACCCTAGCCGAGACAATGACACGAGATCTCTCACTTTCATCAAAGCCGATGGTTCCAGCCACCCATTAACCTTTCCTAAACCACCATAGGACCTTCCCAAGCCACTGAACCCACACAAAACAGCCCATGCACACTGGGGTTCATAGCGTCTCGCTAGTCCTCCCAAAACGCTCGAAATGATCTCTGTTCGGCTAAACTCCCTTGCACGCAGGGACGGAGCCACCCCAAAGGCTGGGGTGGGCTCCAGCCCATGCTATAATTTTTGGGCTTAAGAATTTTTTTTATTAACAATGGTTTAATTTGTTTGGAGCCCAGACTATAATATTTGGGCCTAAGAATTTTTTTTATTAACAAAGGTTTAATTTTTTAAAACTTGATGTTGTTCACCGTTTAAAAAAAAATGGTTAAACTCTAGTCACAGTACATACACGATCGAGCAATCCAAAGATTAGAGAACATAAACAAGCGTCCAATTATTAAACCCATTTCCCAAAGAAACCCAAGTAACCCTACCCTTTCCCTCTTGTTGCCGTAACCACCACTGCTGGCGGAGGAACTCCCGATTGAAGTTAAAATAGGGTAGAGCTCGTTCCAAGCTTCACTTTGGTATCAATATGTCCAAGAAATATTGATGGTAGCCCCTGTTTCTACCATAGTTGGTCTAGATCGTGTTCTTCAATTTTCAGGTAATTTTGCTTCGATTCTAAAGAGATCTTTTGCAGTAGTTGGTTGTAGAAGGTTTATCTGATGAAGTAGCAGGTTTACCCAATTTTCCAAGAAATATTGAATGAATCTGTTATTCTCGGGTAATACACAGAGGAGCAGGAATCATGAAGTAGCGAATGTGTAGTGGGAATCTAAGCTCCAAAGAACACTTACAAGTTACAACATAGTATACACATGATAAGAAAAATCCGATGTAGAGGTATTTAGTTTAGAGAATCTAAATACCCCAGTACATGTTTATTGCCAATGTATCACTCCTGCGATCTTGAAGTTTCCCGCTTAGATGAGAAAAGTGAAGCATGTGTAATCAGTACTCTTTTGAAGTTTCCCACTAGTATTTGGGATTTTCTAATTTTTTACTGAACTTGATTGTAGATCTCTGTTTAGGTTTTATGAGTATGGGGTTTTGTGGCATCACCAACAATATTATGTTTATCGATTCATTTAGCCCATGACTAAATTATTTTCTGGCTACGTCCCTGCTTGCACGGCACTAGATCTGAGACCAGCGAGGTTCAAGCTTTTCCAGATCGTGTTTCAGACTCATCAGAGATGAGTCCACGACCTGAAGTTGCCCTCACCCCGTCAGCTCCACCCCTGGTCCGAGACACATCCCAAACGACGCATTTCTCACGCAAACTCTCGCCCTAGCAAGCTACAGCACGCCACCACCTATCCAATCCCCCAAATAACAACTGGAAACCATGAATGACCCCTTCAACAACCAGCAAATCAGCAGCCCTTGGCACGACAGTAAGAAAAAACGTGAGTGACACAAAGAAAAGTGCAACCGATGAACTTAAATCAATGCCGATGAACATTCATGCATGGACCCAAAGATTTACACATTATATCACACATTTCTCTTAAATATGGCATGAGTGATGCAAAGGAACAAGGATACATGCGTGCCTGGTAATTATTCTAGGAAAAATGTTCGAGGAACCAAAGGCCGAGAAGAGGAACTCTTTTCTTGGAAGGAAAAATGGAGTCACCGACACTATGCAGCACGAAATCACGAGAGGGATTGTGAGTGGAGGAGGTGGGTGGCTGCTGAATGGTAATTAGGTTTAGTGGGAGCTTAGGGAAATACTTAGGTACTAAATATAAGGTTTAAGATTAATAAATGGGCCCTAAATTTTAATCAAAAGTTTAAAAGAATTATTTAAGTCTAATAAGTTTAAAATTAGGCCCATTAAATCCGAACGCACTCCCGAAAAATATTTCGTGTTGGAAAGATTTCGAAAATATTAGTCGAACCCTTAAAAAGTTCCTGATTCGATAAAATTTACGTTCCATTAAAAATAAAGTCTTGCGGGTAAAAATACTCAATAAAATCTCATTTTTTTGGAAAATACCCTTAAAACATCTTATATTAATTAATAAAAAATAATCATGGAATAAAAAAAATTTCCTGAAAATTCTCCGGTCTACGATCCTCGTCCGAGCGTGGAATGCATCTAGAAACCCTAATGCATGAATTTTTAAAATTTCATGAATTAAATCCTATCATGCATGAATTATGCATAAAATAATTAAACACAAAATAAAAATAAAATCCTAGATTGCATGCATTCAGGTTACGTGAATTAAATTCCTGGACCTTACACTATTGGTTTGCTTCTCAGAAGAATTTACTAATTCCCACGTATGGTTTTGTAATATGGAATTCATTTCGGAATTGATAGCCTCTTTCCATAGAGGTCCCTCAGATGAACTCATTGCTTCCTTGAAGCTTTGAAGTTCACTTTCTATGATGAAAGTGATGAAATCCAGACCAAAGTATTTCTCAGTCATATCTCTTTTGCTACATCAAGGTTCAATATCTTGATCAAGCTCTTGTTCTCTTTCGATCGCCTCACATAATTTTTTTGATGAACTTGGTTCTTCCTTATATTTGCATGGAAACATGTGTTCAAAGAACGAAGCATTTCTTGATTTCATTATCGTATTCTTGAGAATATCAGGTATTTGAGATTCGTGGACAAGAAAACGATAAGCGTGCTGTTTTAATCATATCCAATGATAATGCAATCAACAGTTTTTGATCCTATATTTACTTTTTTTGGAGTGGGTACAACTACCTTGGCAAGACACCCCCTCACTCGCAAGTATTGGTAGGAAGGACTTCTACTTTTCCATAACTCATATGAACTTTTATCTTGCTTCTTTTGGGACACATTATTTAAAAGGTAATTTTCTGTTAGGATAACTTCCCCCCACATGTTATGAGGTAAATCAGAACTTAATAACAACGCATTCATAAACTGTAAAGGCCCGTATTTTGTATTCCTATTTTAGCGAAATTATTAAAAATTTTCTAAATAAATAATTATCTTGCATCATTTAAAAAATAAACAGGTAAATAATTTTAACTTTAAAATAACAGCGGAAGCAAATATTGTTTTCAAACGACAACTTCAAAATATATCCAACGTATTAAAACTGAGTTTGAACATAAGAAAATGCATAAACTAAAACTTGAGGTCCTCGGGTTTACTAATGCTGCCCCAAGATAGCTCACTGGTCTCCGCCCTCCGTCTCGACCTCATCAGTACCTACAACAATCAAGTCTAGTGAGTCTAAAGACTCAACATGTATATATCGTGAATAACAAGTAAATATATCATAAAGTCACATGCAACGTAAAAATATAATATCATGAAGCGTACGGTAAAAATCGTATCATGAGTAATTATAAATACGTGCATATCTGAAAATCATACGTAAAAGCTTTGCTCGATAGAGCTTTGTCATATCATATCATAATTTTTCTGGTAGAGATAATGTTTCTAAGCAAGTGGCCCATAACATAACGTGAGCGCCTGATCAGACTAAACCACAGTATACTGGACGGTAGAGATCACCATAGCCCTTGGACTGGATATCTGTACCAACACATAATCGTAAACCGGTCGTAAGTCACTGGGTGGAGAGGTCATCGGTTGCGCCTATCGACTTCCAAACCCATAAACGTAAGGTGGCCACAAGACATATCGCATATATCTCAAAAATAAACATTTTATATTTTTATGCACGTAATATAATTATAACCTTGTTTTTACCGGATGAGTTGGATCGCTCCCAGGCTTACAGCGACTTAATTCTAATATGTGACACATGCAAATTAATCTTATCTTGACCAAAACTTGACAATCGAACCAAAAACGAGACGATTATGACCAACAACTTAATTTTTCAATCATTGCTTCATACCCAACCGAACCAACATTAAACCGACGTTTAACCATGATTAAAAATACCCCTAACATACTGAAAAATATTCATGAGGACTGGAAAACATGAAAATTAGTGAATGGAGGCCAAAATCATGAAACGCTCTTTCGAGAGCCACTTTGGCACATTGCACCGTAAATTCTCGTACGACCTCTAAACTCAACCAAATCACAAACGACCAAAAATATGAATTTACTAACTCATTAAGGTACTGTCCAGTCCAAGACCATAGGCTAAAAGCCAACCAAGAACTCAAATCACCACCAAAACCGAGACCCAAAGCTGCTGTCAAAATACAGCAGTAGCAGCTTGTGTGTTTGTGGTGTAAACTCTGAAATTAATGACCATTGGCTTGAACCACCGACCAAAGACTCTTACCAACATCCTAAGGCATGGCTTGGATCATGGCTAAGGGCTAAAAGCTAACCACAAACCAAGCAACCACCTAGGAGAATCCAAGCTTCTACCGAGAGCTCCCATTCTGTGTAGTGAAATGTATTGGATTGTTTTATTGTCTTGTGTCGTTCCAGTGGATATTTGATTGACCATGGCTCGATCTAGACATGATGAAGTGTTGTATGAACCACGGCTATGGGCTACAAGCCATCCACAGCCCACCCAAACACCTCAAAACCGAACTCACTCACACAAGGATCAGAATTTTTGAAAACCGAGGACACTTGTCATGTTTATGTAAAAATCTGAAGGATCCGTGAACCAAGCTTGGAAAAAATTATTTGGTCACGTCCTAGACATGATAAGGAAGGGTTCTAACAATGGCTACCGTCCCTAGGACAGCCAAGATTTGAACACACTCCTTAACCAACCAAGAACATAAAAAACGTGGCTCAAATCTGTATCTTTGGGAAAAGTTGCTGTCATTTCTTTCTTTGTGAGTGTATGGAGGTAAATCAATGGACCAATAACATCCTAACACACTCTAAATCATGCCTAGAAGCAGCCATAAATGCCTGGAATCGAGCAACCCCCTGTAAACAACACAATAATCCAACCGTGTAGCACATAGCATATAGCCGATAGGCTTGTACAGATTTTTGAAAACTTGCTGTCAAAATTTCGTTTTGTCACTTGATTCATGAACATATACTGATTTAAAATATCTAATATGACTTGATTGAAGAGCAAAGGAATTATATAGACATGCCTGAAATTTGTTTTGCCAAAAACAAATCAATACGAGGAATGCGTGCGGCGGAGCGGAGTGTTATTTCTTTCTTGTTTCAGCTGCTGCTGCTGTCACGATTCTAAGCTGCTTTTTTTCTGATGTTTTTCGAAGGTGAGAGTGTGGGTTTGCTAGACACTGAATATGAGTGTTATAGGAGGTGTTAAAGGTGCCATAATATACATTAAGTTGGGGGTTACAAGTCAAGAAGTTGAAGGAATTTGAAATGCTTCTTCTTCTCTTGGCTTGCCGATTCTTTTCTTATTCTTGCTGCCTATACACTTTTATTTTCTAGCATGATGGATTGAGAAAGAATTAAGGTGTATTATTGTGTTTGAGTTTACTAATTATTAATGAATTAAAGGTGAGGAATTGTATTCATCTTAAAGGCTATTTGAGTGTGACTTAAATGCATTTACTACACTTTTGAATTGTCTTTACCGAAATTATTACACATTTGCATGGTATATTATTATTTAAACTTTGCATTTTAATTGTTTAAGGTTTTAAATACCCATGATACATTTTAGTGAATTAACACATTATTTAGAATAAACTTTTGCATGGCATTGCATGGTTTAAAATTTAAGTATTTAAATGCTATATTTAATTTCTTGAATATATTATACTTAGATTAATTCATCCCAAATTTGTTTACACATTTTAATTTAAGCTTTAATTAAATATTGAACCTAAAAGAACTTATTTAATAACTTAGCTCCAATTAATTTAATAAATCTTAAAACATTTTTTTTTAAATTTAATTATTCATTGACTTAAATTAAATTTAGGAATATATTTTTTTTATTATTAATCTTATCTCTAATCTCCAAACTCCGGTCCAGCCTCGCGTATTTATCCTGAAAAGATAAAACTAAACATGTACTTTTAAAATAAATAATCATGACTTAACAATTATAAAAATGAATTAAACACTTCATATATTTATAAAAATTCATTTTTAATTTAAATAGTAACAATTATGCATGACTAATACGTAATCTGATTTTCGGGTTCTACAACTCTCCCCCCTTAAAAGAAATTTCGTCCCCGAAATTAAATCTTACCGAATAACTCGGGATATCGATTCTTCATCTCTGGCTCAGATTCCCACGTAGCTTCCTCCTCCGAATGATTGAGCCATTTGACTTTCACTAGCTTGACCAATTTGTTCCGAAGCTTTTTCTCCTGTCTGTCTAAAATTTGCACTGGTCTTTCCTCATACGACAAGTTCGGAGTGAGCTGCAACGGTTCAAAGTTCAAGACTTGCGATGGATTTGCCATATACTTCCTCAACATGGAGACGTGAAACACGTTGTGTACTACGGCCAGATTCGGCGGAAGAGCAACACGATAAGCTAATGTCCCAACTCTGTCGAGGATCTCAAATGGTCCAATGAATCTCGGATTGAGCTTTCCTTTCTTCCCGAACCGCATGATACCTTTCATCGGTGCTATCTTCACGAAAACATGGTCACCAACAGCAAACTCTAGATCTCTCCTCCTCTGATCCGCATAACTCTTCTGTCTACTCTGAGCAGTCCTCATCCTATCACGGATCTTGACTACTACATCAGCAGTCTGCTGCACAATCTCCGGACCTAATTCTGATCTCTTCCCTACTTCATCCCAGTGAATAGGCGATCTACACTTACGACCGTACAGTGCCTCATATGGAGCCAAACCTATAGACGACTGAAAACTGTTGTTATAGGTAAACTCCACCAACGGCAACTTTGATTGCCAACTCCCTGAGAAATCAAGGACACATGCACGAAAAAGATCCTCCAAAATCTGGATAACTCTCTCAGACTGACCATCTGTCTGTGGGTGAAAAGCTGTGCTAAACAACAACTTTGTACCCATAGCTGAATGTAGACTCTTCCAAAATGATGAAGTGAATCTAGGATCTTGGTCAGACACTATAGAAACGGGAATACCATGAAGTTTGACGATCTCCCGGATATATAACTCTGCATACTGGATCATGGAGAAAGTCGTCTTAATAGGCAAGAAATGAGCTGATTTCGTAAGACGATCTACAATCACCCATATAGCATTTGACCCTCTAACTGACTTCGGCAATCCGACAACGAAATCCATGGTAACATTCTCCCACTTCCACTCGGGAATAGGAAGAGGCTTGAGCATACCTGCTGGTCTCTGATGTTCCGCTTTCACTAACTGACACGTCAGACACTCGGATACAAAACGTCTGATATCCCTTTTCATTCCGGGCCACCAATATAATAACTGCAGATCTTTGTACTCCCTGGATGAATAGAGTACGGCGACATATGGGCCTCAGCTAAAATATCTGCTCGAATAGAATCGCTGCTAGGAACCCATATTCTGTCTCGATATCTCACAATACCGTCTCTAACTGTGTACAAAATACTGCCCTTGGCCTCATCTCTCTGTCTCCACTTTGCCAACTGCTCGTCTGCTAACTATCCACTGCGAATATGGTCTAAAAGAGAAGACTGAATCGACAAAGTAGATAGACGAGGAACTCTACCTCGAGGATATGTCTCTAGATGAAACCTCTGCACCTCAAACTAAAGAGGTCTCGAAACCACCAAATGAGCCATCACTGCGACTTTCCTGCTCAACGTATCCGCAACTACATTAGCTTTGCCAGGATGATAGCTAATATCACAGTCATAGTCCTTCACTAGCTCCAACCAACGCCTGTGCCGCATATTCAACTCTTTATGTGTAAAGAAGTATTTGAGACTTTTGTGGTCGGTAAAGATCTGGCACTTCTCCCAGTACAAATAATGCCTCCAAATTTTCAATGCAAATACTACGGCTGCCAACTCTAGATCATGGGTAGGAAAATTCTTCTCATGAATCTTCAACTGACGAGAAGCATATGCTATCACCTTCCCATGCTGCATCAATACTGCGCCTAACCCGAGTTTCGAAGCATCGGTATATAGAACAAAATCTCCGGGCCCTGAAGGCATGGCCAATACTGGCGCCAAAATAAGAGCTTGCTTCAAAGAATCGAAGCTCTTCTGACACTCATCGGTCCACACGTACTTAGCGTTCTTCTTTGTCAACGTCGTGAGTGGAACTGCGATGGAGGAGAATCCCTGAATAAACTTCCGATAATATCCAGCTAGCCCAAGAAAACTACGAATCTCTGATGCATTTTGCGGCACGATCCAATCTTTGACTGCTGCAACTTTCGCTGGGTCTACCTCAGTACCACTGCTAGAAACAACGTGGCCTAAGAACGCCACTTTCTCTAACCAGAACTCGCACTTGCTGAACTTCGCGAATAGCTTGTGCTTTTGTAAGGTCTGCAACACGATAGTCAAATGTATGATGTGATCCTCTTGATTCTTTGAGTAGACGAGAATATCATCTATGAATACTATCACGAACTGATCAAGATAAGGCTGAAATACGCGATTCATGAGATCCATGAAAATCGCTGGCGCATTCGTCAAACCGAACGGCATCACAAGAAACTCGAAGTGGCCATAACGAGTCCTAAAAGCAGTCTTGAGAACATCGACGTCTTTCACCCGCAACTGATGATACCCGGAACGCAGATCTATCTTGGAGAAGATTGAAGCTCCCTGAAACTGATCAAACAAATCTTCAATCCTCGGAAGTGGGTATTTGTTCTTCACTGTAACTCTGTTCAACTCCCGGTAATCAATGCAGAGCCTCATCGAACCATCCTTCTTCTTCACAAATAAGACTGGCGCGCCCCATGGCGAAAAACTCGGGCGAATAAATTCCTTGTCAAGAAGTTCCTGAATCTGTTTCTTGAGTTCTGCCATCTCCGTCGGTGCCAATCGGTACGGTGCTTTGGAGATCGACGCAGTACGGGGCATAAGCTCAATAGAAAATTCCACCTCTCGCACAGGTGGTAAACCAGAGACGTCATCAGGAAAAACGTCTAGAAAATCTCGGACAATTGGAACATCGGATGCTGACTGTTTGCGTGTCACGGGAACAGATACAAGAGTAGCTAAAAATGCTCGGAACCCTCGATGCATGAGTTTCCTAGCCTGGACATAAGGTATTATACGCGATAAATTAAAATACCTGTCTGGATCGAATAAGAATTGCCCCATCCCAAGCGGTCGGACTAGAACAGATCTCCGCTGGAAATCAATCAAAACTCTGTTCTTCAATAGCCAGTCCATCCCCAGAATGATATCAAATTCTGGAATCGGCAGAACGATAAGATCCGCATACACAAGATTGCCATGAAGTTCGAGGTCTATATCTCGGATCACATTAGTAGCTGTCAGCTCCTCTCCAGAAGGCAATGCTACTGAATACGCTATGTCTAGCCCAATTGTCTTGATCTTGAGAGAATTTGCAAAGGTTTCTGAAATGAACGAATGAGTAGCCCCTGAATCTATCAAGGCATTCGTAGCTGAACCAGCTATAAAAATTCTCCCTGAAAGATTGGAATATCATGCTAAAACCCAATCATTTTACAGGAACTAAACTTATAGACATGCGAAGGTCAAAGTTCTTTTAACCTAAATTTCCCGAAAATATCACTAATTAGAACATGCAATCCTATCACAAATTCTAAGTTCAAAATCTTAACTCAAACTCTTAAAACATTACATTTCAAATACGAACTTAAAGATTTAGGATACCTGTCATGAGCATCGTCTCCGGGTTAGTCTCCGCTGCATGGAGAGCAAAAACTCTACCTTGGGTAGGCAGATTCTTCTGAGGGCAATACTTCAGTATGTGGTCAGTACGACCACATTTGTAACACTTTCCCGAGCCATACATACAAGTCCCAGCATGACGGCGTGAGCACTTGGCACAGACTGGATACTCTGATGTCTTCGGTACTACACGTCCTTGCTGATGCTGTCCTCTGCTCCTGGATGAGCCGTGGAAAGGTTTCTTACTCGGATGCTGCTGCTGAGGAGGACTGTGTGGTGCCTGAAATGGTCGTTTACCCTGGAGATCGCGCTCAATATCATTCTGGTCTTGCTCTGCCGCTAGAGCTCTGGAAACAGCAACATCATAGGTAGTAGGGCCAGCCACCCTAACATCACGGCGCAAGATCGGCCGCAGACCATTCAGAAAATGCCTCAATTTAGCTCCAGCATCATTAGCAATTAGGGGTACAAAATGACATCCCCTCTCAAACTTACGGATGAACTCCGTAACAGTAAAGTCTCCCTGCCTCAGGGTCATGAACTCCGTGGTCAACCTGGAACTCACCTCTTCAATAAAATATTTAGAGTAAAGCGCGTCCAGCTCAGAGTAGCCAAATTCAAGGCTACGGATGCTCCTTTCCACCACAAGCGGGCGTCTCCTCCCAATAGATAGGTTGCACAACGAACTCTGTCCTCATCTTCAAGCTCCATGAACTCGAAATAACCTCGAGGGACTTAATCCAGCCCTCGGCAATCATAGGATCTGTCGTCCCGGAGAATTCCTTCGGTCGCATCTTCATGAACCGCTCATAGATAGCCTCCGACCCCGTCTGTCTGGCTCCCTCTGCATTGTTCCCCGCAAACTGTGTGAAGAACTGAGTCATCCCAGCTAGCATCTGGGCATTCATGTCTGGTGGAGGGGGTGGTGGTAAATCTCTCTCCTCGTTCTCATGACGATGCTCATCACCTCCCGTGCGATCAATAATGCGTCTAGGAGACATGCTGTTCCATAATTATAACCCACACGTAACCAACATGCATAATTCCACTATTTTCTTTAAATTTAAATAAATACTGCATAATCGTAATCTTGACATAAAATATTTCATGCAATCATGATGTAAAAATATTTCATGCTTTAAACGAAATGCGTAATCGTAAAACTTACAGAACGAAGACGTGACTTCATGAGCTTCTCGAGAGCAGTAATAGTATAACCCTTTACAAGATCATAGGCTCTGATACCAACTGTAAAGGCTCGTATTTTGTATTCCTATTTTAGCGAAATTATTAAAAATTTTCTAAATAAATAATTATCTTGCATCATTTAAAAAATAAACAGGTAAATAATTTTAACTTTAAAATAACAGCGGAAGCAAATATTGTTTTCAAACGACAACTTCAAAATATATCCAACGTATTAAAACTGAGTTTGAACATAAGAAAATGCATAAACTAAAACTTGAGGTCCTCGGGTTTACTAATGCTGCCCCAAGATAGCTCACTGGTCTCCGCCCTCCGTCTCGACCTCATCAGTACCTACAACAATCAAGTCTAGTGAGTCTAAAGACTCAACATGTATATATCGTGAATAACAAGTAAATATATCATAAAGTCACATGCAACGTAAAAATATAATATCATGAAGCGTACGGTAAAAATCGTATCATGAATAATTATAAATACGTGCATATCTGAAAATCATACGTAAAAGCTTTGCTCGATAGAGCTTTGTCATATCATATCATAATTTTTCTGGTAGAGATAATGTTTCTAAGCAAGTGGCCCATAACATAACGTGAGCGCCTGATCAGACTAAATCACAGTATACTGGGCGGTAGAGATCACCATAGCCCTTGGACTGGATATCTGTACCAACACATAATCGTAAACCGGTCGTAAGTCACTGGGTGGAGAGGTCCTCGGTTGCGCCTACCGACTTCCAAACCCATAAACGTAAGGTGGCCACAAGACATATCGCATATATCTCAAAAATAAACATTTTATATTTTTATGCACGTAATATAATTATAACCTTGTTTTTACCGGATGAGTTGGATCGCTCCCAGGCTTACAGCGACTTAATTCTAATATGTGACACATGCAAATTAATCTTATCTTGACCAAAACTTGACAATCGAACCAAAAACGAGACGATTAGGACCAACAACTTAATTTTTCAATCATTGCTTCATACCCAACCGAACCAACATTAAACCGACGTTTAACCATGATTAAAAATACCCCTAACATACTGAAAAATATTCATGAGGACTGGAAAACATGAAAATTATTGAATGGAGGCCAAAATCATGAAACGCTCTTTCGAGAGCCACTTTGGCACATTGCACCGTAAATTCTCGTACGACCTCTAAACTCAACCAAATCACAAACGACCAAAAATATGAATTTACTAACTCATTAAGGTACTGTCCAGTCCAAGACCATAGGCTAAAAGCCAACCAAGAACTCAAACCACCACCAAAACCGAGACCCAAAGCTGCTGTCAAAATACAGCAGTAGCAGCTTGTGTGTTTGTGGTGTAAAATCTGAAATTAATGACCATTGGCTTGAACCACCGACCAAAGACTCTTACCAACATCCTAAGGCATGGCTTGGACCATGGCTAAGGGCTAAAAGCTAACCACAAACCAAGCAACCACCTAGGAGAATCCAAGCTTCTACCGAGAGCTCCCATTCTGTGTAGTGAAATGTATTGGATTGTTTTATTGTCTTGTGTCGTTCCAGTGGATATTTGATTGACCATGGCTCGATCTAGACATGATGAAGTGTTGTATGAACCACGGCTATGGGCTACAAGCCATCCACAGCCCACCCAAACACCTCAAAACCGAACTCACTCACACAAGGATCAGAATTTTTGAAAACCGAGGACACTTGTCATGTTTATGTAAAATTCTGAAGGATCCGTGAACCAAGCTTGGAAAAAATTATTTGGTCACGTCCTAGACATGATAAGGAAGGGTTCTAACAATGGCTACCGTCCCTAGGACAGCCAAGATTTGAACACACTCCTTAACCAACCAAGAACATAAAAAACGTGGCTCAAATCTGTATCTTTGGGAAAAGTTGCTGTCATTTCTTTCTTTGTGAGTGTATGGAGGTAAATCAATGGACCAATAACATCCTAACACACTCTAAATCATGCCTAGAAGCAGCCATAAATGCCTGGAATCGAGCAACCCCCTGTAAACAACACAATAATCCAACCGTGTAGCACATAGCATATAGCCGATAGGCTTGTACAGATTTTTGAAAACTTGCTGTCAAAATTTCGTTTTGTCACTTGATTCATGAACATATACTGATTTAAAATATCTAATATGACTTGATTGAAGAGCAAAGGAATTATATAGACATGCCTGAAATTTGTTTTGCCAAAAACAAATCAATACGAGGAATGCGTGCGGCGGAGCGGAGTGTTATTTCTTTCTTGTTTCAGCTGCTGCTGCTGTCACGATTCTAAGCTGCTTTTTTTCTGATGTTTTTCGAAGGTGAGAGTGTGGGTTTGCTAGACACTGAATATGAGTGTTATAGGAGGTGTTAAAGGTGCCATAATATACATTAAGTTGGGGGTTACAAGTCAAGAAGTTGAAGGAATTTGAAATGCTTCTTCTTCTCTTGGCTTGCCGATTCTTTTCTTATTCTTGCTGCCTATACACTTTTATTTTCTAGCATGATGGATTGAGAAAGAATTAAGGTGTATTATTGTGTTTGAGTTTACTAATTATTAATGAATTAAAGGTGAGGAATTGTATTCATCTTAAAGGCTATTTGAGTGTGACTTAAATGGATTTACTACACTTTTGAATTGTCTTTACCGAAATTATTACACATTTGCATGGTATATTATTATTTAAACTTTGCATTTTAATTGTTTAAGGTTTTAAATACCCATTATACATTTTAGTGAATTAACACATTATTTAGAATAAACTCTTGCATGGCATTGCATGGTTTAAAATTTAAGTATTTAAATGCTATATTTAATTTCTTGAATATATTATACTTAGATTAATTCATCCCAAATTTGTTTACACATTTAATTTAAGCTTTAATTAAATATTGAACCTAAAAGAACTTATTTAATAACTTAGCTCCAATTAATTTAATAAATCTTAAAACATTCTTTTTCTTTAAATTAAATTATTCATTGATTTAAATTAAATTTAGGAATATATTTTTTTTATTATTAATCTTATCTCTAATCTCCAAACTCCGGTCCAGCCTCGCGTATTTATCCTGAAAAGATAAAACTAAACATCTACTTTTAAAATAAATAATCATGACTAAACAATTATAAAAATGAATTAAACACTTCATATATTTATAAAAATTCATTTTTAATTTAAATAGTAACAATTATGCATGGCTTATACGTAATCTGATTTTCGGGTTCTACATTTATTTTTAAAATGTGATTCTTTTTCTCTACAATGCCATTTTGCTGAGGAGAATAATGTACAGTTCTTTCGTGTTTGGTACCATGTTGAGCACAAAACTCAGTAAATGATGATTCATATTCACCTACACGATCACTTCTTAGCACCTTAATTTTCTTGCTAAGTTGGTTTTCAACTTCACTTTTGTAGTGGATAAAATTTTCAATTGCTTCATCCTTACTTTTAAGAAGATACAGATAACAAAACTTTGTGCTATCGTTAAGAAAAATAATGAAGTATTTATTTCCACCACGTGTTTGCACACATTTTAAATCACATATATCACCGTGAATTAGATCAAGTGGTTCACCAATTTTTTTGTTGAAAGGATAAAATTTCTCCTTTTCAAGCTTTGACTATGCTCGACAACATTTGCCTTCGCAGCAACTAGAGAAAACAATCATCTTTCAGAACTCTTTTTGTCTTTCTCAATACAAAGTCGAACAATGAGTTCTTCAACATTTATATCCTTTCGTTTGTATTTCAAATAGATTTCGAAATTCTTCCAGGTCGGTGGTAGCTTCTCAAAAATAGCAGCCACTTGGAAAGATTCGTTTTTTATCGCCCCGAAAATTCAAAGGTCCATATGAACCACATGCATGCAAGATTATCAACTTCTTATGTATTTTAATTGTTTTAAATTCATAAATTAATTATGATGGCATATTTACATGTTTAAAATGTACTTTTCTACATAAATACATAAAACTGTATTTTTAAAGGTGATTCGGGTTGCACTCGAGGAATGAAGACCGATGGCTAAAAAATGGAAAATATTTTTATTAAATAATTGTTTTTAATTATTTAAAAAAGGGGTGATTCTTATTATTATTATTTTTGAAAATAAGGAGTTTTGAGGTGATTTTATACGCCGGGACGTAATTTTTATCGGTATAAGATTTTTAACAAAAATGCGAACGTTTTGACAACCAGACTAATAATTTCACAAACTTTACTAAACAAAATAATTTTATTAATGCACTAAGGGCCTAACTAACCATGTTAATGGGCCTAAAATATTATTAGTGTTTTAATTAATATTTTAGATACAACCCACCCCTTAACTAAATCATTATTCACGCCTCCCTCACCCTAAAGTTTTACAAGATTAATTTTCCCCACCAACAACTCACGGCACACACCAAATCAAGCAAGAGGAAGCTTCGGTTTTGTAAAGGATTTTCACCCAAGGTATTCTAGTCCCCGTTCTTCGATTTTTCAAAGATAATTCGTGCGTTATACACGCAAAGGCTCGACATACTCTTTCCTTTACTTATCATCACACCATATTATGTATTTATTTATGAAGTGACACTTTTATTTATTTTCGTTTTATGAATCAACATGAATTTTAAAGTATAGATTTTGATCCAAAAACATGATTTTTATGTACATGAAGAGGCTGCCGTGTTATACGATTAAAGGGGCATGTTTTTACATGATTTATATGGTCCTAAGTCACATGAGAATCGTTGCACACGATAATTGTAGAAGGTGGAACCGAGGCTTCAAGTTTTGTTGTCTAGGGCTCAGGTTCAAGGGCTTATGGTGCATGGCTTGGCTCGATTGCGACCAGGGATGGGCTAAGGACGTGTTTGGGTCAGGGAAGGAGTCCTAGCAATGCTAGGACTTGATACACCGAGAGGACTCACGCAGGTGCGCAGCGTTCATGGCTCGGCCAGGAAGCTTCGGGCTGGGCTAGGCTAGGTCCTTAGGGTCCTAAGAGGGTGCACAAGGGGCTGGGTCAGGGTCTGGCTCGTTGGTTAAGTGGCTAGGCAAGAAAACGTAGAGTCCTAGTGCTGCAAGGCTCTCGGCCGTGGCTTCTCCTAAATTGTGTGGCTTCGGCTTGAGCTTTGGTTCGAGTCCTAAGGGTTCTAAGGGTCCAGTATGGTCCATAGAGGGTGTAGAGCCCAAAATCAGTACACGTAAATCCCATGCATTTATTTAATTGTTAAATTTTTTATTTAAGTTTAAAATAATTTTTAGTGGTCATGATTTATTTAAATTGCATTATTCTAATGTTTATGTGATCCACGTTAAATTATGTCTCGAGTTTCATGTTTCAGGTGATTATTCGATGCGGGATCGAGCAAAAGAGACCGGTGATGATTTTGACAATTTTAAAATGTGGTATTTTATTTTAAGTTAAGGATGGGGCATTTTAAATAATTTATTTAGTTGTAGCATTTTAAAAGTCTAATTTGGTTATTAGGTGATTCTAAAATTTCAAAATTTTAAAAGGTGTACCTCTTGTGTATTTTATTTCAATTTTTAAGATGCTAGTATTTTGTGAGGGGTTAGTATTTTAGTTAGTGTTTAATTAACTTTTAATTAGGGGTTAATTTTTGACTAAGTAATATTTTAATCCCCTAATTTGACTAAACACACACACACACACCGAGACACACACACACGTTTTAACACACACAACACACACACATATATCAATTCAGATTTTCATATTTTTGAGAGAAGAAAACTAGGGATCCTTGAAGCAAGAACAGCCGCCCCTCTCCTTTTATTTCTCCAGCAATTTTTCGTAAGTTTTGTTGCAAGAAAATCGTCGCACGATCGTCCCGGATCAACCCTTGCTTACTTCCCGCGTCGAAGTCGTCGTTTCGGTAACGTTAAATATTTAAAGGCACGTATATTCTTTTTTTCCTGCGTAGATCTTGTCATATTATTTATGTTGATGTTTATTATGCGTAAAATTCATGTATGATGTTCATAGTTTGAGCAGAAAATCGGTTGGATCAGTTTTGAAATAATTTTTAGATCTAAATTCTCGTTTTTCACTGTATTTTGAAAACTGTGATTTTTCGATCGAGAATTTGGGAAAACTTTCAACATATGAAATGTAAAACTTTTTGATACCTTCGTTTTGATATAAAATTCGAATTATTTGGAGAAAAATTGAGTGAGTTATGGTGATTTTTGTGGGACTGCTCAAACTGCGTTATCTGAAAATTATGCTATTGATGTGTTCTTGAAGTTTTATTATTGTAGGCTTCGTTAGGGATCGACGGGTGATCAGTGGTGCATTTAGTTATATCGTTAATGAGGTTGGGATGATTATTGTTGATTCGTTTTGCGTCGTTAGGCACTTGGGAGAATGAGTAGTCGTAAAAATCGTTTTTTTGTCAAAAGACGTGTTCACGGGTTTGTTGTGTACTTGTCATGCGTGGTTGTTTTGGGACAATTGTGTAGGCTTGAGTCAGTGTTATAGTATCCTAAGATGGGTCTCGAGGTGTCGATTCATGGTCCGGATGATCAAGTTAGGGAGAATGAGTCACAAGCACAGAAATTTTCGAGAGTTTACTCCTCCCGCAGGCACACGGACCCGTACACGGACCCTGGCACGGGGTCCGTGCCTTTGTTTCCTTCGAGGTGTCATTTTCCAGAGTATACACGGACCTAGGCATGGGGTCCATGCCTTCCCTTTCCTTCACACGAATTTTACAATACCTACACGGACCAGGAGCCGGACCTGGGCACGGGGTCCGTGTACCTCCTGTTTGGGAATATTCTAGGCTTTCCTTTGAGATTTGTTTTGGGGTTCTATGCCATGGGTTAATACGATGATTAAACGAGGTCAAGTCCCGAGTGATTTAGAATGTCATAAGCTATTGATTTGACTCGGTGGTGAGAGCGACCTACCTACGTCTAAGTTATGCAAAATAAGTGGTTGAACTCATGTTAGTATGTACAGCAGTGGCCCCAAGCGAGATCCAACAAATCCCTCAACGCCGAGTAAGTATGTTCGACGTGCAAAGAAAATATTTTAAGTTTTTGAGGTATGCTAAATGTCTTGTGACCGAATTATGTATGGGATTGAAAAGCGGTAAATCATGACAGGGACCAATCCACCCCGTTAAAGCATGAACGGGTTTAGATCATGATTGGAAAGCGGTAAATCAAGACCAAGGACCAATCCACCCGTTAAAGCATGAACGGGGATCTCATGTATGTGGCAGTGGATCTTCCCTGTCAGCCCAGTACTGTTGTTTAGCCTGATCAGGCGCATTTATGTATGGGTCACTTGCTTTGAAACACGCATCTACGCAAAATGATGAAGTTCATGTATGTACAAGTATTCAAGCATGTTTAAGAAAAGTTTCATGTTATAGCATGTCTATGTTATGTATGGAAGTTTAAGCATGCATGTTCTATTTTATAGTTGCATGTGATTTTATTATGTATTACTTGCTACTCCCAATTTATACGTTTTGAGTCTTTAGACTCACTAGACTTGATCGATGCAGGTGAGGATGCATTTGAGGAGACGAGGGGTGAGGACCAGTGAGTTGGCTTGGACTGAGCGGGAGGCTAAACCTGAGGACCGCCATGTTTTAAGTTTTTATGAATGTTCAAAAATACTTTGATTAATGTTACTAGTTATGAGATTTTAAACAAATACTTTTGGCAAACTTTACTTTGAGATCTTTTGTGAAACTACTTTGGGATGAACAGTTTTTTTTATCGAATTTTGAAAGTTCACGATTTATTTATGAAAATTTTTATTTTTCCACAAATTTTAAAGTAGTTAAAAGTACGGTACATTATAGTTGGTGTCAGAGCGATGTTCTTTTAAAGGGTTATGCCTTCTGCCACTTGCGAGAAGCTCACGAAGCCACACCTCGAGTCTGTAAGTTTTAAAGTTTTGAATTATGTTATATTTTAAGCATTAAGTCATGATTTCAGCATGTCCATGTTTTAAGTTCAGATTACGTGCATCTTATGCTATTGATAGTATGTTCATGCATATTGGGTTTACGTGTTGGGTAAATTGTTGGAACAGTATGCCTCCTAGACGCTTGATTAACCGGGAAGCAAGAGAAGAGGACAGAGAGGCCCAAGAGGAGGGGAGAGACGCTCCTCCTCCTCCACCGCCAGATATGCAAGCACAGATGCTTGCAGGTATGACTAAGTTCTTCGCTCAATTTGCGGAGAACCAGGCTGCAGTTGATACGGGGGCTAGGCCCAGACCTGAGGCGGTGTATGAGAGGTTCAGGAGGATGAACCCAAAGGAGTTTTCGGGGACTACTGACCCGATGATAGCTGAAGGATGGATTAAGTCCATCGAGGTGATATTCGAGTTCATGGAGCTGCAAGATGCAGACCGGGTTAGGTGTGCCACCTACTTGTTGACTGGAGACGCCAAGCTATGGTGGGAAGTGATTTAGTGTCAGTTAACTTGCAAACACTGACGTGGAATGGATTTAAGGAGGTCTTTTACTCCAAGTACTTCACTGAGGAAGTACGCTCTCGCCTGACCAGGGAGTTCATGACGTTGCGTCAGGGGGATAGCAGCGTTCCGGAGTTTGTGAGGAAGTTTGAGAGGGGGTGTCACTTTGTGCCCCTGATAGCTAATGATGCCCAGGGGAAGCTGAAGCATTTCATGGACGTGTTGCGGCCGGACTTGCGCCGTGATGTGAGGGTTGCTGGTCCTACTACCTATGCAGTTACGTGTCTAGAGCTTTAGCGGCAGAACAGGATCAGCGGGATATTGAGGTTGACAGACAGGGCAAGAGGCCCTATCAGGCACCGCAGCAACAGCAGCAGCGACCTCAGTTCAAGAGGTCCTTCCAGGGGCAGCCGGGGAAGAAGCCATTTCAGGGACCACCGAAAGGCAAGGGTCATGTCCATCAGCAGAAGGCGCCCCAGAGGCCGGGTAAGCACCCGGTGTGCCCGAAGTGCAACCGCCAGCACCCGGGACAATGTTTATATGGGTCAGGCAAGTGCTTTAAATGTGGAGCCAGTGAATACATGCTGAAGGAGTGCCCACAGTGGAGGCAGCAGACCCGGGGAAGAGTGTTCGCCATGCATGCTCAAGAGGCGAACCCAGACACGACATTACTGACCGGTAAACTTGTTTAAATAAGCGCAGTATTGTTTTTCCATGCATGTTTCAAATTTTAATTGGGATTATTAGTGTGCTAGTAGTATTTTGGGATCTTGGGTACAGGTTTTCTACTGTGCTTGAGGTTAAGATTAGAATTGTTGGGATATAAGTTTTTGTGTTGTGCTGACATGTCACAGGAAACATTTTCATAAATAGAGTAGCCACGAAGTCCCTAATAGACTCAGGAGCCACCCATTCTTTTATTTCAGAGACATTCGCTAGTCACCTGGACGTCAAGTCTATTGGACTCTACGTGAGCTATTCAGTGAGAGTCCCATCAAGGGAAGAATTGTCAGCTACTAGCATGGTCAGGACATCGATCTCGAGCTGCAAGTCCACCTAGTGTATGCCGATTTGATTGTGTTGCCGATGCCAGAGTTTGATATCATTTTAGGAATGGATTGGCTGACAAAGAACAGAGTTCTTATCGATTTCCAGAAATGGTCAGTGTTGGTAAAACCTTTGGGCATGGAGCAGTGATAAGCACTTATTATATAGCGTTTTAAGGGCTTTATTTTGTCGTATTCGTGCTTATCTGGCGTTTTTATTCCGAGTTTTGCGCCTAATTCGTGTTATTATTGTTATTCGCAGGTTTGACCAAAAGATGATAATAGCCAAAGAAAAGTCAAGCGTCGCAATGCCATGTCAGAAATACACGGAAAAATAGGAAAATAGAAGAAGAGAGAACCAGATCCATACACGGAACCCGTGTAAGGGTCCGTGCCTCAGAAGCCGAAGGAAGACATTGACAGAGCCTACACGGACCCCCTGCCGGACCTGTACCCAGGGTCCGTGTCATCTATCCTCGAGAATGAAAAAATACAGAGTGTACACGGACCCTGAGACGGACCTATACATGGGGTCCGTGTCCAGTGTCCCGGAAGAAAGTTTGGGCAGAGTCTACACGGACCCCTTCCCTGATGCATGCACGGGGTCCGTGCCCTTGAGATCAGAATCAGATTTTGGCGAAGATTTGTTAATTAAAAGCTTGTGGTAAGTATGGATTTCGGATGGCTTCAAGCCTTCACTGAACGATGGGAAGAGATTTGGAAAGAAATAAAAGGAGGAAAAACCTAAACTTTTATAACGTTTTTCAGATCAGAAAAAAAAAGAAGAGAAGAACTTGGAGACTTTTGAAGGCGGCGACGGCTTGGAAGAACGAGAGAAAATCGCGCACTTTACACGCAAGATCTGCGCACCATCGCTGAGATTTTCTCCTCTCTTATTTTCTTATTTTCATTCATGAATTCGAATATTAGATCTTCTTCTAGTCTTGAATTTATGGGGTAATTTTTCTTGTGATCGGGACCACGATAGGGACTAACTTTTGATTCTGTTCGTTCATTGGATTATTTGATTTATGAATAAATTCTATGTTATTGATTAATGTTTGCGTAATTCTCGTGCTTTTAATTTGGCCAATTATTTGCATGTTTGTTGTTTGATTTCGACTCGAAAGAGAATAGATTAAATTTAGCTTCAAAAATATTAATCAACACACGATTAAATCGACTAGAAATAGTATTCGGTTTCAATGTGCGATTTTAGGCGACAGCTGTGATTCCATCGTTGAATAATGCGTTTTTGTTTGATTAAATTCAATTATAAATAATTGGACTGTTAAATGAAAATATGATCATAAATTCTAGAAATAGATTTATAGTTAATTTGTGGAATTTCATCGTGACATCGAATAATATGTGATTCATTAATCCCAATACATGACTATAATCAAAGTTTGGACCGTTGTGTGTTCCCGATCATTTTATTAAATTTGAAAAATCCCCAAGTTTCTCGCTGTTCTACAAATTCGATATTAATTATTAATTTAGCATAAATTAGTTTAATTGAATTAAGTTAAATTATCATCAAATCACTCATTATTGTTTGCCTAGATTAATCCGAATAATTTAAATCTTAGTATTTAAATAATAGTCTTTGTGGGATCGATACTTGGACTTTTCGTTCAATTACTATAACTTGACCTAGTTCGCTTGATAGAATTTTTCCCAACCGAAATATTCGGTCAAGTTTTTGGCGCCGTTGTCGGGGACTATTTATTTAATATTAGGATAAATTATTTATTTGAGACTAGGCATTTATTTTTAGTTCCTATTTTTATTTTTTAATTTTGTTAATTTTTGTTTCAGACGTTTGCATTCTTTTAGAGCTTGAATTGTGCACTTGAATTTTTTGATTTCAGGAGTCTAGCTCTTGTTATATGAGCCGTGCTCAAGGCGTCGAAAATCTAGTGCCACTTGATCTAGAGATTGAAAGCACTCTCCACCGCATCCGTAGAGCTCGAAAGAACAACAACTTGGCTCTTGAATTCGAATCTGAAGAGGAATATGAAATAGAACTTAAACCAGAATTTAAGGACATGGCCGGAGAAGAGGAAGAGCGTACTTTAATGGAGCTTCATAGAACAGCGTTTGGATGTTACGGCTCTAGTATTGTCCGCCCTACAATTCAGGCGAACACGTTCGAACTTAAGCCAGCCATCATCCAGATGATTCAACTCCAGGTCAAATTCGGAGGATCACCATCTGAAGATCCCAATGCACATCTGGAGAACTTTCTGTCGATCTGTGATACAATCAAGTGCAATGGGATGAGTACTGATGCTATTCGACTCAGATTATTTCCATTTTCCCTACAAGGAGAAGCTATGGAGTGGCTTCGAGACCTTCCTGCTGGTTCTATCACTACATGGGATGGATTAGTGGAAGTATTCATGCACATGTATTTTCCCCCAACTAAGATTACACAATTGCGAAATAAAATTACATCATTTAGACAGAGAGATGGGGAATCGTTGAATTCAGCATGGGCAAGGTTTAAGAAGATGTTGAGAATGTGCCCAAGACATGGTTTTTCGATAGGCCAGCAGGTTGAGACGTTCTACTACGGAGTGGACCCATCTGTGCGATCTATGCTTGATGCAGCATCAAACAGTAGCCTATAAAGGAAAACGCCAACCGCAGTGCTTGAAATCATAACTAATTTGGCAGAGAGCAATGTAGGTTGGCAAGACAATCGAAGGGAGAAGAAAGTCGGTTTCCTGGAAATGGATGCTTTGACAGCGATCACAGCAAAGCTTGATGGATTGACACATCAGATGGCACAGTTACAAACGAATAGATCAATACAAGTAAAGCCAGTGCATCAAATTCAGGGAAACGCTGAGACAGTTGGTGGATCATCATCTAGTGACACGCCATTCATGCCAGACATGTCTTGTGAGGGAATACAGTGTTTTGGAGGGGACTCAGTAAATTATATGGGAAACCAGGGTCGACAACAATACAATCCATATAGTTTCTCATATAATCCGGGCTGGAGGAATCATCCGAATTTTGGGTGGAGGCAGTCAGAAAACACTGTTGAGCAACCACATTTCAATCCTCCACAACAAAAACCTCCTCAGCAACCACCTAAACCTCCGCAAGGTACTGGACCTTCTATGCCACCCGATTTCAAGCCACAGGATAACAAGTCGAATCTTGAGGATATGCTAGCCAAGTACATAGCCGGGAACAAGATGAGATGGTAAAATCACGATGCCATGATGCAAAGGGTGGAGACTCAACTAGGGCAGTTGGCGACACAAATGGCTACACGAGCTCCGGGTTCACTACCTAGTGACACGGAAAAGAATCCAAAGGGTGTTAATGCAGTCACAGTGACATCTCCCATAAAGCAAGAGGTAGCTGATGTTGAAGAAAATGTGAAAGAAAAGGGGTCATCCAAGCAAGAGCCCGAGGACGCAAGGAAAGCAGGTAAGTTTCTAAACTCAAACCCCACTGTTGATATTAATTCACTCCCGTTTCCCCAAAGAGCAAAGCAACTGCAACTGGATACTCAATTTTCAAAATTTCTTGAGATTTTCAAAAAGCTGCACATAAATATCCCGTTTGCAGAGGCTTTAGCTCAAATGCCTTCCTATGCAAAATTTTTTAAAGAAATTCTATCAAATAAGAGGAAACTAGTGGATTTTGAGACAGTGAAGATTTCGGAGGAATGTTTTGCAATTTTACAAAATAAGTTGCCTCCAAAAGCTAAGGACCCAGGTAGCTTATCTATTCCTTGTACCATAGGGAATTCATTTTTTGGTAAAGCTTTATGTGACTTAGGTGCAAGCATTAATTTAATGCCTTATTCATGTTTTGAGAAGCTAGGAATTGGTGAAGTTAAACCTACTACAATTTCCCTACAATTGGCTGATAGATCTATTAAATACCCTAGGGGAGTAGTAGAGGATGTTTTAGTGAAGGTTGACAAGTTTATTTTCCCAGTGGACTTTGTTGTGTTAGATATGGAAGAGGATCGTGAGATTCCTCTTATTTTAGGAAGACCGTTTTTAGCCATTGGGAAGGCTCTGATAGATGTACACAAGGGTGAGTTGGTTTTGAAATTGAATGATGAAAGTGTAGTGTTTAATGTTTTCCAATCTATCAAATATCCCAATGATACATCTGACTGTTTTAGAATTGATGCTACTGACGAGTTTGTTGAGTATGGGTTGCAGGAATTACTTGGTGAGGATCTTTTGGCGGTCTGTATGACCCATTCAAGCCCACAAGAATTGGGAAATCAAGAGCTAGACGAGTGTATTCATTATCTGGAAGCAGGCAGGTCGATTTCAAAAACGGTAAACTCTAGGATTGGGGAGCTTGGGCATGTCCCACGACCTTTAATATCATCCATTGAAGAAGCCCCAATCCTAGAGATGAAACATCTTCCTTCGCACTTAAAATATCTATTTTTACTTGATAATGATAAATTTTCAGTGATAGTTTCCTCTACTTTGACAGGTACGGAAGAAGAAAAGCTGTTGCGAGTTCTGAGAGATAATATCAAAGCCATAGGTTGGAGTATTGCAGACATCAAAGGGTTCAGTTCGTCCATGTGCATGCACAAAATTCTGATGGAGGCCGACCACAAGACATCTACCCAACCTCAACGGCGTCTGAACCCAGCTATGCAAGAGGTGGTAAAGAAAGAGGTGATAAAGCTACTGGACGCATGTATTATTTACCCGATTTCTGATAGTAGGTGGGTAAGTCCAGTACAAGTTGTTCCGAAAAAAGGTGGGATCACTGTAGTGAAGAATGAAAACATTGAGTTAATTCCTACCAGAACTGTTACAGGGTGGCGTGTTTGCATTGATTATAGAAAACTTAATGACGCCACCCGTAAATACCATTTCTCCCTCCCATTTATTGATCAAATGTTGGAAAGGTTAGCTGGAAATCCTTTATACTGTTTCCTGGATGGTTATTCGGGTTATATACAAATTTCTATTGACCCTGAAGATCAGGAAAAAACCACTTTTACATGCCCTTACAGGACATTTGCATATAAACGAATGCCATTCGGTCTATGTAATGCACCAGCAACTTTCCAACGCTGAATGATGGCGATTTTTCACGACATGATTGAGGATTTTATAGAAATATTCATGGATAACTTTTCTGTCTTTGGCTCTTAATTTGATACTTGTTTGATTAATTTGTCTAAGGTCTTGGAGAGATGTGAGGAGTCAAATCTGGTCTTAAATTGGGAAAAATGTCATTTCATGGTGAGGGAGGGAATAGTGTTGCGACACAAAATTTCTGAAACTGGGATTGAAGTTGATAAGGCTAAAATTGAAGTGATAGAAAAACTCTCAGCCCCAACAAACATCAGAGGAGTGCGTAGTTTCTTAGGCCATGCAGGGTTCTATAAGCGCATTATAAAAGATTTTTCTTGCATTGTTAAGCCACTGACAAATTTGCTGATAAAAGATGTGCACTTTGATTTTTCTGATGAGTGTGTGCAGGCATTTCAAGTTTTGAAAGAGAAATTAATCACCGCACCTGTGATGATAGCACCTGACTGGGGGTCGCCATTTGAGGTGATGTGTGATGCAAGCGACACAGCTCTAGGGGCAGTGTTGGGGCAAAAGAGGGAAAAATGCATCCATGTCATCTACTATGCTAGTATGACACTATCAGCTGCCCAACTGAACTATGCCACTACAGAGAAGGAGCTTCTTGCTGTGGTTTTTGCTCTGGATAAGTTTAGATCATATCTGATAGGGAGCAAAGTTGTAGTGCATACTGATCATTCAGCCTTGAAATATTTGATGGCTAAAAAAGATGCAAAACCAAGGCTAATTCGCTGGATTCTTCTGTTACAGGAATTTGTCTTGGAAATAATCGATAGGAAGGGAACAGAGAACCAAGTTGCTGACCATCTCTCACGTTTGGAGAATCAAAGTCCAGGTAAGGATATTATTCGCGATGAATTCCCGGATGAACAACTTTTTGAGATCAACAGTTTACCATGGTATGCCGATTTTGTTAACTATCTATCCAGTAAGTTCATTCCTCCCCATTTTACTTATCAGCAAAAGAAAAAAATTTTCTCAGATTTGAAAACTTATTTGTGGGAGGATCCTTATTTGTTTAGAATATGCGCAGATGGCATAATCCGTAGATGTATTCCCCGGGAAGAGGTAAGTGAAATTTTGTTTCATTGTCATGCTGGTCCGGCTGGAGGCCATTTTGGGGCAGCTAGAACTGCGTCAAAAGTCCTCCAGTCTTGTTTTTATTTGACTACTCTGTTTAAGGACGTGCATGAATATGTTACAAAATGTTCAAATTGTCAGCGCACAGGTAATATCTCTAGGAGACATGAAATGCCTCTCAATAATATTTTAGTATGTGAGCTATTTGATGTATGGGGTATAGATTTCATGGGTCCGTTTCCAGTTTCATTTGGGAACAAATATATTTTGGTGGCTGTTGATTACGTGTCTAAGTGGGTGGAAGCATTTGCATGCAAAACTAATGATTCTAGGGTTGTCGTTCAATTTCTCATGAAAAATATTTTCTCACGTTTTGGCTCGATGGGGGTACTTACTTTTGTAATTGTCAGTTTGACAGTCTGTTGGCTAAGTATGGGGTCCGACATAAGGTGGCCACACCTTTCATCCTCAAACTAGTGGCCAAGTCGAGGTATCGAACAAAGAACTTAAACGCATTCTTGAGAAGACCGTCGGTGCTTCAAGGAAAGAATGGTCTAGAAAACTCGACGATGCACTTTGGGCTTACCGCACTCCATTTAAAACCCCCATTGGCATGTCCCCGTTTAAACTATTGTATGGGAAGTCGTGTCACCTACCTGTTGAACTTGAACATAAGGCTTATTGGGCTACTAAATTTTTGAACTTTGATGCTAAAGCCACAGGTGACGAGAGAGTGCTGCAACTGAATGAACTGGATGAGTTTAGGTTGGATGCGTATGAGAATGCCAAGCTTTACAAGGAGAAAACCAAACGCTGGCATGATCAGAACATCGTTCATCGAGAATTTGTGGTGGGACAACTGGTATTGTTATACAATTCTCGACTGAAGTTGATGCCAGGTAAGTTGCGTTCATGGTGATCAGGACCATACACCATCACGCACGTTTTCCCCTATGGGACAGTGGAGATCACTAGTGAAGCAACTGGAGCATTCAAGGTGAATGGGCATAGGCTGAAGGTTTATCATGGTGGTACCATGCCCGATGAGCCGACCACTGTGGATCTGCAAGATCCAAACTGAATACAAGGAGTAAAGTCAGGCTATCGACTATAAATTCAGCGCTTGCTGGGAGGCAACCCAGTGTTTAGCTTTATTTTTCTTTCATCTTTTATTTTAGTTTTCGTTATTTTTGTTCTTTGCATATTTTGTGAGCTAATCTCAGTGAATGGTGGTGCAGGAAATTTATTCACTGGCAGTGGGATTTCTCGAGTGAAGTGAGTCTCTTAGGACGAACGGATTCAGAACGTAAAATAGACCAGGGAAGTTTTTGTACAATTCTTGCATCTTGTGTGCTTGATTGAATTTCAATTTGATGTGTAGATCCATAGAATTGTACATTTCTGGCTTTGCATATATGTTTGGTTCGTAGTATGCGTAGGGTAAAAAATTTTTAAATATAAAAAAAATTTAAAAATAAAAAATAAAAAATTTTAAAATTCTATTTACCCGAGTCGACACGGACCCTCCCCCGGATCCATGCACGGGGTCCGTATCTCATTTATTCCAAAAATGCCAGATTCCCGAGTCTACACGGACCTTGCCCCGGACCCCTACACGGGGTCCGTGTGCTTCACTTTTAAAAATGCCAGATTCCCGAGCATACAATGACCCGTACACAGGGTCCGTGCCTTTTAATTTCTCGGGCAGATTCAGAATAAAATCGCGCAGCCCCTTCCCCAAACCCCTAAATCCCCAAATCGTTTTAACTCTCCCGCACGCGTCTCGCACCGCCGCCTCTCGCACAGTCTCCTTCCACCGCCGTCTACCGTCGCCGGCCACCTTGCACCACTTTGCCATCACCTCTTACTTTCCGGTAAGCGTGGTTTTCCCTTGACTCCAATATTCTCCTATCCACGTTGGGGATTTTGTGCCACCCGTATGATTATTGCAAATTAGTTCGATTATTGCTTGGGTCTTGTTCGTTGATTGTTGGATTGCCGGATTTTGCTTGTTTAAGGGCTGCTTTATTATCACTTTGGGTTAGTTTTGGGATTAAATTGTTATTGGAGCTTATTGCCCGTAGATTGTTTCAATTTGGGTGTTGCTTTATTATCATTGTGTTGGGGTCGGCTCGTGTATTGTTTTGGTTGTTTGGGATCAGTTTGGATTGTGCTTCTGAGTTGGGATTGTTGTGCTTCATTGGTTGCGTATTTGAATCTAGCCGCTTACATTGCCATTCCTCCTCGTCGAAATACTGGTAAGCGTGCTCGGGCTGGTGCATCCTCATCTTCTGGGCCCGTCAGATTAAAAATTGATTCCTACGGGTTCACCAGCCGAGAAAACTTCGAGTGGTACTCGGCACTTCATTGAAATTCGGTCATTGTGGAACGTTCTATTCATCCACGCATTGACCACGAGGTGCCACTCCGGGCTGAGTTTTAGAAATTTTGTTGGGGACCTATTCTGGACATCTACGGGCCTTATTATCCTGACTTGGTATGGCAATTCTACGCCAACTTTGAAGAAAAGGACAAAACCGGGATGCAACACCTCCGTACGTACGTCAAGGGGACTACTATCGAGTTGACTAGCAATTTTCTGGCCACTATATTGAACGTCCCCAATGACGGGCCTCCAGTAGTTTTCAACCAGTTGGACCTTTTCTTGTCAGACATCACATTCTGAATCCCTCTTGCGCGAAACCGTCTACAATACTACACATCCCAAACCGGCTCCCGCTCCAGCGTCCTCCCGACGTCCCTCCCACTGCTGGATCGCCTCATCTGTTACTTCATAGGGGCGAATATCATACCGAGGAAAGCTGGGAACAATGAGGTCCGTCATATGGATCTCTATATCATTGACAAAATGTTGAATGGATTGGGGGTCATTCCTGCTATTCCGGTGGCATCGATTATGATTTCACATATGCGATCTGTCACTCACATTGATCCCACGAAGAATAGGACACCTTATGCCCCCTTCCCTATCATCATCTCCAGGATTCTGGCGGCCCACGGCGTCGATCTCACTGGTGAGACTTCCCTCCTGCCCACCTCTACACAGATGCTCACCCCCCAAGCCATGCAGGGCATGTACTTCATTTTCAGACAGGGTGCTTGGTACCGTAATCTAGGGAGTTGACATATCAGTCCCCATCCCCGTGACCCACCAGTGCCTCCCCCTACCATTGATGAGCGAGCCTGGGAAGATCGTGTGGAAGAAGAAGCGGCATTGGATGCCCGAGCTGGACCTCAAGCTGGTTTGCCCCCTCGACAGCGCGCCCCGAGAGGTACACGTCAAGTTTTCTCGTCCTTATTTGATTGCATGGACGACATACAAACTCGATTGGCTCGAATCGAGCAACATTCAGCCGATGCCTATGCACCACCTTGGGACAGATCCGCACTTGATGGCTTGGAGGACTTGGAGCTGGGATCAGATGACGAGTAGTTAGCCTCTTTTTATTCTAGGATTTGTGGTGGACTTTATCGCTTTTCTAGATTTGCACATTTTATTCATATATTGTATTGATGTTACGGGACATGTTCTTTATGATTATTCTCCTTTGGCTGTATCTGTGTGCTTGAGTGTTTCTTTTTCCTATTCCCTTTTATGTTTCCTTGTGCATTCGATGTCGTTCTTTTCAGGAGTTGCTGTGCTCTACCCCATTGTCACCACCTACTCGACATTTTTCCAGGGAAGTGTGTTTACTTTAACTGTCTTGTTAATACATGTTACATCGCTTTACACTGAGGGCAGTGTCGATTTCAAAGTGTGGGGGTGGGTCAGTTTTGTTACACATTGTTGCACAACACTTAACAACACATTTCACGTAAGATGAGACTATATCTAGAGAAAGAACCCTTATTTTACTTGATAACCGGATTAATTTGTTAGATTTTGGATCACCCAGGAAATCATTTCATGACTAGTATTGAATGAGAGGAGTCGTAGTTTCAAGGAGAGAGTCAGACATGAACCAATTTTGTATCGATATTTCATTCCATGCACGTAGTCAGACTTTGGCTCATTAATGGTAAATTGGTGCTCGGTGAAAAAAAAAAAAGAGATAGAACACCCTAGAACTCGTTTGATTAGCCTTCGAAGCGAAAATACGAACGATAGTGACTTAGGGATGATTTAGGCGATCTTTGAACTGTTTGAGCCTTTCAAGCCTACCCGATGTTTCATTTATTGTCTCTAGTAACCCTTCTTGAGCCTATAAAAATCGAATGGTGTGTGTCAATGACACACAATTTGACCCCATTCGTAATTTATTCAATGTCCCACATCAACCACCTGAATTTTAGCCTATACACTTTTATCCTACCCGAACGTTTGAGAGAAATAAACCCTTCAAGCGCTTTGAAATGTTCCAAAACTCACATGTGCAGAAAAGACATATTTAAAGGGGAATGAAAAGAAGTGGATTTATTGAAAAAAAAAAAAGTTATAAAGTGTATGGTATTGAAGACACCCGAAAAATCTGTGGGTGAAAGTTGAAGGACAATGAGAAAGGAAGGAGATGTCAGAGCTTTAAAGCTGATAAAATATAGTGATTGGTGAAGAGTTGAAAGTTGAATGAATGCGTTACAGGAGTATATTTATTTTCTCTCACTTTTGATTCTCATACCTTCTATTGTAGCCGTGAGCCTTGGCTTTACGTTATAAGCTTAAAAAAACCTATTAACCAAGTCTTTATCGTTCAACATTTAGTAGAGAGGGGTATGAAAGTCAAGCATATGGGGCATTTCTTCTATAAAAAAAACTGTTGATTATAAGTGATCCTTAAACCAAGTAGCTGTTGATAAGTATGAATTCTGACTTGCACACTACACACATCTCGTTCCGTTGATCTTTACTAGGTAATGTTTGAATCTTGATTTGTGATGAAAACAAATCTTGTGATATTCGAAGCATGATCTTTTGACCGGCAGTGAAGGAGTTTGACAAATTGAGAAGTTTTGATTGTACTACTTGAGTTCTGAATCTAAAATATGTCTCATATTTATTTCTTGTCTGATTTGTTCGAGGACGAACAAAGATTAAGTGTGGGGGAGTTGATAAGCACGAATTATATAGCGTTTTAATGGCTTTATTTTGTCGTATTCGTGCTTATCTGGCGTTTTTATTCCGAGTTTTGCGCTTAATTCGTGTTATTATTGCTATTCGCAGGTTTGACCAAAAGATGATAATAGCCAAAGAAAACAAAGAAAAGTCAAGCGTCGCAATGCCATGTCAGAAATACCCGGAAAAATAGGAAAATAGAAGAAGAGAGAACCCGGATCCATACACGGACCCCGTGTAAGGGTTCGTGCCTCAGAAGCCGAAGAAAGACATTGACAGAACCTACACGGACCCCCTGCCGGACCTGTACCCGGGGTCCGTGTCATCTATCCTCGAGAATGAAAAAAATACAGAGTGTACACGGACCCTGAGACGGACCTCTACACGGGGTTCGTGTCCAGTGTCCCGGAAGAAATTTTGGGCAGAGTATACACGGACCCCTTCCCTGATGCATGCACGGGGTCCGTGCCCTTGAGATCAGAATCAAATTTTGGCGAAGATTTGTTAGAGATATGGAAAGAAATAAAAGGAGGAAAAACCTAAACTTTTAAAACATTTTTCAGATCAGAAAAAATAGAAGAGAAGAACTTGGAGACTTTTGAAGGCGGCGACGGCTTGGAAGAACGAGAGAAAATCGCGCACTTTACACGCAAGATCTGCGCACCATTGCTGAGATTTTCTCCTCTCTTGTTTTCTTATTTTCATTCATGAATTCAAATATTAGATCTTCTTCTAGTGTTGAATTTATGGAGTAATTTTTCTTGTGATCGGGACCACGATAGAGACTAACTTTTGATTCTGTTCGTTCATTGGATTATTTGATTTATGAATAAATTCTATGTTATTGATTAATGTTTGCGTAATTCTCGTGCTTTTAATTTGGCCAATTATTTGCATGTTTGTTGTTTGATCTCGACTCGAAAGAGAATAGATTAAATTTAGCTTCAAAAATATTAATCAACACACGATTAAATCGACTAGAAATAGTATTCGGTTTCAATGTGCGATTTTAGGCGACAGCTGTGATTCCATCGTTGAATAATGCGTTTTTGTTTGATTAAATTCAATTATAAATAATTGGACTGTTAAATGAAAATAGGATTATAAATTCTAGAAATAGATTTATAGTTAATTCAGAGAATTTCATCGTGACATCGAATAATCTGTGATTCATTAATCCCAATACATGACTATAATCAAAGTTTGGACCGTTGTGTGTTCCCGATCATTTTATTAAATTTGAAAAATCCCCAAGTTTCTCGTTGTTCTGCAAATTCGATATTAATCATTAATTTAGCATAAATTAGTTTAATTGAATTAAGTTAAATTATCATCAAATCACTCGTTATTGTTTGCCTAGATTAATCCGAATAATTTAAATCTTAGTATTTAAATAATAGTCTCTGTGGGATCGATACTTGGACTTTTCGTCCAATTACTCTAACTTGACCTAGTCCACTTGCTAGAATTTTTCCCAACCGAAATATTCGGTCAAGCAGTTTCTCTTCGAGCCAGCTTGATGGAGTAGTTTCCCTCGCATGATCTCTTGCATGCAAGCGCGGAGACTTATGCACAAGGGTTGTCAGGCTTTCTTGGCCAGCATTGTGTCTGCACCTGACGCGCCCACTCCGTCTATAACTGATGTACCAGTGGTCAGAGATTTTCCTGTCGTCTTTTCAGATTACGTCACAGGCCTTCCGCCAGAGAGAGAGGTGGAGTTTTCCATTGACCTTGTGCCAGGCACTGTGTCAATCTCTAAGGCACCATACCGTTTAGCTCCAGCTGAGATGTTAGAGCTCAAGCGGTAGATTCAGGAGCTTCTAGACAAAGAATTCATTCGCTCTAGTTTCTCACCATGGGGCGCAGCAGTACTCTTCTTAAAGAAAAAGGATGGGAGTATGAGGCTGTGTACCGATTACCGAGAATTGAACAAGGTAACGATCAAGAATAAATACGGACTTCCAAGGATCGATGACATATTCGATCAGTTGCAGGGGGCCACAGTGTTCTCGAAGATAGATCTTCAATCGGGGTATCAGCAGCTGAAGGTGAAGGATGCCGATGTTCATAAGACAGATTTCAAGAACCAGATATTGGCATTACGAGTTCTTAGTGATGCCGTTTGGACTGATGAATGCTTCGGCGATTTTCATGGACCTCATTAATCGAGTATTTCAGCCCTACCTAGACCAATTCGTCATAGTGTTCATTGACGACATTCTCATATACTCAAAGAGCCATGAAGAGCACAGTCAGCATCTGAGTACAGTGTTGCAGGTTTTGCAGAGTCGCAAGCTGTTTGCGAAATTCAGTAAGTGTGAATTCTGGTTGGAGAAGATAGGGTTTTTGGGTCATATAATATCTAGCAGCGGTATTGAGGTGGATCCAGCTAAGGTAGCAGCAGTCAAGGAATGGGTTGAACCGAAGAATGCTTCAGAGATTCGCACTTTTCTAGGCCTAGCAGGCTACTACAGGAAATTTATTCAAGGGTTTTCTTCGATAGCAGTGCCACTCACTTCACTGACGAAGAAGAATGCTAAATTCGTGTGGAGTGATGAATGTCAGAAGAGCATTGATACCTTGAAGCAAGCTCTTATTTCAGCGCCAGTGTTAACCACGCCATCAGGGCAAGGCGATTTTGTGTTATACACCAATGCATCTAAGTTAGGGTTAGGCGCAGTGTTGATGCAGCATGGTCGGGTGATAGCTTATGCTTCCAGGCAGTTGAAGGTGCATGAGAAGAATTATCCGACTCATGATCTTGAGTTAGCTGTCGTTGTCTTTGCGTTGAAGATATGGAGACATTATTTGAATGGCGAGAAGTGCCAAATATTCACCGATCACAAGAGTCTCAAGTATTTCTTCACGCAGAAAGAATTGAATATGAGACAAAGACGGTGGTTGAAGTTGGTAAAAGACTATGATTGTGAAATTAGCTACCATTCGGGGAAAGCTAATGTTGTGGCAGATGCCTTGAGCCATAAAGTTGCAGTAGTAGCACAACTGTCAGTACAGATACCTCTTCAGTCAGAGATTCAGATATTTGGGTTAGAGGTTTATCCTAAGGGCAGATCTCCTAACCTGTCTAATCTAACAGTTCAGTCTTCGTTGCTGGACCGAATCCATGCAGGTCAATCTTCAGATGAGCAGTTGCAGAAATGGAGACTGAAGGATGAAGCAAGGGAAGTGTACACTTGATAGTGTATGATGTTATTGTGAGGTACAGAGAAAGGATGTGGTTGCCTAGTGTTGATTCGATCAGAAAGGATATTTTGACAGAGGCACATGCATCTCCGTATTCTATCCACCCAGGAGGTACCAAGATGTATAAGGATTTACAGATTCTGTACTGGTGGCCGGGTATGAAGAGAGACATCCGCTGTCTTGTGTCTGAATGTCTCACTTGTCAGCATGTGAAGGCGGAGCATCAGAGGCCAGCAGGAATGCTTAAGCCACTCCCTATCCCCGAGTGAAAATGGGAGAATATCATCATGGACTTTGTAGTTGGTTTGCCGAGGTCAGTCAGGGGATCCAATGCTATTTGGGTTATAGTGGATCGACTTACTAAGTCGGCACACTGCTTGCCAGTGAAGACGACTTTCTCCATGACGCAGTACGCGGAGATCTATATCAGGGAGATAGTCCGATTGCACGGAATCTCAGTTTCTATTGTGTCCGACAGGGACCCGAGGTTTACATCGTCCTTTTGTAAGAGTTTGCATGCAACCATGGGGACGAAGTTGCTATTCAGTACAGCTTTTCACCCGCAGACAGATGGCCAGTTTGAGCGAGTGATTCAGATTTTGGAGAATCTATTGCAAGCCTGTATGATCGATTTCCATGGGACTTGGGAGTCGAAGATACCTCTAGTGGAGGTTACCTACAACAACATCTTCCAAGCATCTATTAGTATGGCTCCCTACGAGGCATTGTATGGAAGGAAGTGCAGATCACCAATTCATTGGGATGAGGTTGGTGAGAGAGCAGAACTTGGTCCAAAGTTAGATCAGCAGACTACAGATGTGGTGGTCAAAATCCGAGACATGATGAAGACCACTCAGAGTCGTCAAAAGAGCTATGCTGATAAGAGAAGGAGAGATCTAGAGTTTGCCGTAGGAGACCACGTTTTCGTGAAGATAGCACCTATGAAGGGCGTTATGAGATTTGGGAAAAGAGGCAAGCTGATTCCGAGATTCATTGGACCGTTCGAGATTCTTGACAGAGTTGGGACACTAGCTTATCGTGTTGCCCTTCCGTCGAATCTGGCCGGTCGCATGTTCTGAGCTACGAGCCGTGCAGTTGGCTCCAGATCTGTCATATGAACAAAGACCCACCCAAATCCTAGACAGACAGGAGCGGAGACTTCGGAACAAAGTGACCAAGTAGGTCAAAGTCCGGTGGCTAAACAAATCAGTGGAGGAGGCCACTTGGGACACCGAAGGAGACATGAGGAATCGCTACCCGGAGTTGTTTGGTAAGATTTAATTTCGAGGAGGAAATTTATATAAGTGGGGGAGGAACTGTAGAGCCCAAAATCAGTACACGTAAATCTCATGTATTTATTTAATTTTTAAATCTTTTATTTAAGTTTAAAATGATTTTTAGTGGTCATAATTTTTTTAAATTGAATTATTCTAATGTTTATGTGATGCACGTTAAATTATGTCTCGAGTTTCATGTTTCAGGTGATTATTCGATGCAGGATCGAGGAAAAGAGACCGGTGACGATTTTGACAATTTTAAAATGTGGTATTTTATTTTAAGTTAAGGATGGGGCATTTTAAATAATTTATTTATTTGTAGCATTTTAAAAGCCTAATTTGGTTATTAAGTGATTCTAAAATTTCAGAATTTTAAAAGGTGTACCTATTGTGTATTTTATTTTAATTTTTAAGATGCTAGTATTTTGTGAGGAGTTAGTATTTTAGTTAGTGTTTAATTAACTTTTAATTAGGGGTTACTTTTTAATTAACCAATATTTAATCCCCTAATTTGACTAAACACAAACACCGAGACACACACACACGTTTTAACACACACAACACACACACGTATATCAATTCAGATTTTCATATTTTTGAGAGAAGAAAACTAGAGTTCCTTGAAGCAGGAACAACCGCCCCTCTCCTTTTATTTCTCCAGCAATTTTTCGTAAGTTTTGTTGCAAGAAAATAGTTGCACGATCGTCCCGGATCAACCCTCGCTTCCTTCCCGCGTCGGAGTCGTCGTTTCGGTAACGTTAAAGATTTAAAGGCACGTATATTCTGTTTTTCCAGCGTCGATCTTGTCATAGTATTTATGTTGATGTTTATTATGCGTAAAATTCATGTATGATGTTCATAGTTTGAGCAGAAAATTGGTTGGATCAGTTTTGAAATAATTTTAGATCTAAATTATCGTTTTTCACTGTATTTTGAAAACTGAAATTTTTCGGTCGAGAATTTGGGAAAACTTTGAACATATGAAATGTAGAACTTTTCGATACCTTTGATTTGATATAAAATTCGAATTATTTAGAGAACAATTGAGTGAGTTATGGTGATTTTTGTGGGACTGCTCAAACTGCATTTTCTAAAAATTATGCTATTGATGTGTTCTTGAAGTTTTACTGTTGTAGGCTTCGTTGGGTATCGACGGGTGATCACTGGTGCATTTAGGTATATCGTTAATGAGGTTGGGATGATTATTGTTGATTCGTTTTGCGTCGTTAGGCACTTGGGAGAATGCGTAGTCATAAAAATCGTTTTGTTGTCAAGAGGCGTGTTCATGGGTTTTTTGTGTACTTGTCATGCGTGGTTGTTTTGGGGACAATTGTGTAGGCTTGCGTCAATGTTATAGTATCCTAGGATAGGTCTCGAGGTGTCGATTCATGGTCGGGATGAAAGAGTTAGGGAGAATGATTCACAAGCACATAAATTTTCGTGAGTTTACTCCTCCCGCAGGTACACGAACCCTGGCACGGGGTCCGTGCCTTTGTTTCCTTCGAGGTGTCATTTTCCAGAGCCTACACGGACCCTTACACGGACCTAGGCACGGGGACCGTGCCTTCCCTTTCCTTCACACGCATTTTACAGTACATACACGGACCCAGAACCGGACCTGGGCACGGAGTCCGTGTACCTCCTGTTTGGAAATAGTTTAGGCTTCCCTTTGAGATTTGTTTTGGGGTTCTATGCCATGGGTTAATACGATGATTAAACGAGGTCAAGACCTGAGTGATTTAGAATGTCATAAGCTATTGATTTGACTCGGTGGTGAGAGCGAGCTACCTACGTCTAAGTTATGCAAAATAAGTGGTTGAACTCATGTTAGTATGTGCAACAGTGGCCCCAAGCGAGATCCAACGAATCCCTCAACGCCAAATAAGTATGTTCGACGTGCAAAGAAAATATTTTAAGTTTTTAAGGTATGCTAAATGTCTTGTGATCGAATTATGTATGGGATTGGAAAGCGGTAAATCATGACCAGAGACCAATCCACCCCGTTAAAGCATGAACGGGTTTAGATCAGGATTGGAAAGCGGTAAATCATGACCATGGACCAATCCACCAGTTAAAACATGAACGGGGATCTCATGTATGTGGCAGTGGATCTTCCATGTCAGCCCAGTACTGTGGTTTAGTCTGATCAGGCGCATTTATGTATGAGTCACTTGCTTTGAAACATGCATCTACGCAAAATGATGAAGTTCATGTATGTTCATGTATGTACAAGTATTCAAGCATGTTTAAGAAAAGTTTCTTGTTATGGCACGTCTATGTTATGTATGGAAGTTCAAGCATGCATGTTCTATTTTATAGTTGCATGTGATTTTATTACGTATTACTCGCTACTCCCAGTTTATACATGTTGAGTCTTTAGACTTACTAGACTTGATCGATGCAGGTGAGGATGCATTTGAAGAGACGAGGGGTGAGGACCAGTGAGCTGGCTTGGACTGAGTGGGAGGCTAAACCCGAGGACCGCCATGTTTTAAATTTTTATGAATGTTCAAAAATACTCTGATTTATGTTATTGGTTATGAGATTTTAAACAAATACTTTTGGCAAACTTTACTTTGAGATCTTTTGTGCGATTACTTTGGGATGAACAGTTAGTTTTATCGAATTTTGAAAGTTCACGATTTATTTATGAAAATTTTTATTTTTCCGCAAATTTTAAAGTAGTTAAAAGTACGGTACGTTACAGAGGGTCTGGTTCGAAGTTGGTTCAGGATGGTTCGGGCATGGCTCATGGAAATCGCAAGTTGGCTCGAGGTGTACACTAGGTGGTTCAAACTAGGGTTTCTAATGGTTTAGAGTTGAAACATTGCTCAACGGGGGTCGAGTCATGGTTCACGAGGGCTAAATAAATATTAAAAGTCTAAGTTTTAAGCTTGGAAATTTTATATTAAAGTTGAATTTAATTCGGGATTAAAATGCATTAATATGTTATAATTAAAGAATAAATAAAAAAAACATTGATTTAAGTCAAATAAAAATAAGAAAAAATTTATTTAAGCTTAAATAAATATTTGGGATGGTCTAGAGTCAACGGAATTAAGAAAATGTTTAAAACGTGAAATTTTACGTCTAGGGGTAAAACGATAATTTTACACCCGAAAATTAGTAAACATCGTGGCAGTGCTCTGAATTATGTTTTATATGCTAATATGGTTATTATACATGTTTATGGAATTTCATGATGAAAAGAGAACGTTAAAAGACATGTTGCATGCTTGGTTTAAAAGAAAAACGATATATGCATGTGTAATTTTTATAAGTGATGAAAATACGAAATGTTGAAGGAAGTGAAGTAAGTGTGACTAATACGATGATACGATGATATGTTAATACGTAGGCCAAGGCTCAGTTGATGGGTGAGAGTGTCGCTGATGTCCCCGTCATCCAGTACTGTGGTTACATGTAGATGGATCCATCACCCCAATACGAATACGAAAGTCACAATTAACGATCTGAATTCAACAAAAATGAATAAGTATATGAATATGATGAATATGAATATGTTTAATATGAATATGAATAAGTTTACGATAATATGAAAACTTCTAGTTTTAAATTTATGCATCATTATGAAAATGTTATTTTACGTAAAAGTATTTTCATTGTTGCATTTGACATGTATACGTGTTATTTGTTATCAAGATTACGGTTTGCTGAGTCTTTAGACTCATTAGGTGTCATTGATGCATGTGTGTTGGAAACTTAATTTCGGTGGTTTGACAAAATTAGAGATCAAATCTGTTAAACTAACTGATCACGAACCCACGAAGGATAAACTGAAGTTATCAGCCGAACTAAATCTACTGACTGATCAGTTGATATACTTAGTTGTGAGGTTACCCATCGACTTATCAGCTGATCATTCAGCTGAACACGTCATCAATTGAAGAGGACATTCAACCGACAATAGTACAAAGCAGACTCTAACTCGTAGTGGGACGTTGCATTTCAGAGAATACAGCGTACGAATATCAGAAGAATGTTGACATGGCAAACAACGGATACAAAAAATTCAAAGTGTATTTATTATTACCGTTGGAAGAAAGCCTATAAATAAGCAAGAAGAGCAGATGATGTACAGAGCTGAAAAATATGATTCATCCATTCTCTTAAGCTTGCTGTTATTCTGCTAGATTTATTACTCTCACTTGAGATTCGAAAAGCTCACACTCATTAGAAATATTCGTAGCATTTGAGGCTATTTTTCGAGCTTATTAGCTCAAACATCTATATTACTTATATCAGTCGTGCTAAATCTAGCTGAAGAGCTGTGAAAATTGTTGTTAACTAAGAGTTTCAGTCTTGCCAGAATCAGAAATTCCAAATTGAAGTGGGTCTATACAAATTTTGTATTGATCAAAGTCTTTTAGTGCATATCCTATCCTTGTGATAGAAGGGGTGACGTAGGAGTTATTCAAATCTCCGAACATCCATAAATCCTTGCATTATTATTTCAATCATTTATTCTATCTTTCAGTCAGTTTATTTTCCGCAACTATAATTACTTAAACTGATTGTCATTGACTGACAAGATTCCTAAGTTTCAGTTTATCACAAAACTGATAACTCATTCGAAGAAGGTTATAAAAATCGTGAGTGTTTATTCAACCCCCCCTTCTAAACACTTTTCTACCTATTAACCGATTCTATCAGTGGTATCAGAGCACAGTTGGATCTTGTCTCAGAATATTCTTACTTACAACTGTTCGATATGTCTTCATTCAACAAAATACCTATGTTTTCCGAGGAAGACTTTGATGATTGGAAAATAAGAATGCAGGCTCATCTAGCTGCACAAGATGATGACATGTGGTATGTCATCACTGATGGTCCAATGAAGATATTAAAAACAAACATTGCAGTTTCCATCACTGACGGGGCACCCCAACGAATAGAAAAGCTCAGAGATGAGTGGACAACTGAAGACAAAAGAAAAGCAAACTTGGATAATGTGGCCAAGGACATCCTATACAAAACGCTGGACAAAGTCACGTTCAGAAAAATCAAAATTTGCAAAACAGCCAAAGAAATATGGGAAAAACTTATTCAGCTATGTGAAGGAAATGAACAAACAAAGGAGAACAAGCTGTCTGTTGCTGTTCAAAAATTTGATAATATAAAGATGAAAGCAAGAGAGTCTATGCACGAGTATGATGAAAGAGTCAGCTGCATCATCAACGAATTGAATGCACTTGGAAAAGTGTACTCAAATAAAGAAGTGGCACTAAAGGTAGTAAGAGGTCTTCCCAAAGAGTGGGATGTCAAGACCATGGCTATGCGTGAATCAAAAGATCTTAACAAATTTGAACTACATGATCTATTTTTCGATCTAAAGGCATATGAATTTGAGCTACAAACCAGAGAAAGGGAACCTTCTACACCAGCTGCCACAACGGCGTTAACTGCTGTCAGACAGGAACCAATTGGTTCAGCTGAAAGATCCGCTGATCAACTTAGCAATGATGCTATGTCATTGTTTGTCAGAAAATTCGGAAGGTTAATGAGGAAGAATCAAGGAAACTTCCAAAAACAATACCAGAAGAACCAATCCAAAGAAAAATCATATGTTTGCTACAACTGTGTCAAATCAGGTCATTACATAGCAGAGTGTCCTAAGCCTAAGAAGGACAGTCGAGGATCAATTGAAAAAGCAAAGAAGCCATATGAGCATAGGAGAAGGACTAAGGATGACAAGAGATCATCCAAAAAGAAGCATGAAGTGCTCCTGGATGAGGAAAGAAAATCAAAGTGGGCTGAAACTTACAGTGATGAGTCAGAATCAGAAAGCCCAAGCAGCTCAAGTGATGATGAAGAGGAAATCAAATGCTTGATGGCAGATGATGCTGAACTGGATTCAGCAAGTGAACAGGTAACAGGTACAACAAGAGAATCAACCTGGTATCTAGACAGCGGTTGTTCACGACATATGATAGGAGATGCCAATTTGTTATCTCAACTAATCAAGTATAATGGTCCAAACATCAGTTTTGGAGACAACTCCAAAGGGAAAACTGTGGGTAAGGGTAAGCTTATCCATGGTAACTTTACAATTAAAGATGTTTTGCTAGTGGAGAATTTGAAGTATAACTTGATAAGCATTAGTCAGTTATGCGACAAGAAAACCCTCTGAAATAGCTATACGCTTCAGAGTCCACTTCTCCTTCTTCAGCATCAGCAGGTAGACACCTTCATCTGTGAAGATGTCCACCTCATCAGCAACACGCAAACGTCGCTGATATTTCTTCATTTGTGCCACCCGCTTAGGTGTAGAAACTACTCCATCCTGCTGGAGGAACTGAAGATCTTGAAGCTTCTGCCCAAATCGGAGAACTTTGCGGAAGACTTCATCTTCCATAGCAGTTTTCTGGTCTCCAGTGCTGCATCCATAAACTCGTCAGCCATGTCTGGAACCTTTGAGCTGCTTGCACTTGCCTTTTTGCTTCTTGAAATATTTAGTTGCTAATGTGTTAAGACAAACCATGTTACTTCTATTTATAACACAGGCTCAATGCAACTGAAGAGACGTAATCAATACACTCGACGTTTTATTTTCTGAAGCATAAGATTTATCTTATTACGTCACTTTATTTGCCATTTAAACTTTCATAATTTAAAAACATGCATTTATTAAGGGGGAATATTGATTTTAAGAGGTTAACTGAGAAGATAGTAATTAGTGAATTTTCATCTGAAATGAATTAGTTTCACAACTGATCGTTCAGTTGATAATTTAGCTAATCTAGTCATATAAGTTAACTAATTAATCATGTTTTATTCCAAATCAAGTGACGTGACTGTCAGTTTTTGCATTAAATCATGAACAGTGTTTTAAAACGTGGACCCACTTGAACCATTTAAAAATTGTACACATGTTTGTAGCACACGTACACACTATTTTTCAAATTTTCATGGACTGACACGTGTCTAGAATTTGTACAGTCACTTACATATGTACCTTTCCCCGCTTCAATTCAGTTCTTCTTTACGCGAACTTTACTCTTCAGAGTATATTCACATTCAGAGTTTTTATCTTGCAAAATTTCAGATTCTCCGACTCTCAACAATGGCAAACCAAATTCCCGCACATATTCTAAATGCTATGGCTGTCGACTTTGAATCTATTCTATCAGTCAATGATGCCGATGTCAAGAACGTCTTTCTGAAACTAGAAGCAGCCGGCTTAAAGATATTTTTGGGACAATTTTCTCAGGAACTTTATCCACAAGAGCTTCATGATTTCTACTCAACTGGTTACGTTACTGTTGATGGAAACGTCACTGCTACTATCAATGGTCAGTTGCTGACCATTTCTGAAGAATCCTTCGGCGAACTATTTCAACTTCTTACTGATGGGCTAATCCATTTCTCTGAGGTAAAAACTTTTGATATTGAAGAAATTCAATCTCTTCTGTCAACTGATGGTCGGAAAATCAAAGTTTCCGATCCAAAGAAAGAGCTCAAGCCCGAAATTCAACTACTGGCAGATATTTCAGCAAAGGGGATACTAGCTAAGGCTGGTTCATTTGCTGCCCATACTCTTGAAAAATTTCAGGTCATGACGGTGATCATGGCTGAGACAAACGTGAACTGGAGAAATATTCTTTTCACCATTCTAAGAAATATGCTTCAGTCAACAAAGCAGTCACGGGGATATGCCGTGCAAATCAGTTTTCTACTAAAAATGAATGGGCTAGCGGGTGATACTGCTGAGAAATCATCCAAGTTCAAAGTGTTCAATGATAAGAATGTACAGCCACCAAAAGCCAAATTGAACTTTTCACCTGAGCAGTTCATTAAGGTGAAAAAGGAAATTGGGACAGGAGGAGCTCCCAAATCGGTCAAGAAAGCAAGAAAGGAGGCCCAAAAGAGGACAATCAAGCGCAAACTGATTGTCAGCGAAACAGATTCTGAGAGGACTCCTCCCAAAATAGTGAAGAAGCCACGAACCCTAAAGACCAAGCCTGCTGCTGCAGTTGGAACCATCCCAACTGATCGATTGATCCAGTCAGGAGCTGAACAGCCCATTGAGGCTGTCCCACTGAAGGCCATTCCAACTTAACCCTCAACTGAGGATCAGTTGCCGCTTTCTGCCATCTTGCCGAAGAAGAAAGTCACTGAATCTGGTGACAAAAAGAAGCTTGCTGGAGTTAAGGCTCCACCAATCACTATCATTGGTTACACTCCCTTACCTCCTCCCAGACCAAAGGGAATAGTATTCAGAGAACAAATTGATGCAACAACAACAGGGTTGAGCATTCCTCACATTCTAACTGATCCCAAAGGGAAAGGGAAGATGCATGAACAACCCAGACCAACCAATGCGGTTCAAACGCATATTGATCTCATCTGGCAAGAGATCAACGTTTTTTCAGCAGAGAAACTCAAGCCCTACAATGAGTGGGTCAAATTCAGAACTAAAGTTTTTGCTAAACAGCTTCAGTCGAAGACTAAATTGAAGAAGTTTATTCAAATAGAGGATACTGTTCTGAGAGCAGTCAAAGCTTCAACAGTTATTCAGGGTCTAGAACGCAAAACATATTTGTTTGATCAGCTGAGAGCAAAGAAGCTGCAAAAGATTGTTGCTGAGTTGCGTCAAAATTTTGATCCTTCAAGTCCGACTGCTGTCAACGACTCAGCAGTGTACAATCAACTGGACTCGGATCTTATCTGCTTACAGATGCAAATCAAGGATTGGGAAATGGGTCAAGAACTAATCATTCCAGCGACTGAACAAGACTTATCATCTGATGAAGAGCCAGCTAGAAAGTCAGTTCAAGAGCCACCCAAAGACTCAGCTGTTGAAGTCTCTCAAAAGGCAACTGAACCTTCCTCATCACTTGCTCCACCATCTTCATCTACTGTTCCTCAATCTTCAACTGTTGATCCAACGCCATATATTGAATTTGAATTGTCTCTAACAAACCTATATGAGGTTATCAAATCAGTCACCTCAGATATTCAGCTGGACAATTCAATATCAGTTGAAGATAGGCTAAAAACTGAAGGACCAGCTGAGGAGCTCAATTTTGATCAACCAGAACAGCCAGTTCTGTCAGAAGTTGTGACTGAACAGGCAATTTTGAGTCAAACTGTACACAAAATCTCTCAACCAGCTGCAGAACCAGTTGTTGAACCAGTTGCACAATCAGTTGTTGCTCCAACTGGAGAAGCAGTTGTCGAACAAACTGAAGAACCATCTTCTACTTCTGCTCTTCCATCTGTTTCGTCTCCTCCTCAGGACCACTTAACTGAAGATATTTCAGAGATAGCTGTGCCTATAACAGAACCAACTGACGGTGCGATAGTTGTATTTAATCAAGAACAAAGGGAACAGATCTTAGAAACTTCTGGAGCCATGTCTCCTAGAATCTCAGACACCAATGCCCTATTTGAAGAACTTCAAACCGTTCAGTCGAGCCTACTCAGTATGATGAATGTTATCTCTGCAATAAAATCTACTCAGCTTGCACATACCTTGAAGCTTGATTCAAATTATGAATTTACAACAGGCAGACTGAATCAGCTTAACAAGAGTGTATCTGCTCTTTATATTCAAACTGAAGAACTCAAGAAAGACAGTTTGTCAACTGAATCGCACTTCCAGACTTAAGCCCTAGTCGACAGGCGATTTGACTTTCTTGAAGAAAATGTCACTAAAAGAATTGACCTGTTGCAGGACATTATGATGAATGCAGTATCAGATATTGCAGCACACGTCCGCATCCTAACAAGAAAAGTGGATGTGCTTGACAAAAAGGGGAAAATTATTAAAGAAATAGAAGAAGACAAGGGAAAGAAAAAGAATGTATGAAGATCAACAGACTTCATTTGAATGGTTGAAGACTTGAAGATGATTTTGTATTCTTTATTCTTTGTATGAATCTGTACATAAGATTAGATACTTATTTCATTCTTTGTACGAATCTGTACATTGGAAAAGTTATTTTATCTACAATGAAATTGAAGACTACTTCAAGATCAGTTGATCAGTTCATACTTTACAAAGTTTTGTCAAACACCAAAAAGGGGAAAATTGTTGGAAACTTAATTTCGGTGGTTTGACAAAATTAGAGATCAAATCTGTTAAACTAACTGATCATGAACAGACGAAGGATAAACTGAAGTTATCAGCCGAACTGAATATACTTACTGACCAGTTGGAAACTGATCAGTTGATATACTCAGTTGTGAGGTTACCCATCGACTTATCAGCTGATCATTCAACTGAACACGTCATCAGTTGAAAAGGACATTCAACCGACAATAGTACAAAGCAGACTGTAACTCGTAGTGGGACGCTGCATTTCAGAGAATACAGCATACGAATATCATAAGAATGTTGACATGGCAAACAACGGATACAAAAGATTCAAATTTTATTTATTATTACCGTTGGAAGAAAGCCTATAAATAAGCAAGAAGAGCAGATGACATACAGAGCTGAAAAATACGCTTTATCCATTCTCTTAAGCTTGCTATTATTCTGCTAGATTTATTACTCTCACTTGATATTCAAAAAACTCACACTCATTAGAAATATTCGTAGCACTTGAGGCTACTTTTCGAGCTTATTAGCACAAACATCTGTATTACTTATATCAGTCGTGCTAAATCCAGTTGAAGAACTGTGAAAATTGCTGTTAACTAAGAGTTTCAGTCTCGGCAGTGTTAAGTCCAAACTGAAGTGGATCTGTACAAATTCTGTATTGATCAAAGTCTTTTAGTACATATCATATCCTTGTGATAGAAGGGGTGATGTAGAAGTTATTCAAATCTCCGAACATCCATAAATCCTTGCATTATTATTTCAGTCATTTATTCTATAGTCAGTTTATTTTCCGCAACTATAATTAGTTAAACTGATTGTCATCGATTGAAAAGATTCCTAAGTTTCAGTTTATCACAAAACTGATAACTTATTCGAAGAAGGTTATAAAAATACTGAGTGTTTATTCAACCCTCCTTCTGAACACTTTTCTACCTATTAACCGATCCTATCAATGTGATTATGATAATAGTGATAATGGAGGTCTTGATGGTTGACTTTGCTGGACTGAAGGTGCACATAACCCGAGGACCAGTGCTAGTTTTCTACACTAGTTATGATTTATGTTTTTTTTAGGATTATGTTAAAGATATTTTTACGACTTTTATTATGATTTTGAGTGATTTTTGAGAGGTTGTTAGTTTTAGCAATTTTGCTAAGTTAGAATATGCAAACGATTGACGTTTTTATGTTTTAAACTATTTCCTTTGATTTTCAAATATAGTTGGTTGTTTTACTTTAAAAATGTACAACTCATATTTTTAAGTGTATATATGTATATGTATTATTTCGGCTGAATCTTGTAGGATAGGCAAAAAAAATTTCTAGCACTTTTTAAGAAAACGAGTAATGGATGTTTCACGTTCAAAGTCATCCTTTCGGCGTGAATCTCGTGAAGAATCACTTGGATTTCTTGAACCTGAATGATAACCATTTTGGAGTCAACCATTGTAATGCCCGATATTTCGATTATTGTAATTTGAAAGGATTCATTGATTAATTGATGTGATTATAGATGGAACAGATTAAACCGGGATAGGCAAAAATAAGATCGAATTATGTGCGAAAATAATTGATTTGAGCAGTATATTGATATTGTACTTCTTGACATTGTCATTGCCAGATTGAGTATTGACAGACTTCGAATTCCAGACTTGAACGTTGTCAGAACTGCAATTAAAGAAAGGTATAAGTCAATGTCAAACCGGGAGAATGACTCGAGTGTGAAATACTTGAGTTTCTCTACACCACATACATATTGTTATTGTGTGCATTGATTGGATTGATTTGCTTGTTCTATTGATTTATAGAAAGCATGTATTAGACGATTGGTCTTGTGACAGACGGGCCTGATGGTGATGGAATCGTCAGTGACCCATTGCACATTGTCACCGAATAGTGATTGGCGGAGGTTGCCAAAGTCTGTGACGGATAGGTCAAGATACTGGATGTTTGGTTTATATCGATGTTTGATTAGATGTGGATTTACTTCTTTTACTGAAATTCGATATAGTATGCCAACATCTAGAAACCGGGATCCCTAGACTAGGAATGAGTCTAGTCTGAGATGTAGAGTCAGGAGTTGATTTATAGATTTATAATGAATTATGTTTTCAGATTTTGATTCATATTACTGATATCTGTCTCATGCTATATATTTATTATATGATTGCATGTATCGTTGATTTATACTGGGATATATTTCTCACAGGAGTTATCTGGCTGTTGTGTTTATATGTGTGCATGACAACAAGTGGGACAGGATCAGGGTCGAGGAGATGAAGAGAGATCGTGAGTAGAGTGGAGACTGCGGACTTGGATTCTGGATAGGGTTTGAACACTTGATATGTAGTTGTTAAACCTTAGTTTAAATGACTGTATATGGTAAAAGACTTGTACTTGGTTTCGATGTATATATATTCGAATGAATTCCATTAAGTTCCGCACTTGACACTTGTATAAAAAATAAAATTTAGACCTTGTTTATTATAATAGATTTAATTATTCCCACAGACGATTAAAAAATGAATTAGCGTCCGGGTCCCCACAACCATCTTGTAGTCCAATAATCGACTAACAATAAATTTCTTGGCCTCGACATCCTCAGTTTTGTATCTCCGATCCAGAGACTCCCACAATTCCCGAGTCGTCTTCTTTTCACTATACACATTTTATAGCGAATCAGCCAAACCATTCATTTTCTGCACAAGAAATATGAGTGGTGACATGCATCAATAGCACTAGCTCTCTACACATCTCCATCAACCACAACTGGTTTGGGAGCATCCTCGGTGAGAAACCTTGCTAGATTCATTACGGTAAGATAGATTAACATCTTCTGTTGCTTCTTTTTGAAATTTTAGTCGTCAAATTTCTTCGGTGTATCAGCATGGCTGGCACATCGACAACATTGAATTTCATAATCAGCGACTAACTTTTGGCACATTCAAGTCAGTAGCCATGTCGTCAAAAAATCACATAATGAGTATAACAAAATCTGTTTTAAGATTGTTGGCCAAATTATTAATAACAAAAATATAGAAGTAGGAAACGAAAGCAATCTCGTAGAGATACAGACCGAGCGGCATCTTCAGGAACTATCTTTATCAAATTATTATATCAATATAGAAATCTATAAATAAAAATTTTTTGAACCACTGTCGATGAGTAATTATATCCATGTTCTGCAGAGGGAATTCATCCTTTTGGCAGGCCTTGTTGAGGTCTCGGTAGTCGACAATCAAAAACAATATACGAAAATGAGCATACTATTGAAAGTATGAATATCGTGTATAAAATAACAACAATAAAACAGTAAATCAAACCGAGTCATGTACGAAGTACAGTTTCCTTAAAACAGATTTGTCCCCTCCGACGGTGCTTCGAGGATCTCGACGGACAACTGTTTCCCAGGATACAATAGCAAAACTTTGCAGCAACTTAGCACGAAGTAACTACACGGGCGAAAAAAAAAATATACCTTCACTTTATCACCGAAATTTAACGGATGCCAAATGTAAAGCTAATAATATGAAATGCAAGAGAATGATTGAAAGTTCTTGATTGTTTGTAAAAACCATTTTTATGCATATGGAATGAGGAAATGAACACTATTTATAAGTCTCAAAATGCACGCCAAGAGTCATGCAAGATTAACTAGCTCAATTAATCTTCCCATTAACTCAAGAATATGAAGAGCCAAAAGTCTTCAATTAACTTAAGAATGTGGAAAGTCAAAAGACACTTCCACAATAATGAGCCACAACTAACTCAAGAATGTGGAGAGCCAAAAGACACTCCCACATTCATGAAAAATAATTTTATTCAATCTTTAAATTTACTTGAAATTTCCAACAAAAATAAGAAATTCAATCTTACCAAGTTCCGATTCAAAGGGTTCTACTATTCAATTGTATCATTGTTCATCGGCTAAGATATTATTTATTCATGCAGTTACAAGCAGTTCACCTTAGAATTATAGGGATATCCGCTAAAATTATTGTGTTTTCCTAATTTATTTGACAAAAACAAGTCAAAACTTATCAGTAATCAACTGAGCACAATAGTGTTTCATATTAATTAAAGATAACATTTTCATTTGTAAAAATAGTTAATCTTGAAATCTAACAACCGATATTGTTGCAATTGATAGATCCCGTTTCGTTGATTATTTAGATTAATATACTACGATATCACAACACATCTAATCTATCACTACTCATGTACCACTCGTTCATAACAATTACGGATCACTGAATTCATGGATAACTGTAGAAAATTATATTTCAAGTTAAATTGTCAGATTAGTCAACATACAACTTTCATATAAATAAATTATAAACCAACAGATACTTGAACAAAATAAGAATATTAAATTAAAGCGCAAAAACCTCACAGTGATAAAATTGAAATAATAGAAATATATCTTGAATCAAAAATAAAAGCTTAGTCTAGATTTGTGGAAAGAAGATGAAAAATTTCTACACCTCCTTGAATTTCACGTGTGGATGGCAAAATTCTTACGTATTTTTTTTGTGTCTCCTTCTTGTTTTTCACGTGTAGATGCTTAATTGGGTCCAAGGGAAAAATTCATTAAATAAAAGAAAACCTAATGTTAAAAATATTTCAAAAAAGGAATATATAATTTTTATGGAATAAAAACAATCTAATATTTTTTTCTCCCAATAACAACTTCTCTCTCCAAGAATTATTTTTAAGTCAAACACCATAATTAGGAATCTAAAATTTGGAAAAAATTTCATAAATTTCGAATGTAAGTTCTTGAAATTCTGTCAGCTTTAGTTTCACATGCTCCAGAAGAACAATCAATGCCTTGTTCTTGGACAAAAATTATATTTTTATCTCAAATTCGCTCAAATACCATAAAATTTCCTCATACAATAAAATAAAACAAAAGTTTGTCAATTAAGCATGGCGAAAGTTAAAACAATGAGAAATATGATAAAAAAAAAATACAAACTAATAGAAGTTTTTCAAAATCTCACATACCTAAAACATGCTTGTCGTCAAGCATAAATGAATTCAATTTATTATATCAACTTTTTATCCTCTTTCCGCTTCCTCTAGTTATCCGTAAAAATTTTCACGCATGAAAAACAAGTTGAATGTTGAGCATCTCACATACCAACATCATAAACAATCACTTCCATAAAAATGTCTAGAAATTAAAATGCACGGGGTTTAAATACTCCTCACAAGATTCAGTCGTTTCACTCACAAGTGTCTGGATATGTATCATATAAACTCTCATTTCAAAACATTGAAAACTTTTACCATAAGTTTACAAATATATCACATAATTCTCCCAAATGAATGGATTAAAATGCATAATCAAAAAGGGTTGTACATGGGTTGTAGCGTGGCTAGAGGTAAGGTAGAAAAAGGTAACAACAGGTTTATGGAATTGAAGAAATCATGTAAAATTTTCCACAAAAAAATTGTGTCCATGTAATAGAAAAAGACTATTCAATCTCATGATAATATCTAAGAGCACTTTTCTTCTTCATTGCTCTTCTTTTCTTTCTCACTTCTCTTTTTTTTTCCTTTTATTCTCTCTTTTTTTTCCTCTTTTTTTTCTAGAGGTAGAGAAGAGGATTACAAGATTTAGAGTTTGAATAAGAAATTCTCAGCAACATGCACTTTCTTGGATCAAAGTGATGCTACATGTGAAATGTTTATATGATTCTTTAATTCAAAGTTCAAAGAGAGTCATAACCAACAAAAGTGGTTTATCATGGCTTGTAATGTGGTTATTTTCCAAAAAAAAGGCTCATGCTTGAACTTGGATCACTGGGGGTCTATAAATCAGGGTAGGCTCAAAAGAACGACATTGTGAAAGAAAATGTTTTAAAACTAATGTCCTTATCATTTTGTTTATGCACCTAATCCACCATGGTGTTAACAAGACATGTATAACAATACACACAATCAAAGAAAACAAAGCAAGATATAATGATTGCCCATAGGCTCAAAGTTCATAAAAGAAAAATGGTATATTTACTAGACCCCATACACTTGCATTTTAACCCATCATCAAGAGCAATTACCCATAAATGCAGTAGTAAGAATGCAAAATCAGTTGACACGCACATCAATTTTTTTGTAAACTCACAGCAGAAGCATTCAGGATTAAAAAGAGAGATGTAATAAATAAACATTAGATGAACCTAAAACACCATAAAAAATTGAAGAATAAAATTCAAGCTATATACCTCCTCCCAAACCTATATCTGACATTATCTTTAATGACTTTAGAAGAAAATGTTCAACTAAAACAATAAAAACGCTAGGAAATTAGATTAATCCCCTGAAAATGTTGAATCGTAGAAAAAAAATCATATTTTGTTGCAGTGGTGAAGACAAGATGTGAGGGTGACAGACGGTGGTTTGCAGACATCATCATTGCGAGGTTGTGGTGCTGATTTGGTGGGCTGTGGATTGCGCTGGTGGTCACTAGTTGCTGCGGTGGGCCTTGTTTCAATTTCAGAATATGTTTTCTTTTGAGGCATGCCCACGTCCTGATCGAAATTATCTTTTGCATAGAGCATGCCAAAAATTATATCTAATCCTAAAATTACAAAATTTAAAATAAAATAAAAAAATAAAAAATTTGGCTTGCCTTCCAAAGGCGTTAGATTTTTAGTAGTCAGTTTGACCCTCATAATCACTCATCAAAGAGCAGTTGACGTACTGTTGGAAACTAAATTTCGGTAGTTTGACAAACTAAGTACTTAAATCGATTGGATTAACTGATCAAGAAGTTTGAACGTAACTGAACAAATACTCAAACTGACAGTTGCCTATAACTGAAGATTAATGCGAAAAGGCAACTGAACCAGCTGAACTGAACTTACGCAGATAACTGACTGATCAGTTGGAAACTGATCAGTTGCTACATTCAGTTGTGAGTTTATCAGCTATTGCTTATTAGCTGATCCTTCAGCTAAACACGTCATCAGTTAACGAAAAGGACATTCAACCGACAACAGTACAAAACAGACTGCAACTAACAGTGGGTGTGAAGGGCCTAAAACTCCTTTCTTGAAATTTGCGGAAAATTAAAAATTTTCTTTTTAAAAGAACTTAAATGGCCTCATTCATAAAATCACTGGTGAATCAAGTTCAATATTTCAAAATATTGCAGCGGAAGAAAATTAAAGTTTTGCCAACAACAACGATTTAAAAATATCCAACAACTGATAAAAATTGTTTGCAGAATAACATAACAACTGCTGCACTGAGGTCCTCGGGTGCCACTACTGCCGACCTAAGCTGGCTCACTGGTCCCCGCCCTCGGCCCTGGCCTCATCAGTACCTACAACAATCAAGTCTAGTGAGCCTAAAGACTCAGCATGCATATATCACAGGTAACGAGTAAAAATCTGAATTAAAAATATGCATGAGTTAACATATCCTGTCCTGAGGCATACTGAAAATAATCTGTACTGAGCAATTATAATACGTGCATAATTGAACGTGAAATCACTGTAAAAATATTTGCTCCTTGGAGCCTGTACTGAAATATCTGGTAAAATTTTCTGTTGAGATTATGTTTTACGCCTGTGGCCACTGCACTAAGCTGAACTGATCGGTAACTGGCTACCGGGGAGGCTGAAACTGAACTAAGCTGGCCGGTCACTGGCGACCGGGTGGTACCATACTGAACTGATCGGTCACTGGCGACCGTATAAAATAACACTCCCACATAGTGAATGAACCACAAGCCATATCGCATAAATCTCAAAAATAATCATTTTCTATTTAATGCACGTAAAATAATTAACTGGCGTAATGAAAATTCCTGTAATTTTACCAACTGGATTGGATTGGATCGTTTCCAGGCTCGCTGCAACCTAACTGTGCCATGAAAAATATGCAATAGCTTAAAAATGACCAACTATGCAATTTACGTTCAAAAGATGCGACTATGACGCCTAATGACTTCGCATTTAATCATGACTCCGAGCCAACCTGAACCGACACTGAACCGACATATAGTCATGATTAAAATACGCTGAAAAATCATAAAATAATGTTCCTAAAATGATAGGGTCGAAATCTAGGTGGAATGGAGGCCAAAACACGAAACGCTCTTTCGAGAGTCAATTTGGCACATTGCACCGTAAATTCTCGTACGACCTCAAAAATGATCCAAATGACAAACGGTCAAAAACATGACCTTCCTAACTCAATGAGGCACTGTCCAGTCCAAGGCCATGGGCTAAAAGCCAACCAAGAACTCGAACGAGCCTTCTAAACGACACAGCAACTTGCTGTAATTTCCAGCAGCTGCGCAACTACAAGACTTGCGTTGGTTTCGAGACTATAGGCCATTAGGGGCGTGAACCACTGACCAGAGACTCTTACCAACATCCCAAGGAAGGATATGAACCATGGCTAAGGGCCCTAGGCCAGCCACAATCCGCATCACACCAAATCTTAACCGAAGGGTCCAACCGAGAGCAACGTGCATGCGTGTGTAGTGTTTATGCTATGATCGATGTCTCGTGTCGTTCCAATGGCCATTTGATTGACCATGGCACGATCTACACATCTAGGAGCATGATATGAACCGTGGCTAAGGGCCATAGGCCAACCAAGATCCACACCAAGCAAACACAAACCGAAACCAAAAGCTGTCTAACCGAAGTAGCCGAAGGGGTATAGGGGCTGTTGTGATGTTTTTATTAAAAACCGATGAACCATGGACCAAGACACCAAAAGAGCAACTTAGTCACGTCTTAGACTTGCTAGGGAAGTGATCCAACCATGGCTATAGGCCCTTGGGGCAGCCAAGATCAGATCCTTCCTCCATGACAACAAACTGAATTTTTCGAAAAACATTTCTGCACCTATGGGGACTTGCTGTCATTCTGAATTTCCAGCAAGCATGGGGCTGGTTTGAATGGACCAACATGGTCCTAATGCATCCTACTACATGTATACAATCCGCCTTGGGAGCCTGGAGTCGATCCAATACCTGAAACTCACAAACCAAAAGAAATCGTGAAGCTTGCCAAGGAAATCGAAAATTCTGCATGTGTGGTTTCAAAATGTTTTGACTTGGATCTCGATTTTTACTTGAATAAACATGATCATGTACTGAAAAATAAATGATAATATGACTTGATTGAGGTTTGAAAGAAATCTAGACATGCCTGGTTTCGTTTCGAAAGAAAACGAACGCAACGACGACGACGCGGCACGGAGGAGGTGGAGCGCTTCTCTTTTCTACCTTACCTTGCTCTCGATTTTTCTCTCTTCTTTTTGGCTAGGTACCTCACAATTTTTCTACTGAAAATGAGTGTGAATTCACTCTGAATTTTCGAAAAGGATAGGGGGGGGGGGGAAAAATGGTTATGAGGGGTGAGGAGAAGGGTGCACAATATAAGGAAGAATCAAGACCAAGTCCACTCCCCTTTGAATTTTAAATTTTGAATTGATATCAAATGAGTTGGTGGATGCTTCTAGGAGGTAGTGGCCGAAATTTCTCTTGTTCTAGACTAGGATATGTCCATTTATTTAATTAAATTGTGCTCCCAAAAATCCTAGAATTATCCTACTAATTACATGCAAAGAATTGGTCAAAGTTGATGAGTTGGAAAATGAATCTTCTAGCACTAAGGGTGGCCGAAAAATGCATAATAAAATAAAGGGGAATGTTGATTATCTAGTCAACTAATAATCCTTGAAAGCCTTACTAATCCTTTAAATAATTTAGTGAGCTAACCCCTTAATTAAATAACTTAAATGAGTTCATTTCTTAATCACCTCAAATAATTAAATTAAATCCTCAAACCTCCTTTCTAACTTAAATGAACTTGGTTGCTAGCTAAATTAACTTCTGGAAATATTTTTCGAATCTTAAATTCTATCTCAAAACTCCAACTCCGGTCCGGCCTCACTGAAATAACTGAAATGCTAAAGATCAAACTACTGAACTGAAATAATAAATAATTAACTTCAAATAAATGCATCATGCAATGAAGTCAATTAAATTTAAGAAAACCTAGAATTATGCATGGCTTATACATCTACTGATTTACGGGTTCTACAATCCTCCCCCCCTTAAATAAATTTCGTCCTCGAAATTAGAACTCACCGAATAACTCAGGGTATCGACTTCTCATCTCCGGCTCAGACTCCCACGTAGCTTCCTCCTCTGAATGGTTGAGCCATTTGACTTTGACTCGCTTAACCAACTTGTTCCGAAGTTTCTTCTCCTGTCTGTCTAGGATCTGCACGGGTCTCTCCTCATAAGATAATTTCGGAGTAAGCTGCAACGGCTCTAAATTCAGCACATGCGAAGGATTTGCCATATACTTCCTCAGCATGGAGACGTGAAAGACATTGTGTACTCCGGCCAGATTCGGCGGAAGAGCCACACGATACGCTAGCGTCCCAACTCTGTCAAGGATCTCAAACGGTCCAATGTATCTCGGACTGAGCTTCCCTTTCTTGCCAAATCTCATGACACCCTTCATAGGTGCCACTTTCACGAAGACATGATCGCCCACTGCAAACTCTAACTCTCTCCTCCGCTGATCGGCATAACTCTTCTGTCGGCTCTGAGCAGTCCTCATTCTATCACGAATCTTGACTACTACCTCTGCTGCCTGCTGAACAATCTCTGGACCCAACTCTGCTCTCTCTCCTACTTCATCCCAATGAACAGGAGATCTACACTTGCGGCCATACAGCGCCTCATACGGAGCCATACCTATAGACGACTGGAAACTGTTGTTATAGGTGAACTCTACCAATGGTAAGTTCGACTCCCAACTCCCAGAGAAATCAATGACGCAAGCACGGAGAAGATCCTCTAAGGTCTGAATAACTCGCTCCGACTGTCCATCTGTCTGCGGATGGAAAGCTGTGCTAAACAGCAAATTCGTACCCATAGTCGAATGCAAACTCTTCCAAAACGAGGAAGTGAATCTGGGATCTCTGTCGGATACGATAGAAACTGGAATACCATGGAGTCGGACTATCTCTCGGATATACAGCTCTGCATACTGAATCATGGTGAAAGTCGTCTTAATAGGCAAGAAGTGCGCTGATTTGGTAAGACGATCTACAATCACCCAAATAGCATTCGATCCTCTGGCTGACCTCGGCAATCCGGTCACAAAGTCCATGGTAATGTTCTTCCGCTTCCACTCGGGAATAGGAAGAGGCTTGAGCAAATCTGCTGGTCTTTGATGCTTGGCCTTCACTAACTGGCAAGTCAGGCACTCGGATACAAAACGCCTGATGTCCTTCTTCATTCCTGGCCACCAATACAATAGCTGCAGATCTTTGTACATCTTCGTACTCCCAGGGTGAATGGAGTACGGGGACGTATGGGCCTCTGATAAGATGTCTGCTCGGATAGAATCACTGCTAGGAACCCATATCCTATCTCGGTATCTCACAATACCGTCGCTGACTGTATACAAAACACTGCCCTTGTCTTCATCTCTCTTCTTCCACTGTGCCAACTGCTCATCTGCGGTCTGACCACTGCGAATACGGTCAAAAAAAGAGGACTGGATGGTCAAGGTAGATAGACGAGGAACTCTACCTCGAGGGTAAGTCTCAAGATCAAACCTCTGCATCTCGATCTGAAGAGGTTTCTGAATCGTCAAGTGAGCCATCACTGCGACTTTCCTGCTCAAAGCATCCAACATTAGCTTTACCCGGGTGGTAGCTAATGTCACAATCGTAGTCTTTCACAAGCTCCAACCAACGCCTCTGACGCATGTTCAGCTCCTTCTGCGTAAAGAAATACTTGAGGCTCTTATGGTCGGTAAAGATCTGACACTTCTCCCCATACAGATAGTGCCTCCAAATCTTCAAAGCAAAAACTACGGCCGCTAACTCCAGATCATGGGTAGGGTAATTCTTCTCTTGGATTTTCAGCTGTCGAGAAGCATACGCTATCACTCTCCCATGCTGCATCAAAACTGCACCTAAACCAAGCTTCGAAGCATCGGTATACAGGACAAACTCGCCGGGCCCTGATGGCATGGCCAAAACTGGTGCTGAGATAAGAGCTTGCTTCAAAGTATCGAAGCTCTTCTGACACTCGTCGCTCCACACAAACTTCACATTTTTCTTTGTCAGTGCTGTGAGTGGAATGGCGATATAGGAGAATTCCTGGATGAATTTTCTGTAATATCCTGCTAGCCCAAGAAAACTGTGGATCTCTGATGCATTCTGAGGCACAACCCAATCTCCGACTGCTGCAACTTTCGCCGGGTCTACCTCAATGCCACTGCTAGAAACAATGTGGCCCAAGAACGCCACCTTCTCTAACCAGAATTCGCACTTACTGAACTTTGCGAATAGTTTGTGTTTCTGCAATGTCTGCAACACTGTGGTCAGATGCCTGCTGTGCTCCTCCCGACTCTTGGAGTAGACGAGAATGTCATCTATGAACACTATCACAAACTGGTCGAGGTACGGCTGAAATACGCGATTCATTAGATCCATGAAGATCGCTGGCGCATTCGTCAGACCGAACGGCATCACTAGGAACTCGTAGTGGCCATAACGAGTCTTGAAAGCTGTCTTCGAGACATCAGCATCTCTCACCCTCAACTGGTGATAACCAGAACGCAGATCTATCTTGGAGAAAATCGAAGCTCCCTGCAACTGGTCAAACAGATCCTCAATCCTCGGCAGTGGGTATTTATTCTTCACTGTAACCCTGTTCAACTCCCTGTAGTCAATGCAAAGCCTCATCGAGCCATCCTTCTTTTTCACAAATAAGACTGGCGCGCCCCATGGAGAAAAGCTCGGGCGAATGAACTCCTTGTCGAGAAGTTCCTGGATCTGCTACTTAAGCTCTGCCATCTCCGTCGGTGCTAGACGGTACGACGCTTTGGATATCGGAGCCGTACCTGGCATAAGCTCAATGGAAAACTCCACCTCTCTCTCTGGTGGCATACCAGAGACGTCTTCGGGAAAAACGTCTAAGAAATCTCTGACAATCGGAACATCTGAGGCTGACTGGCTGGGTTCCTCGGGGACAGATAAAAAAGTCGCTAGAAATGCCCGACACCCTCTATGCATGAGCTTCCTAGCCTGAACATAAGGAATAATGCGCGGTAAAGGAAAGTACCTGTCCGGCTCAAATAAGAACTGCTCCATTCCAGGCGGTCGGACAAGAACAGATCTTCTCTGGAAGTCTATCAACACTCTGTTCCTCAATAGCCAGTCCATCCCTAGGATGATGTCAAATTCCGGCATCGGTAGCACAATCAGATCAGCATAAACAAGATTACCGTGCAGCTCAAGGTCTATATCTCGGATAACATTGGTAGCTGCCATCTCCTCGCCTGACGGCAACACTACTAAAAAGGCTGTATCTAGCCCAATGGTCTGGATCTTGAGAAAGTTTGCAAAGACCTCCGAAATAAACGAGTGAGTGGCCCCTGAATCTATCAAGGCCTTGGTAGCGAAACCAGATATAAAAATTATCCCTGAAAGATCGGAACTCTAAGTTGAATCCCACTACAAGATCTAAACTTATAGACATGCAAAGGTCAAGGTTCCTCTAGCTTAATTTCCCCGAAATAAATCTGAGTAGAGCATGCAATCCTATAACAGTTCTAAGTTCAAAATCTAAATCCCGATTCCCAAAATGCTGAGATTCAAATAATAGCTTAAAGTTTAAAGGTACCTGTCAACAACATAGTCTCCAGGTTGGTTTCCGCGGCATGGAGAGCAAAAACTCTGCCTTGGGTAGGCAGATTCCTCTGAGGACACTGCAGCAACATGTGGTCTGGACTGCCACACTTAAAACACTTTCCTGAGCCAGCCATACATGCTCCAGGATGGCGACGTGAGCACCTGGGACAAACTGGGTGCTCCTGAGTCCTCGGGGCTGGGCGTCCCCGCTGCTGCTGCTGCTGCTGCTGGCCTCGGTTCCTGGGCGGTCCATGAAAAGGCCTCTTATTCTGCTGCTGATGCTGATGAGGAGGAGGGTGGTGCGGTGCCTGGACTGGGCGCTTGCCCTGGCGATCCCTCTCGATATCCCGCAGATCCTGCTCTGCGGCTAAGGCCATGGAGACGGCAACCTCATAAGTAGCAGGGTCAGATACCCTAACATCCCGGCGCAAGATCGGCCGTAAACCCACCAGGAAGTGCATCAGCTTGGCTCTGGCATCATTCGCTATCAGGGGCACAAAGTGACAGCCCCTCTCGAACTTACGGATGAACTCCGTAACCGTCATATCCCCCTGTCTCAGGCTCATGAACTCGGTGGTCAGCCTGGTGCGAACTTCCTCAGCAAAATACTTGGAGTAGAAAACCTCCGTAAAGCGGGTCCAAGAAAGTGTAGCCAAGGTCAGGGCTACCGAAGCTCCTTCCCACCATAAGCGGGCGTCTCCAGTGAACAGGTAGGTGGCACATCGGACTCGGTCTGCATCTCCCAGCTCCATGAACTCGAAGATAACCTCGAGGGATTTGATCCATCCCTCAGCAACCATGGGGTCAGATGTCCCAGAGAATTCCTTCGGGCGCATCTTCATGAATCGCTCATAAACAGCCTCGGGCCCTGTCGGCCTGGCTGCGGCTGTGGCTACGGCTGCGGCATTGTTCCCCGCAAACTGTGCGAAGAACTGTGCCATCCCAGCTAACATCTGGGCACTCGTGTCCGGTGGGGGTGGTAGGTCTCCCTCTGGTCTACGCTCCTCCGTGTCTTCTCGGCGAGGCTCCTCCTCTCTGTTGCGCTCTAAAATGCGTCTAGGGGGCATACTGTTCCAACATAACCCATACGTAACTAACATGCATAATTCCATAATTTATTTTAAATGAACTCTGAAATACTGAAAATCTGGAAGCATGCTGACAAACTAATTCATGCTTTAACTAAAATGCTGAACAAAATGCTGAACTGAAAAACTTACAGACCAAAGGCGTGGCTTCGTGAGCTTCTCGCGGTCAGTAGTAGTGAAACCCTATACAGAACCACCGCTCTGATACCAACTGTGAGGGGCCTAAAACTCCTTTCTTGAAATTTGCGGAAAATTAAAAATTTTCTTTTTAAAAGAACTTAAATGGCCTCATTCATAAAATCACTGGTGAATCAAGTTCAATATTTCAAAATATTGCAGCGGAAGAAAATTAAAGTTTTGCCAACAACAACGATTTAAAAATATCCAACAACTGATAAAAATTGTTTGCGGAATAACATAACAACTGCTGCACTGAGGTCCTCGGGTGCCACTACTGCCGACCTAAGCTGGCTCACTGGTCCCCGCCCTCGGCCCTGGCCTCATCAGTACCTACAACAATCAAGTCTAGTGAGCCTAAAGACTCAGCATGCATATATCACAGGTAACGAGTAAAAATCTGAATTAAAAATATGCATGAGTTAACATATCCTGTCCTGAGGCATACTGAAAATAATCTGTACTGAGCAATTATAATACGTGCATAATTGAACTGGAAATCACTGTAAAAATATTTGCTCCTTGGAGCCAGTACTGAAATATCTGGTAAAATTTTCTGTTGAGATTATGTTTTACGCCTGTGGCCACTGCACTAAGCTGAACTGATCGGTAACTGGCTACCGGGGAGGCTGAAACTGAACTAAGCTGGCCGGTCACTGGCGACCGGGTGGTACCATACTGAACTGATCGGTCACTGGCGACCGTATAAAATAACACTCCCACATAGTGAATGAACCACAAGCCATATCGCATAAATCTCAAAAATAATCATTTTCTATATAATGCACGTAAAATAATTAACTGGCGTAATGAAAATTCCTGTAATTTTACCAACTGGATTGGATTGGATCGTTCCCAGGCTTGCTGCAACCTAACTGTGCCATGAAAAATATGCAATAGCTTAAACATGACCAACTATGCAATTTACGTTCAAAAGATGCGACTATGACGCCTAATGACTTCGCATTTAATCATGACTCCGAGCCAACCTGAACCGACACTGAACCGACGTATAGTCATGATTAAAATACGCTGAAAAATCATAAAATAATGTTCCTAAAATGATAGGGTCGAAATCTTGGTGGAATGGAGGCCAAAACACGAAACGCTCTTTCGAGAGTCAATTTGGCACATTGCACCGTAAATTCTCGTACGACCTCAAAAATGATCCAAATGACAAACGGTCAAAAACATGACCTTCCTAACTCAATGAGGCACTGTCCAGTCCAAGGCCATGGGCTAAAAGCCAATCAAGAACTCGAACGAGCCTTCTAAACGACACAGCAACTTGCTGTAATTTCCAGCAGCTGCGCAACTACAAGACTTGCGTTGGTTTCGAGACTATAGGCCATTAGGGGCGTGAACCACCGACCAGAGACTCTTACCAACATCCCAAGGAAACCATGGCTAAGGTCCCTAGGCCAGCCACAATCCGCATCACACCAAATCTTAACCGAAGGGTCCAACCGAGAGCAACGTGCATGCGTGTGTAGTGTTTATGCTATGATCGATGTCTCGTGTCGTTCCAATGTCCATTTGATTGACCATGGCATGATCTAGACATCTAGGATCATGATATGAACCGTGGCTAAGGGCCATAGGCCAACCAAGATCCACACCAAGCAAACACAAACCGAAACCAAAAGCTGTCCAACCGAAGTAGCCGAAGGGGTATAGGGGTTGTTGTGATGTTTTTATTAAAAACCGATGAACCATGGACCAAGCCACCAAAAGGGCAACTTAGTCACGGCTTAGACTTGCTAGGGAAGTGATCCAACCATGGCTATAGGCCCTTGGGGCAGCCAAGATCAGATCCTTCCTCCATGACAACAAACTGAATTTTTCGAAAAACATTTCTGCACCTATGGGGACTTGCTGTCATTCTGAATTTCCAGCAAGCATGGGGCTGGTTTGAATGGACCAACATGGTCCTAATGCATCCTACTACATGTATACAAGCCGCCTTGGGAGCCTGGAGTCGATCCAATACCTGAAACTCACAAACCAAAAGAAATCGTGAAGCTTGCCAAGGAAATCGAAAATTCTGCATGTGTGGTTTCAAAATGTTTTGACTTGGATCTCGATTTTTACTTGAATAAACATAATCATGTACTGAAAAATAAATGATAATATGACTTGATTGAGGTTTGAAAGAAATCTAGACATGCCTGGTTTCGTTTCGAAAGAAAACGAACGAAACGACGACGACGCGGCACGGAGGAGGTGGAGCGCTTCTCTTTTCTACCATACCTTGCTCTCGATTTTTCTCTCTTCTTTTTGGCTAGGTACCTCACGATTTTTCTACTGAAAATGAGTGTGAATTCACTCTGAATTTTCGAAAAGGATAGGGGGGGGGGGGGGGGGAAAAATGGTTATGAGGGGTGAGGAGAAGGGTGCACAATATAAGGAAGAATCAAGACCAAGTCCACTCCCCTTTGAATTTTAAATTTTGAATTGATATCAAATGAGTTGGTGGATGCTTCTAGGAGGTAGTGGCCGAAATTTCTCTTGTTCTAGACTAGGATATGTCCATTTATTTAATTAAATTGTGCTCCCAAAAATCCTAGAATTATCCTACTAATTACATGCAAAGAATTGGTCAAAGTTGATGAGTTGGAAAATGAATCTTCTAGCACTAAGGGTGGCCGAAAAATGCATAATAAAATAAAGGGGAATGTTGATTATCTAGTCAACTAATAATCCTTGAAAGCCTTACTAATCCTTTAAATAATTTAGTGAGCTAACCCCTTAATTAAATAACTTAAATGAGTTCATTTCTTAATCACCTCAAATAATTAAATTAAATCCTCAAACCTCCTTTCTAACTTAAATGAACTTGGTTGCTAGCTAAATTAACTTCTGGAAATATTTTTCGAATCTTAAATTCTATCTCAAAACTCCAACTCCGGTCCGGCCTCACTGAAATAACTGAAATGCTAAAGATCAAACTACTGAACTGAAATAATAAATAATTAACTTCAAATAAATGCATCATGCAATGAAGTCAATTAAATTTAAGAAAACCTAGAATTATGCATGGCTTATACGTCTACTGATTTACGGGTTCTACAGTGGGAACGCCGCATATCAGAAAAGCTGCAATGTATGAATGTCATAAAGATATTGACGTGGCAAACAACGGATATAAAGATTCAAACTATATTGATTATTATCGTTGAAGAGAAGCCTATAAATAGAAGGTAAAAGCAGTTGAAAAACAACGATTCACTATTCTATCAATCTTGCTGTTACTCTGCTGAAATTCTCGCTCAAATAAAAAATTAGAAGCCCACACTTATCAGATTTATTCGTAGCATTCTAGGCTGCTTTTTAAGCAAACTAGCACAAATCATTCTGTTGTAAATTCGATCTTTAAAGAGATCAGTTGTGCTAAGTCCAGTTGAGTACTGTGGAACATATTGTAAACTATGAGTTTCAGTTTTGACATTGTTAAGTCCAAACTGAAGTGGGTCTGTACAAGTGTTTGTATCGATCAAAGTCTTTTAGTTGATATCATATCCTTGTGATAGAAGGGGTGACGTAGGAGTGATTGAAATCTCCGAACATCCATAAAATCTCGTGTGTACTTATTTCAGTTTTTGTTCTATCTATCAGTCAGTTTATTTCCGCACTTTATTGTTAACTGATTGATAACAACTGACAAGATTCCGAGTTTCAGTTTGTCACTAAACTTACTCAACATTCGAAAAGATTGTGAAAATCATGAGTGTTTTATTCAACCCCCCATCTAAACACTCTTTCACCAGTTAATCGATCCTATCAAGTGGTATCAGAGCAGTTGAATCTTGTCCCATAATATTCTTATCCACAAAACTGATCATCGTGTCTTCATTCAATAAAATACCAATGTTTTCTAGAGAAGATTTCGATGACTGAAAAATCAGAATGCAGGCTCATTTAGCTGCACAAGACGAAGACATATGGTATGTTATTACTGAAGGTCCCATGAAAATCTTAAAAGCAAATGCAGCAATTGCAATAACTGATTGGGAACCTCATCGTGTTGAGAAGTCCAGAGAAGAATGGACAACTGAAGATAAAAGGAAAGCCAACCTTGATAATGTGGCTAAGGACATCTTATATAAAACGTTGGATAAAGTCACTTTCAGCAAAATCAAAATGTGCAAAACTGCTAAAGAGATATGGGAGAAACTGATTCAGCTTTATGAAGGAAACGAACAAACCAAGGAGAACAAGCTATCATTTTTTGTTCAAAAATTTGACAATATCAAGACGAAGGTTGGAGAATCGATGCACGAATATGATGAGATGATCAGTGGAATCATAAACGAGCTGAATGCATTTGGAAAGGTGTATTCTAACAAAGAAATAGCACTGAAGGTAGTAAGAGGTCTTCCCAAAGAGTGGGACGTAAAGACCATGGCTATGCGTGAATCAAAGGACCTTAACAAAGTTGAACTTCATGATCTGTTTGCTGATCTAAAGGCATACGTGTTTGAACTACAAACCCGAGAAGGGGAACCTTCTACATCAAATGTCACAACTGCCTTAACTGCTGTCAAGCTGGAACCAACTGGTTTAGCTGAAAAATCTGCTGATCAGCTGAGCGATGACGTAATGTCATTGTTTGTCAAGAAGTTTGGAAGGTTTATGAGAAGAAATCAAGGAAACTTCCAGAAACAATATCAGAAAAATCACTCCAAAGAAGAACCTTATGCTCGCTACAAATGTGGCAAGACTGGCCATTTCATTGCTGACTGTCCCAAGCCAAAGAAGACAGCCGATGATCAACTGAAAAAGAAAAGAAGCCCTATGAGTACAGACGAAGAACCAAGGATGACAAGAAAGCTCTCAGAAAGAAAAATGAGGTGCTTCTAGCTGAGGAGAGTAAGTCAAAGTGGGCAGAAACTGATAGTGAGGAATCAGAACCTAAAAGCCCAATCAGCTCAAGTGATGATGATGAAGAAGTCAGGTGCTTAATGGCAGATGATGCTGAACTGAAGTCAACAAGTGAACATGTATTTGACTTCAGCTCTACTGATTTCACTTGTGAGGAATTCATTACCACATTGCATGACATGGTAAATGAGTATCACAAACTTGCTCGATCATTTGAGAAGGTCAGAGCTGAGCAAAATGATCCCAATGATGACAAAATTGAAACTGATGAGTCAGTTGAAATATTGAGTCTAAAAAGGGAGATTGTAGAGCAGAAAACTAAAATGATTGAGAACCAAGCTTTGATATATCGGTTAAAAACTGAAATTTCAAAACATACTAAACTGATTCAAGCTTGGAACAAGTCTTCAGTTACATTGACTGAAATGCAGAATTCACAAAAATCAGTTGATGATAAAACTGGTTTAGGCTTTAAAAGTCATGTTGAAAATTCTGCAAGTGATACACAGCCAAGGTTGAATGAAAACAAAGGAAAGTACATAACCTTTGTAAAATCAACTATGTTAAATGAATTCTCAGAATTAAGTAAACCAACTGTTCAATCGACTTAAAGTAAGAGCAGAGCCAAATGGTATGGAATTAGATATAGCTCTGAGAGTTCAACTGATTCAAGAAACTGGTCACCTAAACGGTTCAGTGACAAAAATCAGCACTCAAGGAATGGATATTACAATTACTACAACTGTAAGCCAGTTCAGAAACGGTATCAAAAGAACAGTCAGCTGAAAAAAGGTACAAATCATATTGTTTCTTCCTCACACCACACACTTAATACCCAAAAGTCGCGAAAGACCATTTAGAACACAGCAACTGGAAAGTCAATTAGACTGGTCCAAGTCTGGTTTCTAAAGGACTAATCAGTTTAGGACCCAAATGAATATGGGTGCCAAGATCATATACCGTGTGTGATTGCAGGTGACAAGTACAAACAAGGAATCCACCTGGTATCTAGACAGTGGATGCTCACGGCATATGACAGGGGATGCAAGTCTGCTATCTCAAGTGATCAAATACATTGGACCAAACATCAGTTTTGGAGACAAATTCAAAGGTAAAACTTTGGGTAAGGGTAAGCTTATCCATGGTAACTTTACTGTCAAAGATGTTTTACTAGTTGAGAATTTGAAGTATAACCTGATTAGTATCAACTGATGAGGTCATCCTAACTAGCAATAGTTGTGGAAATACTTACATAGACAGTTGGACTGATCAACCTTATGCACCAGTTTGTTTCATTGCTAATCTTCTAAAAACTGGTTGTGGCATAAGAAGTTGAACCACTTAAACTTAAAATCTATTGCCTATCTGAGCAATCATGATCTTGTAACTGGTTTGCCCAAAATAGATTTCTCAAAAAATAAAATTTGTTCAGCATGTCAGTTTGGTAAGCAAGTAAGATCTTCATTCAAAAATAGAGGTTGTAAATCATCCTCCTGATGCTTAGAACTATTAGATATGGATCATTTTGGTCCAATACCAGTCATGAGTTTAGGAGGAATGAAATACACCTTAGTAGTTGTGGATGATTTTTCAAGATTTACTTGAGTTATCTTTCTAAATTCAAAGACCAAACTGCTGCACAACTGATTAAGCTTTTCAAAAGATTATTAAATGAAAAATCAGTTGGGATTGATCGAATAGAGGGACTGAAATCATCAATCAGAATCTTTCAACATTTTTAGAAAATACAGGGATCAAGTATGAGCTCTCAGCAGCTAGAACTCCTCAGCAAAATGGTGTAGCTGAGAGAAGAAATCGGACCCTCAAAGAAGCTGTTAGAACATTGCTTGCTGATTCTGGTATTTCTCAAAAGTTTTGGGCAGAAGCAGTAAACACTGCATGTTACACTACGAACAGATCAATAATTAATAAGAATCATTTGAAAACACCATATGAGATCTGGCATGGGTGAAAAAGTGTGGTTTCCTACTTAAAAATATTCGGCTGCAGATGTTTTATTCTTGTTAATGGAAAAAATCATTTAAAAGCTTTTGATGCTAAATCTGAAGATGGAATATTTCTTGGATATTCTTCAGTGAGTAAAGGTTATAAAGTTTTTAATAAAAGCTCTTTAAATGTTGAAGAATCAATACATGTTGTATTTGATGAATCTGTGCTAACTGTTAAGCCAACTGATCTAGTTGAGCTAGTTGATCGATTTACATATATCAGTTTGGAGGTTGATAATGAAAAAGAGAATCATATCAATCGAAACATCCTTCAAACACCTGAACCAAAAGTGCTAGATCAATCAGTTGAACATGAAGTTGTTCCTGATAATCAGTTCGTGGAGCATATTGATAATATTCAATTATCAACTGATACAGTTCCAATTGAAACTGAAGAAAACTTTTAGTTGCCAACTAAAGCAATTACTGATATGGACGCAACAAATACTGAGCTAAGATGGAAGAAATCACATCCTCCAAAATTAGTGATAGGTGATCCATCTGTCCGGTAAGAACTAAAATCAAATGCTTAATCTATTTATTCATTCAACTTTCGATTCACAACTAGAACCGAAGAAAACTGATGAATCTCTTGCGGATCCTAACTGGATAAATGCTATGCAAGAAGAGCTAAATCAGTTTACCCATAACAATGTCTGGAACTTAGTTCCAAGACCACTTTCTAAGATTGTTATAGGTACAAAATGGGTATTCAGAAACAAACTGAACGAAGATGGTTCAGTTATACGCAACAAAGCAAGACTTGTAGCTCAAGGATAAAGTCAAGAAGAAGGAATTGACTACGATGAAACTTATGCACCAGTTGCAATACTGGAAGCAATCAGAATGTTCCTTGCCTATGTATCATTCAAGAACTTTAAAGTCTACCAGATGGATGTGAAGAGTGCCTTTCTGAATGGTCAGTTACAGGAAGAATTTTATGTTGAACAACCACCGGGTTTTATTAATCACTCTTTTCCTGATCATGTCTATCATCTGAACAAAGCTTTATATGGTCTTAAAGAAGCTCCAAGAGCTTGGTATGAAACAATTTCAAAATTTCTAACTGATCATGACTTTTCTGTTGGATCAGTTGATAAAACTTTGTTCAAATTCTCTAAGAATGATCACATTTTACTTGTGTAAATTTATGTTGATGATATTATATTTGGGTCAACTAACCCCAAATTATGTGATAAGTTTACCAAGTTAATGCAGGACAAATTTGAGATGAGTATGAGGGGTGAACTGACATTTTGCCTCAGTCTACAAGTGAAGCAACTGGAAACTGGTATTTTAATTAGTTAGACCAAATACACGAAGGAATTGCTCAAGAAATTTGGCATGGAAACATGTTCAGCTGCAAGTACTCCCATGAGTTCATCAGTCAAACTAGACAATGATCAAGGGGAAATATCAGTTGAGACGACATTCTACAGAGGTTAAATAGGTTCATTATTGTACCTCACTTCTGTCGTCTTGATATTGTATTTGTTGTTTGTATGTGTGCTAGATTTCAGGCAAATCCTAAGCAATCGCATTTTTTAGCTGCCAAACGTATTTTAAAAGATCTTAAAGGCACATAAAATGTGGGATTATGGTATGCTAAAGACTCTTCTTTCAATTTATTTGGATATTCAGATGCAGATTATGCAGGTTGTAAGATAGATCGTAAAAGCACCAGTGGATTTTGTCAGTTTCTAGGAGACAGACCTGTAACGACCACGGGCTATCCCGATTTTGGGCTCCCTCGTGGGCTTTGTCCCATCTTGGGTTCCCACTGGAGCCTTTTCTCTCACAGGCTTTCCCATGCGTCATTACTCATAGAACTTCTCCAGCCCAGGCACTGGAGCTTTTACCTTTCCAGGTAGCTCAACTGGTACCAAGATTGCTGCCGAGACTTATATAAGTCCAGGAGGTCTTGGGTTCTAATCCTGGGAAGGTAAAAGCTCCAGTGTCTGGGCTGGAGAAATTCAATGAGTAATGACGCATGGGAAAGCCCGTGAGGGAAAAGGCCCCAGTGGAAACCCAAGATGGGACAAGGCTCCCGAGGGAGCCCAACATCGGGATAGCCCATGGTCGTTACAAGACTGATCTCATGGTTCAGCAAGAAACAAACATCCATAGCTACTTCCACAACTGAAGCAGGATATCTTGCTGTTGGAAGCTGCTGTGCCCAACTTGTAGAGCCCAAATTCAGTACACGTAAAATCCATGCATTTAATTAAATTGTTAAATCATTTATTTAATTTTAGAATGAGTTTAGCGATGCATGATTTATGAAATTTAATTATTTTAAAATTATTTATGTTTATGTGATGCACATTAAAATGTTTTCTCGAGTTTCATGTTTCAGGCGATTATTCGATGCGGGATCGAGGAAAAGAGACCGACGACGATTTTGTCAATTTTAAAATATGGTATTTTATTTTAAATTAGGATTGGGGCATTTTAAATTATTTATTAAGTTTTTAGCATTTTAAAGCCTAATTTAATTTACTAAATGATTTTAAGATTTTAAAACTTTTAAAGTTTAGCAATTGTGTATTTTATTTTGTTAATTAGAGAATTTTGTAAAGTTAGTGTGTATTTTATTTTGATTAAGGATTTTGTAAAAGTTAGAGTGGACTAACTTTTTATTTAAAATTTTAACCCTTAATTAAACAATTATATTCCCCTAATTACACTTAACTCACGCATACACACATTTACACACACACCCCTACACGTTAAACACACAACACATACATAAACATTTCATTTTCATAATTTTTCGAGGAAAATCTAGGGTTCTTGGTGCTCTCCAGCAGCCGCCATTTCTCTTCAAAAATTTCAGCATTTCACGTTGGGTATTATTCGAGAAATCGTGCCACGTTCGTCCCGGATCGACCCTCGCACTCGTTCCACTTCGGCATCGTCGTTTCAAGCATTTTGAAAGAGAAAAGCATGTATATTATTTAATTCTTGCATCGATCTTGTCATAGTACATGTTTTGTTGTTTATTATGCATGAAAATTCATGTATTTTGTGCAAAGTTTAAGCAAAAATTGGTTGGATCAGTTTTGAAATGATTTTTGGATCTAAAACTCGAATTCTGCTGTCTTTTCGTGTGTTGCGAATTTCCGTTCTCTTATCTTGAAAAACTTTCAACATATGAAACGTAAAACTTTTTGATACCTTCGATTTGACAATAAATTCGAAATATTTGGATAAGAAATGAACGAGTTATGATCATTTTTGTAGGACTGCTCAAACTGTGTTATTGTATTTGTTGTTTGTATGTGTGCTAGATTTCAGGCAGATCCTAAGCAATCGCATTTTTCAGCTGTCAAACCCATCTTAAAATATCTTAAAGACACACACAATGTGGGCTTATAATATGCTAATGACTCTTCTTTCAATTTAGTTGGATATTCAAATGCAGATTTGCAGCATGTAAGCTAGATCATAAAAGCACCAGTGGATCATGTCAGTTTCTAGGAGACAGACTGATTTTATGGTTCAGCAAGAATCAAACATCTATAGCAACTTCCACAGCTGAAGCAGAATATCTTGCTGCTGGAAGCTGCTGTTCACAACTTATTTTGATTCAACAACAACTGAAAGACTATGGAGTCATTGCAAAAGAATCACCAATATTTTGTGATAATACAAGCACGATTGCAATTGCATACAATCCAGTTTTTCACTCTAGGACCAAGCATATCGATGTCAGACATCACTTCATCAGAGATCATGCTCTGAAGAAAGCAATAAGGCTGGAATACATACCAATTGAACAAAAAGTAGCTGACATCTTCACCAAACCGTTACCAGAGACTAAGTTTTCTCATTTTCGCAATATTCTTGGTTTAATTGATCTGTCTTAAATATAACTGTTTCAATGCTGATATGTAAGTTATTGCTCATTATTATTTAGTTAATTATCTGTTAGTTAGTCAATTGCTAGTTAGTTAACTGTCAGTTAAGTCAATTGATATCAGTTAGTATGGAGAGAAGAAACAATAATGAAACAAAACATCAAAGAAACATTAATGAATCAAAACATCAATTTTCTAGATAAAATCTTTCACATAATACATGATTCAGTTCCCTTTCTACGACATCTAGCCAAGGGAACATCGAGCTAGACAATGCTTTACAGGAAATTCTTCTGTAGTCTTCCGAGAAGACAATATTCTCCAGCGCTCTCTGCTCCTGCATCAACATCAACTCCAACAGACCTTCATCAGTAGCAAGATCTGAAGTGTTGATCACATTAATAATTTTCTTATAATTTATCTCGGTTGCCCTCTGTTTATCAGTAGCAACCAACCCATCTCGCTGAATAGTTTGGAGGTCTTGTACTTTAGTCCAGTGGACATGACTTTATCGAGGACATAACTCTCCATAGCTTCCTTCTGTCTTTCCAGACTGCGAAGCGTTGCTGGAGAAGGAGGGTTGTTGGAACTGCTTGCTCTATCCATTTGCATTTAATTATCGTTGTTATCATCTAATGATAGTGATCTTATTTATAGACAGTTCTTTTTATTGAAGAAATAAGAATAAGATGAAGATACATCAGTTAACAGAATGCACTTAACTGATCCAGACTAAGTTTCTTCTATCCTTTTATTTATATGCATCTATCGAGGGGGAATATCGATTCAAATGGTTAACTGATAAGACAATAGTCAGTTGGTTTTCAACTGAACTGACTCAATTTTAACTGATCACTCAGTTACTGACCTAACTAATCTTATCCAATAAGTTAACTATAATCGAAAAATATTCTATAATAAGTGACGTGACTGATAATTACGCATTTAATTGATGTCTTTCAATGAATAGTATTTTAAAACGTGGTCCCACGTAGCCCAATTATATTATACACACGTTTTCATCACACGTACACACAATTTTATTCAATTTATTTTGAACTGACACGTGTCCAAAAATTTGAACAATCACATACATATGTACTTGTCCCCGCCTCATTTCAGTTTTTTTTCCTTTACTCGCATTTCAGTCTACAGAGCAAATCAATACACAGAACTTTCTCTCTCGCAGATAACCAATCTTTCAACAATGAAAAATCAAGTTCCGGCATACATGTTGAACATAATGGCAATTGATTTTGATTCAGTCATGTCTGTCCAAGACGAAGATATCAAGAATGTGTTTCTGAAACTGGAGGCTACTGGACTAAAGAAATTTCTGGGACTATCTTCCCAAGAAATTTATCCAAAAGAGATTTAGGATATCTATGCCAATGGATTTATCTCTGCTAACGACAACATCACTACCACCGTCAACAATCAGTTGCTGATAATTGAAGAAGATTCCTTCAGCAACATCTTTCAGCTGCCTACTGATGGACTGGCAAATATCTCTGAGGTGAAAACATCTGCGCAACCATAAACTTCTGCTCCTCAATCCTCAACTGCAGAACTTAAACTATATATTAATGCTGAATTATCATTAGCGAACATCGACAAAGTTATTAAATCAATTGTCACTGATATTCAGCTGATTACTACAAAAGAAGTTGAATAACAAATCACAACTGAAGAACCAGCCTCACAGGCTATTTCTCAACCAACTGAATAGCCAGTTCAGTCGACTGAACATACATTTATCACAAAAACTGAAGTGTCAGTTCAGTCATCTGCCGTGACTGAAAAAGTTGTTCTAACAATAACTGAAGAGGCTCGGCTGCACTTGATACAATCTGAAGAGGTGCTAGCTGAAAAGCCAACCACAGTTTCAGTTGTTCAAACAACTGAAGAACCAATTTCTGAATCAGCTGAGCAACCAACTGAAGAACCAACTACTGTTTCAACTGATCAACCAAATACAGAGCCTTCAAGTTCCACTGCTATTCCGAATCTCTCTTATCCTCCACACCTTCAGTAGGAAGCTATACCAGACGATATTTCAGAAATGGTTAGTCTTGAAACTGAAACAACTAACAGGGCCTTGGTGATACTTAATCAAGAAAATAGGGAGCAGGAACCAGAGACCTCTGGAGTCATGTCTCCTGGTATATCAATAGCAACTGAATCAATGTTCGAAGAAATTCAGGCCATTCAGACCAACCTTGTCAGTGTAATGACTTTCATTTCTGACATCAAGTCAACCCAATTTCTGCATACTATGAAGCTCGACTCTGCAAAGGAGTACACTATGGGAAGACTACATCAAATCACAAAGGATGTAACTTCACTATTTTTTCAAATGGATGAACTTAGAAAAGATAGAGTGTCAGCTGAAGCACAATTCCAAACTCAAGCCTTGTTCTCAAGACGCCTTGATTTTTTGGAAAACACTGTCTCAAAAAGAATGGATTTGCTGCAAGAAGTTCTGATGAATGCAGTATCAAACCTCTCCTCAGATGTTTGTATGATATCCAAAAAGGTTGATGCGTTTGACAAAAAGGGCGAAGAAGAAGGAAAAGATCAACATGAGCAATCTACAAAGAGACCGAGGCAACAATAAAAGATATTTGACAGATTTTAAAGACTGTTTTAGTCATTTAGAAGATTCCTTTATTCTTTCATCATTTGTACGAATCTGTACATTGAAAGAGTTGTCAATTTATCCACAATGAGTTCACTTGATCAGTTCATATTTTCTAAGTTTTTTCAAACACCAAAAAGGGGTAAATTGTTGAAAACTGAATTTCGGAAGTTTGACAAACAGAGCGTTTAATAGTTTGAACTAACTGATCAAGAAGACTGATAGCAACTAATCTAAAATACGAAAACTATCGGTTGCCCTTAACTGGAGATTAGTACGCAGATTTTCAGAGGCAACTGGACTAGCAAACTGAACTACGCAGACAACTGACTGATAAGTTCCACAATCAGTTGTTAGCTTATCAGCTACATCATATCAGCTGATCTTTCAGCAGTACACGTCATCAGTTAAGGAAAAGGACGTTAAACCGACAACTATACAAAAGCTGACTGCAAAAAGTAGTGGGATCACCGCATTTCAGAAAAGCTGCGGTGTATGATTGTCAGAAGAATGTTGATGTAGCAAACAACGGATAAAAAGTTTCAAATCGTATTCAATATTACAGTTGGAGGAAAAGCCTATAAATAGCAGAGAAGAGCAGCCGAGAAACAAGTTGAATCAACCCGATCGGTATACTATTCTATCAACTGAGCTGTTACTCTGCTGAAATCTTTGTAAATTTCAAAGCTCACGCTTATTGTATACATTCATAGCATTCAAGGCTATACTTCGAGATTACAAGCACAAACTGTTATTATTATAATACTTGATCTTGAATAGATCAGTTGTGCTAAATTATTTCAGTCCAATTGAATACTGTAAACTGGTTCGTAACTAAGAGTTTCAGTTTGGCATTGTTAAGTCCAAAACTGAATTGAGTCTGTACAACTCTTTGTATCGATCAAAGTCTTTTAGTGAATATCCTATCTTTGTGATAGAAGGGGTAACGTAGGAGTGTTTGAAATCTCCGAACACCCATAAAATCTTGTGTCTTCTTATTTCAGTTTTATTCTATCTATTAGTCAGTTTATTTCCGCACTTTTATTGTTAACTGATTGATATCGACTTACAAGATTCCCGAGTATCATTTTATCTCTAAACTGACTCATAAATCGAGAAAAAGTTGTGAAAATTGTTAGTGTTTATTTAACCTCCCTTTTAAACACTCTTTCACCTTTATCTGATCCTATCACTAGTCTTTCTCCAACACCGGTTTCAAAAGATTTTGTTCTCCAAGAGAAAATATCAATGTTATTTCTCCATGTTTACCATTTTGTTGGTTGAATAAATGTCCCTGATTGGTAGATCAATCGAACCGTGGTGCTTGAGCTGCTGTGCAGTTTAAAAAATTTGAGTTGCATCATTTCCACCAGATATAGCTTTTGGTAAAGTGGCAAGCGCCCGGTCCTACAATTGGTATCAGATCGAAGGTCATGTGTTTGATTCTCATTGATTATAAGGACTGCAATTATTGGGAGTGAGATTGTTGAGTGTAATAATTATCCCTGTATGATAGAGCGATCGAACTATATTGCTTGAGCTGTTGTGCGGTTTAAAAGATATGAGTTGCACCATTACCACTAGCTATAGCTTTTGGTAAAGCGGTGAGCACTCGGTCCTAGACATTCTATATGGAGTTTTGTTGAGAAGACGAGCTTACATTGTACACATCAAGCCAAACTTGAGGGCATATGGAACCAAGACCCAAATGTGGTGTCATATGATACCTACTTTGAACGTGATAGGATCAATTAACTGGTGAAAAACTGTTTAGAAGGGGGGTTGAATAAACACTCACGATTTTCACAATCTTTTCAAATGTTGAGTAAGTTTAGTGACAAACTGAAACTCGGAATCTTGTCAGTCGATATCAATCAGTTAATAATAAAGTGCAGAAATAAACTGACCGATAGATAGAACAAAAACTGAAATAAGAACACACGAGATTTTATGGATGTTCGGAGATTTCATTCACTCCTATGTCACACCTTCTATCACAAGGATATGATATCCACTAAAAGACTTTGATCGATACAAACACTTGTACAGATCCACTTTAGTTTGGACTTAACAATGCCAAAACTGAAACTCATAGTTTACAATATGTTTCACAGTACTCAACTTGACTTAGCACAAATGATCTCTTTAAAATCGAATTTACAATAGAATGATTTGTGCTAGTATGCTCGAAAAGTAGCCTAGAATGCTACGAATAAATCTGATAAGTGTGAGCTTCTAATTTTTGATATGAGCAAGAATTTCAGCAGAGTGACAGCAAGATTGATAGAATAGTGAATCGTTGTGAAGGATCGAGTGTGCTAGTGCCTTCGAAGGCATTTCGAGCAATATATTCTCCAATGAGCTGCAATAGCTCGTGTTCTAAGAATATTAACACCGATGAATTAAATCGAGTTTGGTTAAAACAAAGCGAAAGAAACTCGAAGTAATCCTTCGTAAAGAAAACTGTTATATTAGAAAACGTTTTAACTTATGTAAACTGAATCACCGAAAAAGGACAGATTTGTTTTTGCATTCATCAGTTCAGTTATGGTGACAACTGAACTGACGGATACACTAACTGATCCAAACAGTTTGAAAAAAATAGTTAATCAGTTAAAAACACAAGATATGTTTATGGATGTTCGGAGACTTCAACTGCTCCTACGTCACCCCTTCTACCGAGGATACAATAGAAGACTTTGATTTATGCAACTCTTTGTACAAACCCACTCAGCTAGGACTTACACTACTGCCTAAACTGAACTCCTAGCTACGACTGAACGCAGCACCTTCCAGCCAACACTTCTTTAACGTCTATGTGTCAAAGACTACATACACAAGTTTATTGTCTTTGTGCAAAACTGTATTTGAGTGGTTGAGAGTGTTTGTGTGTGAGAACTGAACAAGGATGTTCTCACACGATGAGAGAAATAAGCTTCTAATCTAAGCTGATATAACTGTGAAGAGTTCCCTCTGGGCTGATTGTTTCTGAAAGCTGATGTGAAATGACCGGGCCTATAACTGTGAAGAGTTCCCTCTGGGCTGATTTCTTTTGAAAGCTGATGTGCAATGACCGTGCCCTTTCACTACAAGAAAAAAGGCCTACGACAACGGTGAAAAACCATTGTCGTAGGTTTTTTAAAACTGTTGTTAAAGCCCCTATGGTTAAAGAGTGCGCTCAAAGACAATGGTTTTTTCCGTTGTTGTAGCTACAATTTGCGACGGTCGTCGCTTACAAAATTAGCGACGGATTTGTGTAAAACCTACAAAATTATCGACAGATTTGTGTAAAACCGTCGCTAATTAGCGACGGATTAAAAAACCGTCGCCTACAAAATTAGCGACGAATTTAATAAATCGTCGCTAAAATTAGCGACAGTTGGTTCATTATTTCCGTCTCTAATTTTAGCGACGGTTGGATAATGATTTCCATCGCTAATATTTTTACTAAAATAAAAAATTACTTTTAATAATTTAATAAATCTAAAAAAACTTACAATTTGAATAGGCTAACAATATTCATGATATTAACTAACACTTAAAAAGTTACCAAAAATTAAAGCGAAAAAATTTACCCTAAATCGAAACTAAAATCGTGTAAGAAGAAAATTTTTAAGTGTTGTAAAGTGGTAAAATCGTGTAAGAGAGAAATATTTTAAGTGTTCTGAAGTGAGTGGAAGCAAATGGATCGGAAATGTGGTATTTAAAGAAAGTTTGCGACGGTTATTGTAGTATAACCGTCGCAAATTATAGCAGTTTTTTTCAAATTTTAAATTTTGCGACGGTTTGGATTTAACCGTTGCTATATTTAGCGACGGTGTAGCTAAAACCGTCGCTAAGTTAATACATGCGACATTTTTACTTTAAACCGTCGCTAAATTTAGCGACGGTTTTATTTCAAACAGTCGCAATTTTGAAATAGCGACATTTTCGCTAAAACCGTCATTAGATTTTAGCGACACTGAAACCGTTGTCAATTGTTAAAAAAAAACACGCTAATAGACAACGGTTCTATGAACTGTTGTCATAAACGCTCAAAGACAACGGTTTTATAAAACTGTTGTCATTGACCCTAAAAATCGTTGTCTTTCACCCCCAAAAGACAATGGTTTTTACGTTTTAACCCCCCAAAAGACAACGGTTTTATACGGTATACGACAACGGTTTTCACTAAAACCGTTGTTAAAAAACTCTTCTTCTTTTTGCTTACTCTTCTTCTTCTTTTTGTTGAGTCTTCACTGATATTATCTTTATATAGGCGGGAAAACTAAACATACAATGAGACTCATTTGTTGTATCCGTTGCATCTTGAATTCGTTTCTTGGATTTTTTGTCTCGACTTTTCGACTGCCCTTCTGAAACGTTTTGTCTTTAATGCTCTAATGCAACGTCTATTATTGTCCTTTGACTGGACAATGGCTTTGTACCTTCACGTACAGCTGGACTCCACTAAAAGAGTTTGTCTTCATCCATAACTGAAAGATTGTGACTGATGCTTCGAACTGGTCAGCTGAACTGATCTTCAGCTGGGCTGGTGAAATCAGTTGACTCGTCAGTTGAACTGATTTCACTCTTGTTCAGTTGGACTGATCAGTTGGGTTTCTTCATCAGTTGAACACTCCTTCGGCTGGCCAGGCTTCTGAGGTTCTCCTGCTGAACCACCTATCAAATGGACTGCTCAATTGACGTAACAATTAGACTGATTCAGTTTGTGCGATCAGTTAGGTATTCCGCTTGCGATGTAAACAGCCCGTGACTGATCCTAGATGCTGCACACTAAGGTAGATTATTAGTAACATAATTAACAAGTTTTGTTATCATCAAAATCAAGATTGAGAATTTGAAAAGTTCCAACACGTTCTTTTTCAACTGCTATTCCCTGCTATTTATAGGCTTCTCTTCAACGGTAATAATCAATGTAAATTTGAATCTTTATATCCATTGTTTGCTACGTCAGTATCTTTCTGACATTCGTACACTGCAGCTTTCTGATATGCGGCGTTCCCACTGTTAGATGCAGTCTACTTTGTATTGTTGTCGGTTGAATGTCCTTTTCGTTAACTGATGACGTGTTCAGGTGAAGGATCAGCTGATAAGCTCAGAACTGAATGTATCAACTGATCAGTTTCCAACTGATCAGTCAGTTGTCTGCGCAAGTTCAGTTCAACTGGTTCATTTGCCTTTGTGCATTAATCTTCAGTTATAGGCAACTGTTAGTTTGAGTATTTGTTCAGTTACGTTCAAACTTCTTGATCAATTAATCCAATTGATTTAAGCACTTAGTTTGTCAAACTACCGAAATTTAGTTTCCAACAATTTTTCCCCTTTTGGTGTTTGACAAAACTTGGAATATATGAACTGATCAACTGCAACCGAAAAAAATAATCTTCGAGCTCTTTGTAGAAAAAATAATTCTTCCAATGTACAGATTCGTACAAAGAATCCAATGTACAGATTCGTACAAAGAATAAAAAATGAAATAATCTTCAAGAATATTCAAAAATCTGCCATAATCTTCAATCTCTAGCTGAAATCACTTGATTACTTCTGTTGATCTTCATCTTTTCCTTTTTCCTTTGTCTTCTCCTTTTTGAATTTTTTCTTCTCCTTTTTTCCCATTTTTGTCAAACGCATCAACCTTTCTGGATAATATATGAACATCCGAGGCGATCTCTGACACAACACTCATCACAATATCTTTTAGAAAATTTATGCTTTTAGTGACAGTCTTCTCCAGAAAGTCAAAGCGTCTTCCGACTAAGGCTTGAGTTTGAAAGTGGGCTTCAGTCGACACTCTGTCCTTTTTAATTTCTTCCATCTGGAGAAATAGTGAAGTCACATTCTCTTGGATTTGCTGTAGTCTTCCCGTAGTAAACTCATTTGAAGAGTTGATCTTCAAGGTATGCGCAAGCTGGGTTGACTGGATGTTTGAAATGGCATTCATCATACTGACGAGATTGTTCTGAACAGATTGGATTTCGTCGAACAAGGATTCAGTACCCATTGATATACCAGGATACATGTCGCCAGAGGTTTCTGGTAACTGCTCCCTTTCTTCTTGATTAAAGATTACCAAAGATCTGTCAGTTGTATCAGTTTCAAGCATCACCATTTCTGAAACATCTTCATGTAAGACTTTTTGTTGAAGTTGTGGAGGAGGAGAAGGATTCGGATCAACAAAAGTACTTGACGGCTCTTCAATTTGTTGATCAGCTGAAACAGAAGATGGTTGTTCAGTTTGTTGCGCAGCTGATTCACAAACTGGTTCTTCAGTTGGTTGAACGGCTGAAGCTTCGACTAGCTCTTCAGCTGGAACTTCCTCAGATTCAACTAAGTGCAGCTGAGCCTCTTCAGATTCTATAAGAACCGCCTGTTCAGTTATGGCAGCTGACTGAACTAGCTCTTCAGTCTGTTCAAAAACTGCCTGCTCAGTCATGACAGCTAACTGAACTGGCTCTTCAGTTTCTTCAAAAATAGCCTGTTCAGCTGGTTCTTTAGTCTGAATGACTGGTTCTTCATTTCCAAAAATTTCTTCAACTGCTCTAGTTGTATCCAGCTGAATATTAGTGGTTATTAATTTGATAACCTCATCAAGATTCGCCAATGATAGCTCAGCATCAGAATAAAGTTTAAGTTGAGCAGTTGAGGATGGAGCTGTAGGAGAAGATGGTTGTGCATCAGTTGTAGAAGGAGCAGTTTCTTGCTGAGAAGATTCAGCAACCGGGTCCTTGGTTGGCTCTTGAACTGATTGTTCAGCTTGCTCTTCTGATGAAGGATCATGGGAATCTGCTAGAAGAATCAGTTCTTGGTCCAATTCCCAGTGTTTAATCTCCGTCTGCAGCCTGATAAGATCAATTTCCAGTTGGTTATAGACATCTCTATCTTTGTAGGCAGTTGGACTGGTAGGATCATAATTCAAGCGCAACTGAGCAACCATTTTTGATAATTGCTTTGGCTCGTATTTGATCGAAGAAATACTTCTCACGCTGCAAGGCTTGTTCAATCGAAGCAGCTTTTACCACACTCAGAACAGCTCTTTCTAGATTAACAAATTTCTTCAGAACTGATTTCTTCTGAAGTTGCTTTGCAAAAACTTCAGTTTTGAATTTTACGCATTCCTTGTAGACTCTGAGCTTGCCTGTGGAAAACTCATTGATCTCTTTCCAAATAAGATCAATGTGAGTTTGGACTGTGTTGGTTGGTCGGGGATTTTCTTGCAACTTTTTATTGCCTTTAGGATCAGTCAGGACATGAGGGAGACTCAGACCTGATGTTGTTGCATCAATTCTCTCTGCAATCACTACCCATTTGGGTCTGGCAAAAGGTAGAGTGGAGAAGCCTGAAATAGTGATTAATAGAGCCTTGACTCCAGTTAATTTCTTCTTATCACCAGATTCGGTGATCTACTTCTTCGACTTGTCATCATAAAGAGGTAACTGAACCTCAGTTGATGGTTCAGATGGTATAGCTCTCAGAGGTGTAGCCTGAATAGGCTGTTGAGCTCCTGATTGAATCAACAGTTCAGTTGGGATAGTTCCAACTGCAGCAGCGGGTTTGGTTTTCTGAGTCCTGGGTCTCTTGGTGATTTTGGGTGAAGGAGTCTTACTAGAATCAGACTCACTGACAATCAATTTTCGCTTGATTGTCTTGTGCTGAACTTTCTTCTTGGTTTTCTGAGTAGATTTGGGGGCATCCTGCGTCCCGATTTCCTTTTTCACCTTCAAGAATTGCTCAGGAGACATGTCCAGTTTGGGCTTTGGCGGCTGAACATTCTCGGCATTGAAGATTTTGAGCTTGGATGATCTTTCATAATCATCACCCACCAACCCCTTGACTTTCAGCAAATAGCTGAGCTGCACTGCATATCCCTTTGATTGCTTGGACGACTGAAACATGTTCTTTAAAATGTTGAATATGATATTCTTCCAGTTCAGTCTCATGTCAGCCATGATAGCAGTCATAGCTTGAAATTTTTTCAGCGTGAGAGCAGCAAAGGATCCTGCCTTCGCTAATAGCCCCTTGGCTACAAAATCAGCCAGCAACTGAACTTCTGGCTTTAGTTCCTTCTTTGGATCGGAAACTTTGATTTTCCGTCCATCAGCAGAGAGTGCAATTTGCATTTCCTCAACATCAGCAGTTTTGATATCAGAAATGTTAGCTAGCCCATCAGTAGGCAGCTGAAATAAATTGCTGAAGTAGTCCTCATCAATTATCAACAGCTGACCATTGACAGTAGATGCGATGTCGCCAGTAGTAGTGACGTAGCCATTTGCGTAAAGCTCTTGAATCTCTTTAGAGTATATTCCTGGGAAGATAATCCCAAAAATAGTTTGAGTCCAGCTGCTTCCAGTTTGTTAAAGATGTTCTTCACAGCTTCATCAGGAACAGTCATAACTGAAGTAAAATTGATTGCCATAGCATTCAGAAAGTGAGCTGGAACTTGAGTTTCCATTTGATGAAATGATTTTCTGCGAGAAATAATGCTTTGCGATTGGATTTGCTCTGTAAATCTCAATAAGCATAAAGAAAAACTGAATAGGAGCAGTGTATAGAACATATGTATGTGACGGTTCAAATTTTGGACACGTGTCAGTGCAAGAGAATTTGAATAAAAGCGTGTGTATGTGTGATGAAAACATGAGTAGAATATAAATGGATCACGTGGGTCCACGTTTCAAAATGCTATTCATTGAAAGACATCAATTAAATGCGTAATCAATCGGTCACATTACTTAATGTGGAATATTATTCGATTTATCAGTTAACTTATTGGAGAAGATCAGTTAGGTCAGTAACTGAATGATCAGTTATGAGCTGAATCAATTCAGCTAAGGACCAATTGACTATTGTCTTCTCAGTTAACCAATTATATTCGACATTCACCCTTAACAAATGCATAAAAATTAAAATAAGTGTAAGAAGAACTTAGTCTGGATCAGTTAAGTCTATTTGGTAACTGATGAATCTTCATCTTCCTCCTGTCTCTTTAAGGGCTGTCTATAAATAAGACCATTGTTATTCGATAATAACATCTAAACACTGATGGATTGCTCAAGCAGTTCCAACGTCCCTGATCCTTCATGGACACCTGATCGTTTTGAAAGACTCGAGAAGGCTCTTGAGAAGTACGTCCTTTCAAAAGTTATGTCTGATTGGACCACGGTTCATGATCTCCAATCTATTCACAGTGGTGAAATTTCTGCTACTGCTAAGTAAAGATCAATTGCAAGGAAATACAAAAGCTATTTTGAAGTTGACCACATTTCAGAGCTTGTCACTGATCAAGTTCTATTGCATGTGATGCTGTGGAGGGAGTGGCACTTGCTTGAAAGTATTTCTACTACAGAAGCCTTCAGGAGTATCAACAGTCATGATTTGACTAACTGGTTGACTGTTTGGCAAGATGCTGTTGGGAGAGAAATGAATCATGTAGTTTGGTTTAGATTTTATTCGCAATAAAATCCTATTATGATTCTTTGTTCTTTCCTTTTCTTATCTGCAAAACTAACTGGCATCAGTTGACAAACAGAGAGCTAATGGAATAAGGTAACTGATAAGTGATTAACTGGCATCAGTTGACAAACAGTTAACTAAATGAATACAGTAACTGATAAATGACAAACTGAATGCACAACAACTGACATAACAACAATAAAATTGATAAAATTAAGACAAGTCAATTAAACCAAGAATATTGCGAAAGTGAGAAAACTTAGTTTCTGGTAAAGGTTTGGTGAAGATGTCAGCAGCTTGTTGTTCAGTTGGCACATATTCCAGTCTGATTTACCGAATCACAAACGGTCAAACACACAACCTTCCCAACTCAATGAGTTACTCTCCAGTCCATGTCCATAGGCTAAAAGCCAACCAAGAACTCAAACAAGCCTCTGAACCAAATCAGCAAGTTGTTGTCCAGAAATTCCAGCAACCGCACTTGTGCTTACATTGCTTCATTTGCGAGAATATTGGCCATTGGGGCTTGCACCACCGACCAGAGCCTTTTATCAACATCCTAGGGTATGGTTTGAACCATGGCTAAGGGCCCTAGGCCAGCCACAATTCGAACCACACCAGAAACAAACCACACGTCCCAACCGAGCACCAATTCTGCGTGCGTGGGGCATTGCTATTGTTTTGCTATCATGGATCATTCCAGTGGCCATTTGATTGACCATGTCACGATCTAGACATCAAGGGGTATGGTATGAACTGTGGCTAAGGGCCAGAGGCCAAACAAGATCCACACCACTCCACCAAAACCGAAACATTACATGCAGTAAGGGGAAGGGCCGAGGGGCTGTTCTTGTTTCTTTTAATTGAAAACTGATTCCACCATGGACCAAGCCTCAAAAGGCTGACTTGGTCACGTCCTAGACATAATAAGGAGATGTTCTAACCATGGCTATAGCCCATAGGGCAGCCAAGATCAGATTCATTTCCCTTTGACAGCAACATGAGAAAATCGATCACAAAAAGGGGCATGCTTGGGGAGTTGCTGTCATTTCTGATTTCCAGCATGTATGGGGCTTGAACTAATGGACAAACATGATCCTAACATGTCCTAGTACATGTATAGATGCAGCTTTGGCAGCCTGGACACGAGCCATCCACCTGAAACACCAAAAACAAGCGAACCGTGAAACATGAAAGGAGGGGCCGAAAATCTGCACTTCATTTTTTGAAAAAGTGGTCTTGTATTTCGGTTTCGCTTAAATAAAATCATGAGTATGTTGTTTTAAAATACTAATGTGGCTTGATTGAAGAGCAAATAAAAACATATACATACCTTGGTTTCGTTTTGAAAAGAAAACGAACGAATATGACGACGCGGCGCGGAGGAGACGGAGTGATCTTTTTTCTTGCTTCTATTCGATTTCCTCTCTTATTTCTTGCTATGAGGCTCACGAGTTTTACTATGAATGTGCTCTAAATTTTGGTGCAAGGGAGAGGGGGAAATGGTTAGGAGAATGAAGGGGAGTTGCAATATAAAAGGGATTCAAATGGCATGACCAAGTCTTGCTCCCTTTGAATTTGAAATGGTTTGATATCCAAGAGATTGTTGGAGGGATAATGGGGTGCACAAAGGACCGATTCTTCCTATCAAACAAGGCTAGGATAATGATGGATTAATAATTAAATGGTGATTAGAAAAATGAAGGGTTATTATACTAAGAAATAACAAGGAAAGGGTCAAAGGTGGTGAGGTGTCAAAGAATTGTTATGGCATCTAGGGGGTGGCCGAAATTAAGCTAATAAATGGAGGGAAAATATTGCTTAGTTAGTGTATTTTAAATCTTTAGAGTCTCATCTATCCTTGAAATAATTTAGTGAATTAACACATTAATTATGGAACCTAAATGAACTTATTTCCTACTTACCCCAAGTTACTTAAATAATTCTTTAAACCTCATTTTAACTTAAATTAACTTATTAGTTAGCTAAAATAAATTCTGGTAATGTTTTCTTAATATTAAATTTTATCTCAAAACTCTAACTCCAGTCCGGCCTCCCTTAATTAACTGAAAAGATAGCAACTAACCTACTGCATGAAATAAATAAATTTAAAGAAAAGAATTTAAATCCTCATGCAATAATAATAACAATCATTTTACTTTAAATGCTAGAAATTATGCATGACTTATACTTAGTCTGATTTACGGGTTCTAAATTTATACTTCCAGTTATGACAGAATGTAGAGAGTAAAATAATCCACCCGAAAATGAAATACAATTATTTCTGGATTTATAAAAAACCGAAACCGAAATCAAAACTCGAGACATACATTTAGGTTCCGATTCTTGGTAATAAAAAACGGGATCGGGGTGGGAACTATGTGAAACTATAATATAAATCATAAATTAGTACGAAGTTTTTATGTTCTGGAATTATAAACAAACAGCTTATTTTATCTATATAAAAATTAATTAAAGTTAATTAGTTTGATTCCCTTGCAAATTCTACTATTATTTTCTTCTTGAACAACAAAATAAAATAAAAAAATTAGTTCAATTAATTTTAATCGTTGTCAACCTGCAACCATAATTTATGCAAGGAAAGCGCTTTAACTTGTGTAAATTAAATTGTTACATATGCTTTAACTAACTTAAAAATTAGCATTTGGTGGTTATATGCGCTTAGTTCTCTTGTTTTGATTTCTTATATCAAGATCAAATCAAAACCATAATCCCAGCTTTGTGTGACTTATGAATTAGCAAATTAAACAATTTAATTATTAAATATTGAATTTTTAATTAGAAAATAATTAAAATTAAGGGTGTAAATCAAGTAGTTTCAATTGTATAAATTGAACTATCCATTAATAGTCTTGGATTGCTCTACTCAGCAGGGAGAACAATGCATCCAACAATCTTTTTTTTCTACAATTGCACCGCAAGCAATCAATGGGAATCGAATATGTGATCTTGGCTCTGATACCCATTGTAGAACCGAACACACCCCGCTTCACGAAAAACTATAATTGGTAGTAATGTTGCAACTCAAAAATTTTGAACTTTACGACAATTGAAACATCATGTTTCGTTTTTTATACTCAATAAGACAATATTATTGCATCAACGCCAATTAAAAAGTTTAGTCTTCGTGTTAGTTAAAAATTTTAACAAAATCCTATTGAGTTTAAAGACATGACACGAAATAATTAAAAATGAAAGAAAATGCAATTTTCATCATGTATGTTTTTTTGTTTGTGATTGATGTGATCTCGCTGGAATGAGTGAGCCGGGTAAGAAGCTCCAACGGATTAGATCAACAATTTATAATGTTTGAGAATTTTTAGTGAGGGTAATGGCTGTGATAGCACCTGCAAACAATGAAAAGAACTCGTGAATAGGCGCCGGAGGGGTGTCCGACGTAGCCACTTCGATACTAAAGTCAGCAGGTTGAAGATCAACACAAGCAATATTTGAGAGAAAATATGTGTAATGCTTATAGTTCAAATATTTCAGAATCTATAAATGACATTAATACCTGCTATTTATAGTAAAAATGGGGTAGGTACCTCGATTCAAGAGCCACCTACTGAATATGTCAAGTCGGCTACCCATACTTGTAGCTTTTAATGACTTCTAGGACACTCCAAATCCAAGTAGTTCTGACAGATTAGACGGCTTGTATCAATCATACTCGAGTGTGGTGCAATTCTTGAGGTTGCCTAAGTGGTAATGTACCCGGGAACTCAACTGCCCGGGAAGGTGAGAAGCGCTCCGTTAGTAGACTGCCCGGGTGGTCCCGTGAGGGCCCTTGCTGTTGGTAGAGAGCCCGGGCAAATCCACAATGCCCGGGATGAGAAGCCTTGCCCGGGTCGGTAGGAAACTTTAAATGGCACATGGGTCATGATCTCGGCCATCCAAGTATCAAACCGGGTTAATGCTGACCCGGATCCTAATGGGGTATCACCACCCATCCTTAAAATAGTCGGGTTAGAGCTTGACTCGCTGTCCCGATCAGTCGTACTTGTTATTTTTTTGAAACATAATTCAGAGTGAGTAAGAGCATCGGGGGCTTCAAATATCTCATAGATGGGACAAAATACCGGGGCCTCTTATCTCCTGGGTTTTGAATAAGATGCCGGGGCCTCAAATCTCCCGGGCTTAATAGATGGTGCCGGGGCCTCTAATCTCCCGGTCTTAATAGATGGTGCCGGGGCCTCAAATCTCACGGTCTTTGAATAAGATACCGGGACCTCATATCTCCCGGGCTTTAAGTGTAATGTCGTTTAGTATTCTCGAGTAATCCAAGGGGTGTCATTATGACACATGCTTTAGCATTTATACCGCCGAAAAATCGTTTCATATTCCGAGGCAATAATGAGTCTGTCTCCTCGATATCCGTACACGTCCTTTCATTTGCTTGCACCATTTCCTAGATCCATCCTGATCGTCCACGTGCATCAGGATCAATGGCAGAGATCTCTCCCCCCACTTATATATAGTAACTCACTTATTTTTCAAAAATCACTTTCAAATTCAAAACTGCAGCGAAGCTCTTGCAAAATTTTTCTTCGAAGCTCTTCTATGCAAAACATTCACCTCCGACGATCCTCCACCGTATTTCTCCTCCTAACTCGTAAGTTTTTCTTCATCAGAATGTCTAATTCAACTTCTTCTACATCAGGAGCGAATGTGCGAGGCTCCCCCAGTGCTGAGTCCACCGCACTCCGCTCCGATTCTTCCCCATCTCCCCCTCATCGTTCCATTACTCAGCCTTCTAAAAAACCAGTGGCTCATCAAACCAAACCTTTTTCTTCAAAACCCTCCACTTCTAGCCACTCCCAAGCTCTTGCTAAGAGCAAGAGTAAGGGTAAGGGTAAAGCCCGAGCCACGAGTTCTTCTACAACCCAGGTCTCGGGCACTCTTTGGTTCTCTTCTTTGAGCAGCACTTTGCGCTCGGGGGCGGACGAGGAGCTCCGGGTACTGGGGTCTATCCCTTTTGATTTTTCCATTCTGATTCCCGGTCCTTCTGATCGGGCAGATTACCCCCCACCCGGATATACAACTTTTTTCCGGGACCAACTTAGAAATGGTCTCCGGTTTCCCATCTCATCCTATTATATCGATGTTGCCAAATTTTTTGGCGTGCCTGTCAATCAACTTCACCCTAACTCTTTCAGGATCATGGCCTCAGCCTATGTCCTTTTTAAAATGAACAATCTTCTCATCACCCCCCTTATCCTTCATTATTACTTCTCCTGTCGGCTCGGGGATAATGCCTTTTCCTTGACTGTTCGGCTGAACGCCCGATTCCTTGATGACATCCCTTCCTCCCAGAAAGGGTGGAAAGGAAAGTTCTTTTATATTCAACTCCCAGGTCCCCTTCCCTGCCGAACAGGTTTTCTCACTTCCCTTCCCCCACAACCTGCCCTCCCCCAATCTTATAAATTCAAGGAGCCCTTCCTTGTAACTCAATCATTGGTGGAGGGGCGTAAATACTATTCCTCTATTCTTATCTCCCAAGAGAATCTAATTGCCTACGGGCTGAGTGCCCGGGCGGAGGATCCCCTAGACAGGGTGATTGACGAGGTGACTGTCTCGGGCTCTCAACCCGATACTTCCTTTCTCTTCTCTGTCTTCTTATTCCCTTATTTTTGCTCATTGTTATTTGTCATAACCGTGTCTCCTCTATATGCAGATAATTCCGAGATGCAGGCAGCTTTTGCCAAGAGACGAGCAGCTGAGAAGGCAGTCCAAGAGCAAGAAAGGGCAGCTCGCCGAGCAGCTGCTGAAGAAGAGAAGCAGCGGGCTGTAGAGGCGGCAGCCCAGAGAGATGAAGCTGCCCGGGGTACCCTCCCCGGGATAACACTTCCCGGGTGATAGCGAAGACCTCAGAGGAATCTGAAGATCTCATTCCTCTCAGTCAAAGGAAACGAAAAGCTGCCGTGGGCCCTGAGTTGGTCGTTCTTGAAGACCTCCCCGAGGGTGGCCAGGGCACCTCCCAATCTGCCCCATCTCCTCCCCTCCGCCAACAGTCTAACAAAGAACCCGGCCAAGAGCTCCCTCCCGCCGATCAGCTTTCCCAGGCTAATATCTTTTTTGAGGGAGCTACTGCCACCTGTATTAAGCGCCTCAAGAAGATACTCATCCCTGACGAGGAGGCATTTTTAAAGAGTACCCCAGTGAGTGGCCGATTTCTGGAGGGCTCAAACCGACTTCTCTCCGTAAGTTCTCATTTTCTCCTTCCTTGTACATGTATAAACATAATGCTTATTATTATTGTTGTTGTCCAGGCTGCTCAAATGATGGTTTCGGCCTTCGAGGAGGTGGCCGCAGTGGCCACTAAGAAGGGACGACAAGCCAGAGCTAGCCAAGATCTCTTTGGCAAGATGCAAGCAGAACTGGCTCAGGCTACCCAGGCTTATCAAGAGAAGAGTGCATGTCTCCAGGCCTCTTTGGAGATTGCTAACCAGCAGCTGGCTTCTGCCCGAATTGCCAGGGATGAGGGCATAGCTTGGGAGGAAACCCTTCAGAGGCGGATCTCCTTCCTCGAATCCCGAGTTAACTATCTCGAGGATGAGACCAGCCTTCAGCAGCATCGGGCCACGGCTGCTGAGGAGAAACTCAAGCTCCATCAGCTCACCCAAGATGAATGGAGGACTATCTTCCTTCAATCTGCGGAGTTCCAAGCGGCTGTTGAGATAGATCATACAAATACTTCAAAGTCGGCTTTGAGAAGTGCCAAGAGCAGTTTGAGGAAGAAGGCCTTATTCCAGCAGGTAGGGAGGGTTTTCCTGATATTGACAAGGCCATTGAAATAAGTAATATGCCTCAATCGTGAAATAAACTGATAAATAGAGTTTAATGTTCAAAATAGCACAGTGGAAGTAATTATTGTTTGCAAAATAATAATTTAAAATAATCCAACAAAGATAAAATGTTTGGGCATAAAAATGGTAAATGCTGAAAATGAGGTCATCGGGTTCCACTACTGCCGATCCAAGATGGCTCACTGGTCCCCGCCCTCGATCCCAACCTCATCAGTACCTACAACAATCAAGTCTAGTGAGTCTAAAGACTCAACATGCATATATCATAAATAACAAGTAATAATAATAAAATTGCATGCATGGTAAAAATATCATGAGTCTGGCGTAACGTAAAAATATCATGTCATGAGTAATTATAATACGTGCATAACTGAACTGAAAGTCGTAAGTAAAATGTTTGCTCCATCGAGCCCTGTAATAAAATAACATGTCATAAATTTTCTGTTGAGATTATATTCTACGCAAGTGGCCCCTGAACTGAACTGAACTGGATCGCCTGATCATACTAAACCACAGTATACTGGATGGTAGAGATCATCACAGCCCTTGGACTGCATATCCGTACCAATAAATGAACTGAACTAAACCGGTAAGTGACCACCGGGTGAAGTAATAATCCCATGATAATGAAGTGGCCACAAGCAATATCGCATAAATCTCAAAAATGAATATTTTATATTTTTGCACGTAATATAATTAAATAACATAATTAAATATCCTGTATTAATTTTACCGAATGAGTTGGATCGTTCCCAGGCTCGCTGCGACCTAGTTCTTACATGAAAAATATGCCAATGATTTTTCCTTGAAAATAACTTAGTCATTGAACCCAAAAACGGGGCCAACTAGACCAACAACTTAAATTCTAACCATGACTCCAAACCAACCCGAATCAATATCGAACCATCATTTAGTCATGATTAAAATACACCTAAAATGATGAAATAGAGCTCCTAAAATTTGTACAAGTCGAAATTTGGTGAATGGAGGCCAAAAACAAGAAACGCTCTTTCGAGAGTCACTTCGGCACATTGCACCGTAAATTCTCGTACGCCCTCTAAACTTGACCAAATCACAAACTGCCAAAAACATAACCTTATTAACTCAATGGGGTACTGTTCAGTCCAAGTCCATAGGCTAAAAGCCAACCAAGAACTCGAAACACACCTCTGAACCGAAGCACAACTTGCTGTCACAAAAATACAGAAGCGGCGCTTGCGTTTCTTTGCGTTATTTGCAAGGCTAATGGCCATTGGGGCTTGAAACACCGACCAGAACCTCTTCCCAACATCCTAAGGGTTTGCTTGAACCATGGCTAAGGGCCCTAGGCCAGCCACAATCCAAGCAACACCATGGATCACCCGAACTTCCACCCGAGAGGGGAACCTGCGCGCGTGGGGCGAGTTGCTTCGTTTGTTGTCATGGACCATTCCAGCGGCCATTTGATTGGCCATGGCATGATCTAAACATCAAGGGGTATGGTATGGACCATGGATAAGGGCCAGAAGCCAACCAAGATCCATACCAACCTAATAACCAAACACCAACTCATGCAGAAAATGAAAGGGATCGAAGGGGGCTGTTCTTGTTTATTTTTAAAAACCGATTGGGACGTGGACCAAGCAATTAAAGGGCATCTTAGTCACGTCATAGACATGTCAAGGAAGGGTTCTAACCATGGCTACAGCCCCTAGGTCAGCCACGATCAGAACACTTGCCTTAGACCAAAAATCGTGCAACCCGAGATTCAAAATGCCTTATGGGCGAGTTGTTGCCCATTCGAGTTGTTGGGGGAAGAAGACACTTTAACCAATTGTCAAATCCCTTCTTAACACACCCTATATCAATCCTAGATGCAGCCTGGAAAGCTTGGACTCGAGCCCACCACCTGAAACCATCAAAAGAAGCCAAGCCTTGAGGAGCACAAGGAAGACAAACTTTCTGTACATGTTTCAAAAAATGTGCTGTCAAATATTTCGGTTTTTACCTCATAAAATCTTGATCATGAAAGGTTTAAAATCATATTATGGCTTGATTGAAGAGTGAAAGAAAAAATATAAACATGCCTTGGTTTGTTTGAAATGAAAACAAATCGATTACGACGACACGGCGCGGAAGAGACGGAGTTGTATATGCGATATTGCTTGTGGCCACTTCACTATCATTGGATTGCAGCTTATCATGGGATTATTACTTCACCCGGTGGTCACTTACCGGTTCATGCTCATTTATTGGTACGGATATCCAGTCCAAGGGCTGTGATGATCTCTACCGCCCAGTATATTGTGGTTTAGTCTGATCAGGCGATTCAGTTCAGTTCATGGGCCACTAGCGTAGAACATAATCTCAACAGAAAAATTATTATATGCTATTTCATGACAGGGCTCTATCGAGCAAACATTTCACTTACGATTTTCAGTTCAGTTATGCACGTATTTATAATTACTCATGACAATATATTTTCACGTTATGCTTTACGACACGATATCTTTACACGGCATGAAATTTTTATGATATATTTACTTGTTATCTACGATATATGCATGCTGAGCCTTAGACTCACTATACTTGATTGTTGTAGGTACTGATGAGGGCGGGACCGAGGGCGGGGACCAGTGAGCTAGCTTGGGTCGGCAGTAGTAGGAACCCGAGGACCTCATTTATCAGTTTATTTATTATTTTATGAAAACTCATTTTATCGCGATGAATTATTTTAAGTTGTTGTTTGAAACAGATATTTACTTCCGCTGCCATTTCGACATTTAAAAATTTTATTCCACTGTTACGTTAAACCTTAAAAAAATTTTAATCAGTTTATTTTATGAATGAGGCATTTTATTTATTTAAAAAGAAAATTTCAAATTTTTCCGCAAATTTTCAAGTACGAATTTCGGGCCTCTACAGATTTCCTTCCCAAGGATGATGCTGCCGAGAATGAGGCTGGGAAGACTCCCGAGGAGGCCGGGGAACCATCCAATGCAGTTGAATTAGAGTAGGATTGTGATTTTTTACCTTTATTTTTCTTGTAATATGTTCTTTTCGGCCTCCGAGCTCTTTATTAATGAGAATTCTAATAACATTCCGACAAGTCTTCAAGAAACCCAGGTAATACAACTACATGTATGCCAATAACCAGAAAATTTTTCAAGCGTTGCCTTTTAACCGGTAACTTTAAGCAAGTACCCGAGATTTTATCCTCGTGATGAATAAAATTTTTCGTTTTTAGTAAGTGACCCAAGTGTAGTGAACCTTTAAACCCGAATGTAAAACCTTGGTATGGCAAAATCAGTCAAGAGCACATCTTCGAGATTCAGAATGGTCGAGGTGTGGTTCCCTGAGCCAGGATTTAATGCCCTAGGCTTATTTAGAACCAAGGTACGGAGCCTTGGGCCGGGGAGCATGTCCCGGGACTTGGGAATGGTCGAGGTGTGGTTCCCCGAGCCAGGGTGTAGTGCCCTGAGCTTATTTAAAACATAGGTACGGAGCCTTGGGCCGGGGAGCATGTCCCGGGACTTGGGAATGGTCGAGGTGTGGTTCCTCGAGCCAGGGTGTAGTGCACTGGGCATATTGAGAACCAAGGTACGGAGCCTTGGGCCGGGGAGCATGTCCCGGGACTTGGAAATGGTTGAGTTGTGGTTCCCCGAGCCAGGGTGTAGTGCCCTGGGCTTATTTAGAACCAAGGTACGGAGCCTTGGGCCGGGGAGCATGTCCCGGGACTTGGGAATGGTCGAGGTGTGGTTCCCCGAGCCAGGGTGTAGTGTCCTAGGCTTATCAATAACCAAGGTGCGGAGCCTCGGGCCTGGGAACATGTCCCGAGACTTGGGAATGGTCGAGGTGTGGTTCCCCGAGCCAGGGTGTAGTGCCCTGGGCTTTTTTTTGATCGAGGTGTGGTTCCCCGAGCCAGGGTGTAGTGCCCTGGGCTTTTTGTTGATCGAAGTGTGTTTGCCCGAGCCAGGGTGTAGTGCCCTGGGCTTTTCGTTGATCGAGATGTGGTTCTCGAGCCAGGGTGTAGAGCCCTGGGCTTATTTAGAAACAAGGTACGGAGCCTTGGGCCGCGGAGCATGTCCCGGGACTTGGGAATGGTCGAGGTGTGGTTTCCCGAGCCAGGGTGTAGTGCCCTGGGCTTATTTAGAACCAAGGTACGGAGCTTTGGGCCGGGGAGCATGTCCCGGGACTTGGGAATGGTCGAGGTGTGGTTCCCCGAGCCAGGGTGTAGTGACCTGGGCTTATTTAGAACCAAGGTACGGAGCCTTGGGCCGGGGAGCATGTCCCGGGACTTGGGAATGGTCGAGGTGTGGTTCCCCGAGCCAGGGTGTAGTGCCCTGGGCTTATTTAGAACCAAGGTACGGAGCCTTGGGCCGGGGAGCATGTCCCGGGACTTGGGAATGGTCGAGGTGTGGTTCCCCGAGCCAGGGTGTAGTGCCTTGGGCTTATTTAGAACCAAGGTACGGAGCCTTGGGCCGGGGAGCATGTCCCGGGACTTGGGAATGGTCGAGGTGTGGTTCCCCGAGCCAGGGTGTAGTGCCCTGGGCATATTTAGAACCAAGGTACGGAGCCTTGGCCGGGGAGCATGTCCCGGGACTTGGAAATGGTGGAGTTGTGGTTCCCCGAGCCAGGGTGTAGTGCCCTGGGCTTATTTAGAACCAAGGTACGGAGCCTTGGGCCGGGGAGCATGTTCTGGGACTTGGAATGGTCGAGGTGTGGTTCCCCGAGCCAGGGTGTAGTGCCCTGGGCTTATCAATAACCAAGGTGCGGAGCCTCGGACCAGGGAACATGTCCCGAGACTTGGGAATGGTTGAGGTGTGGTTCCCCGAGCCAGGGTGTAGTGCCCTGGGCTTTTTGTTGATCGAGGTGTGGTTGCCCGAGCCAGGGTGTAGGGCCCTGGGCTTTTTGTTGATCGAGGTGTGGTTCCCCGAGCCAGGGTGTAGTGCCCTGGGCTTTTTGAGAAACAAGGTACGGAGCCTTGGGCCGGGGTGCATGTCCCGGGACTTGGGAATGGTCGAGGTGTGGTTCCCCGAGCCAGGGTGTAGTGCCCAGGGCTTTATGAAAATGTGTTGGGGCCTCATGCCTCCCGGGCTCAAGATACTGACGAGGCCTCGTGTCTCCCAGACTTCAGATATATGGTGTCGGGGCATCAAATCTCCCGGAATTTTAACCTTTCTGCTCCTGCTGCTATATTAGTTTTATTACAAACCAAATCACTAACTTGGAAAATACTGAATCAGAATTCATTTTCGATAGAGTGAAACTTCTCTGGTTGAGCTAAATTAGGTGTCTAATACAGCTATATGCTACTGAGTGCATAGCACATATTTTTCCACGCCAATCCGGAATAGCTGCTGAGCTTCGAACCCACGTGAAAATCCTTAGATAAAATTTGAGTGCCGAGCTGGTCGGACTTATATATTGGCCAAGCAGAGTTGGGCTTATTTTTGAATGGAAACCATATCTATGTCTTGAGCTCAAATTCCCACAGACGGCGCCAATGATGTGATCTCGCTGGAATGGGTGAGCCGGGTAAGAAGCTCCAACGGATTAGATCAACAATTTATAATGTTTGGGAATTTTGAGTGAGGGTAATGGCTGTGATAGCACCTGCAAACAATGAAAAAAACTCGTGAATGGGCGCCGGAGGGGTGTCCGGCGTAGCCACTCCGATGCTAAACTCAGCAGGTTGAAGATGAACACAAGCAATATTTGAGAGAAAATATGTGTAATGCTTATAGTTCAAAGATTTCAGAATCTATAAATGACATTAATACCTGCTATTTATAGTAAAAATGGGGTAGGTACCTCGATTCCAGAGCCATCTATTGAATATGTCAAGTCGGCTACCCATACTTGTAGCTTCTGATGACTTCTAGGACACTCCAAGTCCAAGTAGTTCTGATAGATTAGACGGCTTGTATCAATCATACTCGAGTCTGGTGTAATTCTCGAGGTTGCCCAAGTGGTAATGTACCCGGGAACTCAACTGCCCGGGAAGGTGAGAAGCGCCCGGTTAGTAGACTGCCCGGGTGGCCCGTGAGGGCCCGGGCTGTTGGTAGAGAGCCCGGGCAAAGCCACAATGCCCGGGACGAGAAGCCTTGCCCGGGTCGATAGAAAACTTTAACCGGCACATGGGTCATGATCTCGGCCATCCAAGTATCTAACCGGGTTAATGCTGACCCGGATCCTAATGGGGTATCAGTGATTATGGTCATTCGTGTTATTAAATTATGCAACACACTCCCAGTTCCATTTATTCTTGCATAATACACCTTGCATCCAATATTGAAAGTCGTACTGAAGCATTGATTAAGTGGCCGATGGAAACCTTCAATGGCATCAAAGTCATTGAAACAACCCTGCTTCTAAATTCATTTAATTTGTACTAGTTTTTTTTTTTTTTTCTAAATCATGCATAATTAATTCATCAATAATAGTTAGCATAAATAGTCAAATAAATATAACTTCATTTCATCGATAATAATTCATGCGAAATAAGTAAAATAAACCATAAAAATCTAAAATTCAACTCAATAAGTTCTACCATCTTAACAGTTTATAAATAAAATCATCAAAAGTCTTTAACATATGCGAAATTTCTAGGTCCTCGAGTATGCACTGCGCCTCCCAGATGACTCGATAGTCCGAACCTCACGACTCAACATCATCATCACTGCAACCATTCAAACTTAGTGAGTCTAATGACTCAGCATGCTCAAACCTAAAATAGCAAATACGTAGATATACACTCATATGCATAAAAATTACTTTGACTAAAAATTGATTTTTCCATGCAATCATGAAACCTTCATAATATGCAACTTTTTAAACCATGCATAGATATGAACATTTTTCATTTAAAATTATCATTTTTAGGTGAAGTACTATCCTTGAAAGTGACAACATTCATTCGATTGATCAATCTATAAACCATAGTATTAGGCCGCAAGGTTCAACATCCACTTCTTCGACGATCCCACCGACTATCATAAAAATAAATTCACCGTTCACTTCTTCAACGGATTCATTATCATTGAGATTCCCGCCCCCATTTTCGACGGTTCATTTCTTTTTCATTGCAAGTTCACCGTTCCCGTTTTCAACGGCTCCCTTACTACTTTTTCATCACAATCAATTTACATTCCTCAAAATATTTTCCTTTACTATATCATTTGATAAAACATTCATAAATTTCTATATTCTTCAAAAATTCCCAAAAAGATGTTGCTTTATATCATTCATATACGTCGAGATTGCAAAAAATAACATATATGTGCAAAATATGTTAAAACTTCTAAAAATATCATATATCATGCATATACTTTAAAATTTCTAAAAATAACATTATACACAATTTGGAATAGTTTTAGGAAGTTGTAAATCACTCTCGACTTTCCTCGAATCGACCGCTCACGATTCAACGCTATACGTACTCGGACGACCTTAAACTTTGATTCAAGGAGATGACTAGATTTTTAAACTTTAAAAACACCCAAAAATATCCAATATCTTGCTAGAAATTCAATCTTAGACTTACGTTTCAAAAACGACTCAATTCGCTTATTGGATGGCTCGTTTACCACCGTTTTTGCGTTTTTGGTTAAAAAATGACCAAAATACCCTTCCGACTCGAACCAACCCGAGAATAGACCTTTATTAGCATCCTAAGACACAATATAAGCTGCTGGAAGTCCCCAAGCCCAAGCCAAAACCAGAACATGGAATAAAATTTTAACCTAGCTCACTTCGCACTTTTTTGACACGTTCGGGCAATTTACGACCCTGAACGGACCACGGCTCAAAACAACTCTGAACCAGGCCCTAGAACCCTTACTTGGGCACTAAATAAGAAGATGGTCAGGCCCTTTCAGGCATAGAGCAGACGCCCTACGCTCCAAACCCTTCACAACAGCTGCCCACGATATGAATCTTCTTGTGCAGCCGAGGAACAAACGCTCCAGCAGCTGTGGCTGCCATTGTCTCGACTCTTGGCTCTCGCCAACCCCTCACCTGGACCCTAATGCACGTCCCAATCCCCTGGCCGAGCCCTTGAACCGACCCCTTAACCCTAGGAAACCCCATGCACCAAAACAGCACCACATGTGCATGCTTGTGGTGTTTCGGCTACAGTGCTCGACCGACACAAACAAGCTCTGACAGAACCATCCCTAGACCATCCTATGACCCTTATACTTTCCCAAGACCACAGATAGAGTCCCATGCAGCCCCCATGGCCGTAGGAACACCAAAGCCGCACCCTTCCCCTTCACGGCCTGTACGCGTCCTTGCGGCTTTCCTTTGTGACTTTTATCCCTTCAAACCTCCGCTTAAACATCTAGACCAGCCCTTGAATACCTTGGTTTGCATCCCTCCTTCAACAATTTAACAAACATAAAAAAATCTTTTATGAAAATATGATATGCACATATAGGAAGTTGAAAACCATCATCCTTGTAAACTTTACACACAAAATCATAATACATGCAATAATATGGATTGAATGGTGCATGAAAATGGTTTGAAAATATGTCTTGTTCTTTTATTCTTAAGATATACGAGCGACGGCGCGACGAGAGACGAACGGGACGTGAAAACTACCTTCCTTCCTTCCTCTAGGGTTCGGCCACCTAGAGTCCTAGTGTGTGTGTGAGTGACGTGAATGATATGGTGTAGGGTGGGTAGGTTTTATTTAAATAAATCATTAAGTTGTTAAGTAGGCTTAAGTTTACATAATGGGCCCTAATTATTTAGTTAATTCCTTGCTAATATAGTCCCATTAAGGGGTGAAGATATAATATGTGATTTAATGATATGATAGTATAAGGAATCTGTAAGGTCCAAAATTAAGACGACGTAATTCAATTGCATGCAAATCTAGGAAATATGAAAAATAAGTAATTAATTGAATTTAATTGCTTAATTGATTATGTGACATGCATGATTATATGTTAAATAGAATTTTATTGTCATTATGCATGAAACTGTAATTTAAGGATTATTCGAGTTGCGATCGAGGCACGGAGACTGAGGGCTGAAAAACGTAAAATATTTTTATTAAATAATTAATTTTAATTATTTAAAATATGAGTGATTCTTTTTCATATTTTTTAAAATAAGGAGTTTTGAGGTGATTTTATACGCCGGAACGTAATTTTTATCAGTGTTGGGTTTTCAAAAAAAATACGAACTTGTGGGCAACCCGGCTAATAAATTCACAAATTTATCTAAATAAAACAAGTTTTAATATTTTAATGGATCACTAATGGGCCTAATTAACTCCACTAATGGGCCTAAACTTGTATAGTGATTAATTAAAGTATATAATATACTAAACCACCCCCACTAAACCCTTGAACCCCACGCCTAGCACAATCAAAATTCTCTCCAAACCCTCCCCTCAATTACACGGCACACACTCAATATTTTGAAGAGAAAATTTCATAAATTCAAGGCAAACATCAATGCCATCGTCTCTTCGTCGCCGTTCTTAAATCGCCAACGGTTTCTCGTGCGTAAAATACGCAAAGGCACGCATATTTCTTTCCTTCAAAATATCATCACACCATAATATGTTTATATGTATGTTTTGTATGAAAAACAAGTGACATTTTGATTATTTTTCGTTTTTACATAAGCATGGATTTTTAAAGCATGGTTTATGATCCAAAAACATGTATATTGTGTTGTTAAAGGGGCTGCCATGGTTAGGGATTGAAATGGGATGGTTTTACACGTGTTATAAGGCCCTAGACACACACCCGACATGTTGTTAGAACAAAGAAAACAAGCTGGTATGAAAAACCTGTCATGCGATCATAGGGGTTCGATTTTGGTCTTGTTGGCTTGGCTTGGTCACGGCTTGGGGCAGGGCTTGGCCAGGGTCTTGTTGCATCAAGGGAAGAGCCCTAGCCCCACACTAGGGCTCGAGTTGAGAGGGCTGGGAGGAGTCCTAGTAAGGTAAGACTCCTACCCTGAGAGGTTCAAGTGGATTCGAGGAGGTTCTGGGGCTTGCACAGGGAAGAGGGCTCAGTCTGGGAATTCGGGCTGGGCTAGGGTGACTCCTTGGGGTCCTAGGTGAGTACATAAGGGGCTGGTTCAGGGTCTAGGTCGGTTGGCTAGGTCCTAAGAGAGCATGAAGAGTCCTAAACCTAAAGGGGGTTCTCGGCCGCTGCTTGCACCTGCTGGTGTGGCTTCGGTTCGAGCCTAGGGGTTCTGTCCGTGGGTTCCAAGGGTCCAATAGGGTGCCTAAGGGGGTTGGTCAAGGTTTGGTCCAACATGGTTCAAATGTGGCTCTGATACCAACTTAAACGTCTGCTTATTCGTTTTTGCTTAAAAAGTACTAGAAATTTTTTTTCCTTATATGTAAATTATTTTAAAATAAATGTACCATTTTAAAAATAAACACTCAACTAACATTTCAAAATCAAAGGAAAATATTTTAAATCGTAAAATCGACAACGTTTTACCAAACCTAAAAAGCAATAAATCTGAAAAGTATAGCCCATACTAAACTTCTCAAAATCTCTCAAAAAAATAAATAAATAGTCGTAAAATCTTTAATGTAAATCATAAACTTAAATGCGGAAAGTAGAAGCGCTGGTCCTCGGATTATGTGTACCGACAATCCAGCAAAGTCATCCATCAATACCTCCAATATCATAATTATCAATATCACCTGCATCAATCACACCTAGTGAGTCTTAAGACTAAACACATCATATTCTTGATAACGAGTAATACATATACGTATCACATACAACAGTGAAAAATACTTGTACTTTAAAATAAAATTTTCGTAATAATGCATAAACTTTAAACATAAATATTTTCATAAACAATTCCATATCAACATATTCATATTAACGTAGTCGTGTTTGTTTAATTCAGATCATGATTGTGACTCGTATTCGTATTCGTATTGGGCGATGGATCCATCTATAAAACCACAGTACTAAGCGACGGGACACTAGCAACACTCACATCGGTCAACTGGGCCTTAGCCACGTATTAACATATTAACGTATTCGTATCCGTATCCAAGAAAATACGATCGTCGGGCTTCCCACTTGGACCATAACCCTCACGATATCTCCAACATATCATCGTATTAGTCACAACCCCTTCACGTCCTTCAACATATCGTATTTCCATTACTTAATAAAAACATGCATATAATATCGTTTTTCTTTTAAACAAAGCATGCAACATATTTTTTAAATTTCCAAATTAAGCCATAAAAATTCATGAAAATTTAAAAATCATAATTTGACATATAACAATTCATAAACATTTAAAATAATCATATTAGCATATAAAACAACATTTAGAGCATTGCCATGGCGTTTTCTAATTTCCGGGTGTAAAATGACCTTTTTACCCCTAGACGTAAAATTTCACGTTTTCGAATTTTTCTTAATTTCATTGACTCTAACATGTCCAAATAATTATTTAAGCCTAAATTAAAATTCTCATGATTTTATTTAGCTTAAATACTAGACTTTTTTAATTAATATGTAATTTGTCATTTTGAAGGCGTTTTAATCCCGAAAAATTCCAAACTTTAATATAAAATTCCTAAATTTAAAACTTAGACTTTTTATATTATTTTAGCCCTCGTGAAAGAAATCAAAATTACCTCTAGTGGAGTTCACCTACAATAATAGTTTTCAATCATCTATCAGGATGGCTCCGTTTGAGGCACTATATGGAAGGAAATGTAGATCTCCTATTCATTGGGACGAGGTTGGTGAAAGAAGAGAGATTGGTCTGGATGTGATTGAAGAGACTGTCGAGCTTGTAGTCAAAATTCGTGAGAGAATGAAGACTGCACAGAGCCGACAAAAGAGTTATGCTGATAAGAGACGAAGAGACTTAGAGTTTGCAGTAGGAGATCATGTATTTGTTAAGATAGCACCTATGAAAGATGTTATGCGTTTTGGCAAGAAATACAAGCTTAGTCTAAGATTTATTGGTCCGTTCGATATTTGGAGATGATTGTGACACTAGCTTATAGAGTGGCATTGCCACCGATTCTTTCTGGAGTTCACAATGTGTTCCATATTTCAATGCTGCGAAAGTACATGTCGAATCCGTCACACGTGCTAAATTATGAACCTCTACAACTAACTCCAAATATGACATATAAAGAAAGACCCATCCAAATCTTGGCAAGGCAAGAAAGAAGGCTGCGAAACAAAGTCATTCCAATGGTCAATGTCAAGTGACTGAATCACTCGAAAGAGAAAGCTACTTGGGAAACCGAGAGGAACTTGAAGAGTTGCTATCCAGAGCTATTCGATAAGTTCTAATTTCGAGGATGAAATTTTATTTAAGGGGGGGAGGAATTGTAAGATACAAAATTAAGACAACGTAATTCAACTGAATGCAAATCTAGGAAATATGAAAAATGATAATTAATTGACTTTAATTGCTTAGTTGATTACGTGACATGCATGATTATATGTTAAATATGATTTTATTGTCATTATGCATGAAACTGTAGTTAAGGATTATTCGAGTTGTGATCGAGGAACGGAGACCGAGAGCTGAAAAACGTAAAATATTTTTATTAAATAATTGTTTTTAATTATTTAAAATATGAGTGATGTTTTTTCATATTTTTAAAAATAAGGAGTTTTGAGGTGATTTTATACGCCGGGACGTAATTTTTATCGGTGTTGATTTTTCAATAAAAATACGAACTTGTGGGCAACCCGGCTAATAAATTCACAAATTTATCTAAACAAAATAAGTTTTAATATTTTAATGGATCACTAATGAGCCTAATTAACTCCATTAATGGGCCTAAACTTGTATAGTGATTAATTAAAGTATATAATATACTAAACCACCCCCATTAAACCCTTGAACCACACGCCTAGCACAATCAAAATTCTCTCCAAACCTTACCCTCAATTACACGGCACACACTCAATATTTTGAAGAGAAACTTTCATAAATTCAAGGCAAACATAAAATCCGTCGTCTCTTTATCGCCGTTCTTCAATCGACAACGGTTTCTCATGCGTAAATACGCAAAGGCACACATATTTCTTTCTTTCAAAACATCATCACACCACAATATGTTTATGCATGTTTTGTATGAAAAACAAGTGACATGTTGATTATTTTTCGTTTTTACATAAGCATGGAATTTTAATGCATGGTTTATGATCCAAAAACATGTATATTGTGTTGTTAAGGGGCTTCCATGGTTATGGATTGAAAGGCGATGGTTTTACACATGTTACAAGGCCCTAGACACACACCACACATGCTGTTAGAACAAAGGAAACAAGCTGGTATGAAAAACCTGTCATGCGATCATAGGTGTTCGATTTTGGTCTTGTTTGCTTGGCTTGGTCACGGCTTGGGGCCAGGGCTCGGCCAGGGTCTCGTTGCATCAAGGGAAGAGCCCTAGACACCCTAGGGCTCGATTTGAGAGGGCTGGGAGGAGTCCTAGCAAGCTAGGACTCCTACCCGAGAGGTTCAAGTGGAGTCGCGCAGGTGATGGGGCTTGCGCAGGGAAGAGGGCTCGGTCTGGGGACTTCGAGCTGGGCTAGGGTGACTCCTTGGGGTCATAGGTGAGTACATAAGGGGTTGGTTCAGGGTCTAGGTCGGTTGGCTAGGTCCTAAGAGAGCATGAAGAGTCCTAAACCTAAAGGGGGTTCTCGGCCGCTGCTTGCACCTGCTGGTGTGGCTTCGGTTCGAGCCTAGGGGTCCTGTCCGTGGGTTCCAAGGGTCCAATAGGGTGCCTAAGGGGGTTGGTCAGGGTTTTGTCCAACATGATTTGAAGGTGGCTCGAGAAAATCGAACCATGGCTCGGGGTCGAAATATGTAGGTCAAGCTAGGGTTTTTAATGATCAAATTAAATAAATCACGGCTCACGAGGGTCGAGTCGTGGTTCACGAGGGATAAAATAATATAAATTGTCAAAGTTTTAAATTTAGGAAATTTATATTAAAGTTTGGAATTTTTCGGGATTAAAACGCCTTCAAAACGACTAATTACATATTAATTTAAAAATTCTATTATTTAAGCTAAATAAAATTATGGAAATTTTAATTTAGGCTTAAATATTTATTTGGCACATGTTAGAGTCAATGAAATTAAGAAAAATTCGAAAACGTGAAATTTTACGTCTAGGCGTAAAACAGTCATTTTACACCCGAAAATTAGAAAACGTCATGGCAGTGCTCTAAATGCTGTTTTATATGCTAATATGATTATTTTAAATGTTTATGAATTTTTATATGTCAAATTATGATTTTTAAATGTTCATGAATTTTTATGGCTTAATTTGGACATCTAAAAGATATGTTGCATGCTTGGTTTAAAAGAAAAAAGATATTATATGCATGTTTTTATTAAGTAATGGAAATACGACATGTTGAAGGACGTGAAGGGATTGTGACTAATACGATGATATGTTGGAGTTATCGTGAGAGTTATGGTTCCAGTGGGAAGCCCGACGATCGTATTTCCTTGGGTACGGATACGAATACGTTAATACGTGGCTAAGGCTCAGTTGACTGATGAGAGTGTTGCTGGAGTCCCGCCGTCCAGTACTGTGGTTTTATAGATGGATCAATCACCCAATACGAATACAAATAGGAGTCACAATCACGATATGAATTCAACAAACACGAATACGTTAATATGCATATGAATATGTTGATATGGAAATGTTTATGAAAATGTTTATGTTTAAAGTTTATCCATTATTACGAAAATGTTATTTTAAAGTACAAGTATTTTTAACTGTTGTATGTGATCTGTATATGTATTACTCGTTATCAAGAATATGATGTGTTGAGTCTTTAGACTCACTAGGTGTGATTGATGCAGGTGATATTGATAATTATGATATTGGAGGTCTTGATGGGTGACTTTGCTGGACTGTCGGTGCACATAACCCGAGGACCAGCGTTTCTACTTTCCGCATTTAAGTTTATGATTTACATTAAAGATTTCATGACTATTTATTTATGTTTTTGAGAGATTTTGAGAGATTTAGTATGGGCTATACTTTTCATATTTATTGCTTTTTAGGTTTGTTAAAAAGTTGTCGATTTTACGATTTAAAATATTTTCCTTTGATTTTGAAATGTTAGTTGAATGTTTATTTTTAAAATGGTACATTTATTTTAAAAGTATTTACATATAAGGAAAAAAAAATTCTAGTACTTTTAAGCAAAACGAATAAGCAGACGTTTCAGAATCTCTTGCCAGAAAAAGACAAGTTCATTTCGGAAAGGTGTTTTCTTAGTTGTACCATATCATGTCACAATTATTACTAAAAAATACATGACATCATTATCGAATTCTTTTTCAACTCCAAACATACAAATGGTTGCAGATTCGATCGGGATATATGAGTTGAAAGGACCGTACTGTGCGCTAACTCACTGGTTCTTGCAGACACTGATAGGATCGGTTAAGATAGTTGGAGTGTTTAAAAGACGCGGTTGAATAAACACTCTCGATTTTTTGATTCCTTTTAAAATATGAATCAATTTTTTGAGGAACTGATCCTGAAATCTTGTTCGTCAATATGAATCAGTCAACTGATAATAGTGCAGAAATAGATCGAAATTTAAATTGAATGCTGAGGAATGATATAACGTAAATGTAAGGTCCAAAATGCGATAATGTAATCCAACTGCATTCAAATTTAAGAAAAATATAAAAATTCCTAATTAAAGGGTTTTCTATTAGAATGCATGAAATAGTGTTTTCAAAAGTTATTTGTGTCGCGACCGAGGAATGGTGAACGAAGATTGTAAATGAAAAATATTTTTATTAAATTATTTTTTTATTTATTTAATATATGGTATAATTAATGTGTAAATTTTGAAAGTAGTATCTTATGAGTTGTTTTTACATGTCATGTCATATTTTAAACTGGTAACCGATTTTTGACAAAAATAAGGACTTTTTAGAGACTCGATTAATATTTTCGAAAACTTTCCTAAAGGAGATATTTTTCCTACATTCTAATGGGCATAATAGGCCTATTATACTAAGTGTATTCATGCTAAATGGTGCGAATTTCTCTTGGAAAAGTTCTAAGTAAGACACCATTGCAGATTCCACCACTGAAGCTGAATACATTGTTGGATCTGCTGCAGCCAAAGAGGCAGTTTGTATGAGGAATTTTGTCCAAGAGTTGGGCATTATTCCTAATGGATTTGATCCAGTCCCGGTGTACTCTGACAACACTAGTGCTGTTGCGCAAGCAAAGAAACCAAGGTCTCATCAACGATTCAAACATATACCGAAGAAGTTCCACATCATCCGGAAGATTGTGAGAAGAGGAGATATATCAGTCGAAAGAGTCGTCTTTGCAGAAAATGTTGCTGATCCACTTACAAAGCCCTTGCTAGGACCATTGTTTGAGAAGCATCGTGAAACAATGAGATTAAAGTTTATGGGTAGTTGGCTCTAGGGCAAGTCAGAGATTGTTAGAGTAGATGTCATGTAAGTCAACTGTTGGCTAAAGAATTTATTGATTCAGTTGTAATAAACAATCTTTATTTTAATATAATTCATTATTTCATGGTTTATTATTTTTTTTATCTTTATACTCATGTGATCAACATAGATAAAGACCTTGATTTTACTATAATACAAATGAATCGTAATTCGATATTGAAACTCGTTTGTAAACAATGTATAATCTAAATTTGTTCCTATTCGATTCAGCCGCCTAAAACATGGATAAAGGTCGCCTGAGCTCGAGACTAGCATCTGTGATGTTGTGTACCGCGTTTCTTGGTAAGGGCATAGAGATGTCTAAATATGCAAATGGGTAGTCATATGATGATTATACTGAACTACCCTCCTTCGGACTTTCCAAGTGGTTATCATTCATCAAGATGATAAGTTCATGGTAATGATTGTATATCATTAGTCCTTACTGAAAGCGGATCGGTTACAGTGCCTGGATGCGCAACGGAAGTTTCAAAATCAAATTTTTACAAGCAAAAAACGAGCACCTCACTATGATGTGTGGCAAATAACATAAAACACAAAATGTCATACATAGGGTGTTTTAGAAATTTTTACCTATCAATCACAAAGGATTGATGATGGCTCCAACTTAGTTGTCAAACAACTAAGCTCTTAAATGATTGACCCAATCTACAAGCTTCCTTGAGCACTTCTTGCTCAAATGGTTTCTTTCAAATTAGGTCCACCATCAACTAGGAAGATCCCCTCTAATTTTGCACTAGAAAAATTAGAGGATTTTTCTTTGAGAATGGTAAGCTTTCCTCAACAATTGAAGAAGCAAAAAATTGAGGGAATGTAAGATGAAAATTTCGGCCATCTTGCTTTGGAGAGAAGGGGAGGATTTTTCTTGGTTGTGGAAAAAGGTAAAATAAGCATGTGCATATCATGCATTGGATATTGAAAAAGTAGCCCAACCCTTCACCTTCCAAGAATGCAATTTGTTTGGGGTTGTAATAATTACAAGGCCCATGGATTTTTGTTTAAATATATCAAACACATTTGAAACCATTTAAACTTTACTTGATTTTACTCAAGCCCACTAGTTGAATAATTATTTCTTATTGGGCTCTACAAGACCCAATGTTATTTAATTAATTCAATACTTGAATTAATTTAATTATTTGGACTCCACTAGGCCCTCTAGTGTTTAATTAATTCAACACTTGAATTAATTTAATTTAGTCCATAATAATATTTATGAAAATCACAATTTTCAAATACATCATTTATTTGGCCAAATTTTAAGTATTTCCATAAATTAAAATTCACATTCCCTATATTCCTCTTATAGAAGTCATACTTCTATTTTGTTAGCGCTTATACACTCTTTTATAAGTCGATCAACACATTGAACTATTTTTCTTCTCAACGGGATCTAAAAAGTTAGCACTTGTGTGACCCTCAATAGTTCAATGATACAGTAGTCGTGGGTTCACATCTCAATGTGATTCGGGACTAAACATGTCCTTATATGAGCATACCCCAGTTGCACCATTCTTACTTATCAACTCCTTGATAATAAGAACGTCAGAACTCAAGTCTGATAGTACCCAACTAATCATGTTAAACGCCTAGCAGCATCGCTTACATGATTCCCTAGGTATCAAATGATAGTGCCTGCAAGAACCAATATATTATGGTTAGCGTACAGTACAGTCTCTTCAACTTATATATCTCGACCGATTCGAAAACCATTGGAATATCGAGAGTTGCCAAAGAACCGATACTATATGTCATGTCGTAGTTGCATCGATGGTGTAATCTATGAAACCCCTTTCATAATTACCACCAACAATCTGATCAGAGATTTCAAACTACATACACATAGGATATCCATACCCGAAGGTAAGCGGTGAATCCCCGACTACAATGTATCGACTCCTATATGTTTCGACAAAACACCCAACCTTGCCACCTGATGGCCCCATATGATTCGGTAAACAAGTCAAAGTGCAATGCTAGCATATAGAGTCTCAATATTGTCCCGAGTCATAAGGACTAATGGTGTACAACCATAAACTAGGACATTTTCACTCGATAAATGTGAACCACTTGGAAAGTCCTTTATGGAGGGTTGTTCAGTGCACTCTACAAGGAGCACATATCTGCATGCTCGGACATCACAATGTCCCCTACCAATAAAACATGGTACTCACATCGCAAATACTAGTCTCAAACTCGAGCGGCCTATATCCTTCTTAGCGGCGGCTGAATCGAATAGGAACTGTTTAAAATATACAGTATTGCAAATATGAGTTTCATGATACTCATCATATGAGCATCTCATATTCTTTCTACTATTTGTATATTCAAGGACTTTATCTATGCAACTAGCATGGGTATACAGATAAAGATATGTCAAAACAATAATTTCAAATATTATTAAAATAAAGATTATTTATACATAGAGTTTCAACATGAACCCTCGGCCAACACTTGGCTCGACGGGCACCTACTCTAACACTTACAACGCGAGACAACACTGAGGCTCTTTATGCTAGGGCTGTGCTTTGACTCGTTTACCGACTCCATGAGGGTCATTAGGTGGGGAGATTGGGTAAAATTTCGATATATGTAGGATCTAGTGCATTGTAGTCGGAAATTCACCGCTCACCTACGAGTGTGGATATCCTGTGTGATCTGATGATATAATAGTGCATGAAATCTTTGACCAGAGTATGAGATGTACGTTAGAGAAAGAGTTCTCCAATTGTACATGCAATGCCACTATTTATTCTCAAAGATGTCTCATAGAGTTATCGAATACTTATGCAACCCTTGATGAACTAATGGTTGCAGATTCGATCGAGATATATTAGATGAAAGGACCGTACTGTACATTAATCACAACCGACTGGTTCTTGCAGGCACTATCAGTGATACTTAGAGAATCATGGGGCGATGCTACTAGATGCTCTTATCATGATTCGACGGGTCTAATCAGAAATATTATTTCTGACATTCTAATGATCAATTGTTGATATATAGAATGATGCAAATTAGGGTAAGTCCAAATAAAGGATTATGTCCTGAATCACAATGAGTTGTGAACTCACGGCTAGCTGTATACCTGAAACAATTTATGAGATAATAAATTCAAGGAATTGAATTTATGAATTTATCAATTTGGAGAGAATTAAATTCAAGGAGTTGAATTTATAAGATTTGAGAATTTAAATTATTAAACTCAAAAATTAAGTTTATTAAATATTAAATTAAATATAGTGAGAAGTATGTTTAATGGGCTTGTAGGAGTACAAGTCCAACATATTAATTAATTAAAGTTCTTAACCAAATATTATATTATGGTAATTAGGTCATGAAGTGTTTATTTAAGTAGGAGACTTAAACCTTAGCCACACATTGGACCATATTTTCGAAAAATCCTTCCCTTCTCCTCTCTAATTTTCGGCCTCCACTCCTAGAATTTTAGGGGTTTTTGTGTCGCCTCTAGTTTTTTATCTCAACGTAAAATCTCTTCTAATTTTCTAGTGCAAGTTAGAAGATGAACTAATCTTTTAGTGGTGGACCTGATTCGAAAAATAAAGAAAAGAGTTCTCGAAGAAAGTTCGTAGAGAAATTCAACAAGAGCTATGTTCGTCAATACCGGAATAGTTGGAGCCGAGTGAATTAATTCATTAAAGATATAAATTTTAACACACTATGAATGTTTATTCAATCCAAATCATATGAGTGTTTAAATATTTTGATTGTCAAAATAAAATAAAAATTTTAAAACTTTCGTTGCGTTATGGCACGAGAGAACATGAATCAAAACAAATAATAAAACCAAAATCGTAATCTAGGTTTTCCATACATAAAATCTGCATCGCGGTGCGCATGTGCGCGAGCTTCTGTTTTCGACCAGCAGGGGGCGCGCATGTGCACCACTTTCGACGCTGGTGCACCACATCTAGCGCTGGGTTCTGCCAGGTGCACGCGGCTACGCGCTAGCTACTGCCCTCACGGGTCATTTTTGCACTCGCATGCTTGGTTGCTCGACATCGTTCATTATATGCTTCTTTGAACTCTTTCAATTGTTTGAATATGCTTGACTCTTCATCATTGATCATCATCAAGCTTGAAAGTCCGAAACAACGACGTTTCTTAACTCTCCTTCCAATTATTATCACGCCATGTCCGATCAGATTCATATCACTTTACACCAAAAGATGTGAAAGAAAAAATATAATTGTAGACACGAAACTTGCTGAAAAATGCAATCGATGCATGGGATCTAAAAGTACAAGAATTGAAGCACATGACTTCAAACCAATAATAAAAATCCTTCATTTCATTAGGTTTTTAAATCCCTATTCAATTAAATAATTTGAAAATACACCTCTAACCAACAATTATATTTTCTCGCAGATTTTGCATCAATGCAATTATTTTATGTCATCAAATATCTATCGATAAGTTTATTAACATATGTATACATTCAAAATAGTTTATATATTCTTTCTCCAATAATAATTTTTTTATACGAAATTTACTTATTTTATATTAATGGAATGTTAAAGTAAATTTAATAACAATTTTTGGAACTTTTTTTTTTCTTGAAGAAATAGGAGGTTCCTTGTCCAATCTACCAGATTACGAATAAAAAATTTCGAAATATTGTTTTAATAATTTAATCATATATTATAATTATTTTTTAACTATTTATAAAATAATAATTGACATAACTAAAACACTACTAAAAACCACACAAATGCATGACTAGAGAATGAAATCAATCACACAATCATATTAGGTTGCATTTGATAAATGGGTTCGGAGCTATGGATTTCAAATGCATGATAACAAACTCGTCGGTATTGTGTGAGTAGTTCTATTTGACAATAGATTTGAAAATCTGGACTGATTTTTTTTAAATGATTGTAGTTCAAATCCATCTTCATCTCCTTGTGCAGTCATTCTAACTCATTCATTCAAATACTCGCTCAAATCTAAATCTTCCAATCCAGAAGCAACTTTAAGTAATTGTCTAATCAACTAAAAGTTGGAACAAGATCTACTCACAACTTTACGGATCAAACTTCCAATCATATGGGCACAACGAGTTTTTCAACAGCACTAAACACCGTCAATTCCACTTCCTCTTTGATCATCCTACCAGGGAACCAACAAACAAAAAGAAAAGGGGAAAAAGACCCCAAAAAAAAAAAAGGCTCAACTCAAATAAAGATGATCAAGAACAATACAACTGTCATAAAAAAATCCACAACCAGTTGCAATCATAAAACACAACTTCAAATCAAAGAGGCACCGCCCATTTCAGTTCCCAACTCAAAACACCAGATTCAGATGGAAAGCACACAAAGAATCATCAACAAAATGTACCCAAAAGCAATTTAAAAGTTCAATATACTTACTTTCTCAAAGCTGAAGCTGATTGCCCATCATCTGAACTCTCGGGCAGTTCAGACCCACTGTCGCTGGCGCCTTCCCTGGGTGGATTGAAAGACATTTTCCCCTCCCAAGAACTCTAGCAAAAATATGCATGAATCAATAAAACTGTAGAATTTTATAGGAATTTGCCGCATTTATAGACAGGGCCTTGTCCGGTCTTATTATACAGTCCTTAACATTGATTATGTGGAGTCTTTCTATGCTTTGTTTAAAATGCTACAACATAAATTTCAAAGTATATATGTAATTTGTCTAACCATTATTTCTTATTCAAGTCATGATAATTCTATAATATTTTTATTGCGAGAAATCTAATATCTTCTTTTTTTTTTCTAAAGACTGAACACGAAATTTGGTTTGTTATAGTGAGTGACTACCAAATTTATTATAAAAAGGTTTAAAGATACATTAATTAATTAATTTAATACATATAAATATATAAGTATGTATAAATATTGTCTCTAATGATAAGTGATTGTGTATATTATTAATTAATTTTTCAAAGGATGAATTCCATTTTGTTCTTTCTTGTTGAATAATATCCATCATGAAATTAAATATTTATTATTAATTTCTTTTGAAAAAAATTAATTACATCAGGTGTCGATTGATTAAAAAAATAAATGGAAAATTCAGCTTAAATACCTATGCAATTATATTTAAAAACTTAGATATCAAAACTCATGACTTTTTTTTTTAAAGAACTCTTGAAATTTTAGTAATATAGTTTAGACATTTGGGAAGCAAAAAAAAATAAAAAAAAATTAAAAAAAAAGAAAGGTTACAAATAGGAATATAAATGAACCAAACCAATTGTGAGTTATTCTAAACTCGATTCAATAAAAGCTTGTTTGAGCTCGTTTAACGAGCCTCATTAAGATAAACGAATCAAGTTCAGGCTTTAACATATTCGGCTCGTTAGCTCGTGAACATTTCGTTGGAAAATTCATTAGTTATCTCCTATACGAAAAAATAATAGTTTTATTATTTGATTTATTGATTCTGCACATTCTTATAAAATATATTGAAAATTCTATTACATTTATTTATTAGAATAAAACTAAAAAATTAATAAGAATTTTATATTTTTCAATATATAATTTACTTTTTAATGAAGATTTACATTTATAATTTATATTTATTAAGCTCGTTTAGGCTCGATAAAAGTTTGAATAAACCCGTGAGCCATGAATATATTCGTCAAATAAAGCTCGAGCTCAGCTCGATTATAAAAAAATCAAGCTCAAACATTTAAGAGTTCAATTCGACTCGACTCGATTATATCCCTAGTTACAAAGAACTAATCAAATCAAATCGAACCATTTTAGATGAAAGCGATATCCCAATCACGCATATTTCTAATCATTTCTTGCCTCTTGTTGTTTGTGGACGGGATATCTGTTAGAGTAGATGCCCTGCAAGCCAACTGTTTACTAGGGATTTTATCGACTCAGTTGTAATAAACAATCTTTATTTTAATATAATTCATTATTTCATGGTTTGTTATTTATTTATCTGTATATCCATGTGAACAACATAGATAAAGACCTTGATTATACTTTAATACAAATGAATCGTAATTCGACGTTGAAACTCATTTGTAAGCACTGTATAATCTAAATTCGTTCCAGTCGATTCAGCCGCCTAAAACATTGATAAATGTCGTTTGAGCTCGAGACTAGCATATGTGATGTTGTGTACTGCGTTTCTTGGTAAGGGCATAGAGATGTCCAAACATGCAGATGAGTAGTCGTACGATAATTATACCGAAAAACCCTCCCTCGAACTTTTCAAGTAGTTATCATTCATCGAGAGGATAAGTCTGTGGTTATGATTGTACACCATTAGTCCTTACGACCCGGAACACCACTGAGGCTCTATATGCTAGGGCTGTGCTTTGATTCGTTTACCAGCTACAGGAGAGTCATCAGGTGGCGAGATTGGGTACAGTTGCGACACATGTAGGAGCCAGTGCATTGTAGTCGGGAATTCACCGCTCACCTACAGGTGTGGATATCCTATGTGATCAGATGAAGTATTAGTGCGTGGAATCTCTGGCCAGAGTATGAGATGTACGTTGGAGAATGAGTTCTCCAACAGTGCATGCGATGCCACTATTTCGATGGTTGTTGCAGGCACTATCAGTGATATCTAGAGAATCATGGGGCGATGCTACTAGGCGATCTTACCATGATTCGAAGGGTTTAATAAGAAATATGATTTCTGACATTCTCATGATCAATTGTTGATACATATAATGGGGCAAATAAGGGTAAGCTCGAATAAAGGATTATGTCATAAATCACAAGGAGTTGTGAACCCATGGCTAGCTGTATCCCTGAACCATTGAGGGTCACACAAGCACTGGATCATTTGTTCCCATTGAGAGAATAAATTCAAGAAGTAGAATTTATATTATGATATAATAAATTCAAGGAGTTGAATTTATGATAATTAAATTTTGAGAAAAGTAATTTCAAGGAGTTGAATTTATAAAATTTGAGAATTTAATTTATTAAACTCAAAAAATTGAGTTTATTAAATATTAAATTTTGGAGGTGATAAATTAAAAGAATTGAATTTATAAAAGATTTAATTTATTAAGCTCAAAAGTTGAGTTTATTAAATAATAAATTAAATATAGTGGGAAGTGTGTTTAATGGGTTTGTACAAGTCCAACATACTAAATAATTAAAGTTCTTGATATAATGGACTTTGATTAATTAATTAAACTAGTTGGACTATCTCAATTAATTAATCAAGTCCATTAATGTTAATTATAAATATAAGGTCATAGCTTAATTATAAATAAGAGTAAACAAGCCACAACCCTAGCCACCACCCATTGTGATTTTCGAAAATCACCTTCACCCTTTTCTCCGAAATTCGGCCACCCTAAAATGAGTTTAGGGTTTGAGCCGCCTCTCGTTTTAATTAATCTATACGCAAAACTTCTTTCAAATATTCTAGTGCTATTTGGAAGTAGAAAAAATATTCCAGTCGTGGACTTGATAGAAAAATTGAAGGAAAGAGTTCTCGAAGAAAGTTCGTAGGGAATTCATCAAGAGCTATATCCGCCTATACCGGATTAGTTGGAGCCAAGTGATTTAATTCATTAAAGGTATAATTCTAACACCCTATGAATGTTTGATTATAAAATCATACAAGTGTCCAAATACATCTTGAATGTTAAGATCTAATAAAAATTTTAAAACTTCCGTTGTGTTTGGGCACGAGAAAACCGAGATCCAACAATATTATTTCAAAACAGAACGTTGTTCTCAACTTTACTAATCATATTTCCCTAAAAAAAATAAAAAGTTTACTAATTGCTAACATATATGTTGTAATTTATGCCAAATACAAATTTATTAAGCTTGTGAAAATAAATATATTCATATATATATACACACACATATATATATATATATGTATATATATGCAAATCTTCAAGTGGTGAACGATTGTGAGGTCAATATTTTTGGAAGAAAGTATATAAAAGATGTCCTTAGTATATCAGTCTTAAATTTTCATGATTGTTATCTCAAAAAAACAAAAATATATCGTATATACGATCCATACACATAAAACAGAAATAGAAACTCTCCATTTCACTTGAAAACAGCATCAATGTTTCGTTACGGGAGTAGGGGAAAGAAATTCTAATAAATTTGAACACCTTGAAATTTTACAAACAATGTTATACACGACTAATAGACCGAGACCAAAATATTTACACCAGGGTTCAACAGATGCGTGAGAAAGAATACACTGACAACCTATTATTAAATTAAATAAACAGTTTACCTCCTTAAATATTATATAATAAGACCTTTAATTTCTTTTTATATTAATTGAAAGAAATATTTTATTTCTTAATTAATTTTTGTTGGATAATATTGTGATATTAATTTTGTAGAATATTGATATCTGTGTAAGATTTTCTAGAATATTGATATTTATGATAAAATCTTTAAATATTATATTATTAATCAAAAGAGTTTATTTACAAATGAAGTTTTTGTTTCTATATTTGTGTAGGGCTCTATACAATGAATAAACTATAGGGCAAATTAAGTCAATAAATAAGAGATCATCATTAATAAAGAGTTCAAGGCAAGACACATTGAATTAGCCAATTAATTCCAAAAAATACTCATCTTCTACTACAAATCAAGAGTAGGTCTATTGTGAGACGGTCTCAGAATCTTTATCTGTGAGACGGGTCAACCCTAACGATATTCACAATAAAAAGTAATACTTTTTCATGGATGATCCAAATAAGAGATATGTCTCACAAAATACGACCCGTGAGACCGTCTCACACAAGTTTTTGTCACAAATCAAAATTTTTGACAAATGCTTCAATATGATTGCGACAATTAATTATATATTGAAAGCGAAAAAAGAATGAAAGATGCAGAAAAATGTTGATGAATATTTGGCATAATTTTCTCTGCATGTTCAAAAAAATATAACAAATGAACTAAGATGCTCAAATCCGTCGAATATAGAGTATTAGCTCAACGAAAATTTTCACATGAGTATTGACACAATTTGTGTATTAACACATGGACTGAAATGCTCAATTCTATTCCACATGGGTATTAACTCAATGAGAATTTCACGAGATATTTGACACAATTTTCTCTTAAAAAATATCAAAAAATTCCTTAATTGGATTTTCATTTCAATTTAAAATTTTTATCTATGAAATAGATTTGAAGGTGCTGATTTCACACTACTGCTATAGTTTTTATCAAGGGACAGAAAAAAAGTTATTCAAATAAATAAAATATGATCGTCTTATGAATTCGAGAACTTCAAACACACTGCAAGTGAATTTCTTTCACATATCATTCACTCACTTCCATACCTAAAATTACAGATTTGGATATTCTGCCGTGACTGAAACTAAGCTGTGTAATTTTTACACGAGATGATCAAAATACAACACTTTTTACACGAGATGATCAGTTGATCATTTTATGGATCTCACATAATGTCAGATAAATTTGAAAAATTGTCAGACTTAATCTCAGACGTAATCATCTCGTTACGTCTGACAATTTTTCAAATTTATCTGACATTGTGTGAGGTCTATCAGATGATCAACTTATCATCTCATGTAAAAAGTGCTGTATTTTCAGTCACAGCAGAGAATCCAAATCCTAAAATTACAAACCAATTATTATGGTAATTTACCTTTCTCAATCACTAAAGTTTTTCTTCCATATAATTTACTAGCTTCTCATTTGTAAGTTATTAGCTAAATATTTTGGCTCCCATTAGTATCATGATGTTCGGAACAATAAACCAAAAATATAGAAATATCTGCGCGAAATGTCTTTAAACAACAAAAGTTGAAGTAAACAGTCTCCATTATCTAACAAAATTCACAAGATACAAAACACAGCTTACAAAAAAAACTTGTTTCTAGGCATAAACATGGTATGGCTACAGGCCTATACTGAAATTACTATGATACCCTTCGCGAATCGCGACATGGCATGGTAAGCTAAAGAAACTAGTGTGGCTATACAAAACTTGAATACAATCAATGGTAACCCTTTGATCCTCTAGACTGGTAGAGTTCCAACCTCTTCTTGCCTTCATATGCCAAGGTTTCAATTTCTTTGTCTTGCATTAGATTCGCTTGCTTTGTAGCCCATTCCAGCACGATCAGCACGTCGTCCTGAGCCAATGTCTCACTATCAGGGACGTGCAATGCGAGGTAACACAGCAACACGAAGGAAGGGACCTGAACCATTTGCTCACAAAAGTAGATCAACGGGACCAGATGTTTAGCCCCACCCTCACTGATTATGGCCTTGGAGTGATTTATATGCAAGAAGTTGTCACTTGAGGCGAATTTGTTAAGGGCTATGGCCGTCTCACTCGTGACTTCTGGCTCCCTATCATCCAGCAACTTCACTAGTGGGCCGATGAATCTTGTCTCTGTTGCACGAAAAGTTCTTGCCAAGTTTCCTATGGACCTGATGCTGGGAATGAGGAGTTCAGAGTCTGCTTTTTCAATAATTCTTAGGAACTGGTCCACTACAGCTTTGGCAGCAGGTGTAGTAGGTTTAAAGGCAGAACGCCTCAGTTCCGCATCTCGTTCGGCTACTGCTGTGATCTCCATTAGTGCCATTGCTGAATTGTATTGAACTTCTTCAGCCCCTTTCTCCAATAGAACAGCAAAGCAGAGAAGGGCTCTTGATTCGGTTATGCTGCGACAGATGGTTATATTATCGGCACAGAGGTGGCGTAGAGCTCTAGCTGCCATGGCCTTCATCTCTGCCTTTATTGCAGGATCTTCGAATTCCCTTCCCTTGATGCTGTTTCCTGTCAAGGCAAAATGGTGTTTGTGCTGCTGTTGTTGGTTAGTTTTTGAGTTTTTGTGGGTAGGTTTCGTGTTGTTTTCATGAGAATGCTGGTTGGTTTTGCCTTTGGTGTTCATGCTCGAATTCATGGCAACCGTGTTTGTAATAAGATTGTGCATATGGCTGGTGCTTTCGTTCCCCATCGGGTGCATGATCTGGTGTTGAAACTTCTTATCCTCATCTTCGTGCCTAATGCTACTACCATCTCCGTTCTTGGTTGTGTTTGGGTTGGAATTCGCCATCACAACCGTGTGAATCGACATGTTCTGCTTACTGATTAGATACTTGCTATGTTCTTGAATCGTTTCGAAAGCAAGATGGCTAACAAGCAACCGAATCGTGTTGTTCTGCGCGAAATGATCCTGGCATTTGGGATGATGTGCGGCCAATTGAGACACAGCCCAAGCAACCACAACCTGAACACTCATATGTCCTTCTTTGAGGATTTTCGCAAACACTTGACAAACTCCTGAATTCACAATGTGTTCTACGCTTTCCGGATCCCTTCCGAGCAACCCTATGGCTCTAGCTGCATTTTCTTGCCCTTCTTGTCTCCCCTCCTTAGCCAATTTCAGCAATGGAGGCACCCCTCCTTCCTCAACGATCAATTTTCCATACCGATCATTATCCCGCGCCAACGAAACAAGCGATGCCGCAGCATCCGCACGCTCCTCCAACGTACTCGAGCACAAGATCGCAATCTGTTCCCATATCAAGCACAAAATCGGCTCGTTCGCTGCAATCGGCGGGAGTCCTAGATACTCATCATCACGATCATCAGCTGGGGTGGATACACGAAGCAGCCACGAGACATCCCCGATCGAGTTTTCGAGCTGTTGAGAGATTTTTCTAAAGGCAGCTGCAGGAATGATGGTGAAGATGCGCCTGAAGCCATTGGCACGACACTTGAAAACGAGGGTCAGAGCCTTGTCAAGGACTTGCTCGGTGTCATCGATGATGCGGCGGGTGGGGCGCTCGTAGAGATCGCTGCTGGCTCGCGCTGCCTGCCTGAGGAGGCCCGCGAGCTTCTCGGTCTTGGCCTTGATTTCCAGGCAATCTTGGCGAAAGGAGCTGGCGCCGTCGGACCATTTTATCACCTCGTCCGCCAATTGTATCGGCTTCGCGAGGATTTGTTTCACAATGTCCGCCATTTGTCACAGCGGACTCGTCAACAAGAATCCAAAATCACCCTCAGACAAAATGATGCAAAAACAAGAACAAAGAACCAGCTATCATATAGATCAAACCAAAGATTCTTTTGAAATCGATGCGTTTCACGTGACAATATAAATTTCTTCTCTAAATACCAAAATTTTCCTTATTAATCAGATCGAATATCAGAATCACGAATTCCAGCTAAACGGGCGCGGAGGAAATGTAAAGATGGATTCTGGCTTGTGGGTGGACTCTGCATGCGCGGGGTGGGTGGGAGACGGAGGCGTGACGGTGGTGGGGAGATATTTAATGGTGAAACGCATACATCTCAGAGTCTTCGGGTTTTAGGTTGTAACAAAAAAGAGTGACTGTTACAACCTTAATTATAGGATACCAATTTGATTGGTCGCCAAAATGCATGGGCCCAAAACCTGCGAATCCCTTTGGTACACTTTTTTCACTTTTTTTTTTAATATCCTATTAGTAGTTCCTTAGTGGGGCTGACACAATTGCTTATTTCCTGATTTTGCTATTTGCTCAAAATTTTATACAAATTGTTTTTTCTGGAAAAAACAATTGTAAGCCAATGCTACTGTGGTTTATAGACTCTGTGTTAGTTTAAAATTTGCCTAAAGTGCATCGAATTATAAGGACTACAGTTTTCATGGTCGTAAAAAAATATCGTTAAAAATCAGGTAATTAAAAAAAATGTATGTCACAATGAATAAATTTTAGGTTGGTGTTATTTACACTCTATTTTGTTCTAGTGTCTGTTAGTATCGGTAATGTATTTAGCTTAGGTGAATAAATACTTTTTAAAAATTTTACGAGCGGTCTTGATAGTGTTAGCTATACAATACCTATTTTTCTCAATTCTAGTGAAATGGTCAGACTAAAATTAGTGCGGAAGAATGGTCCGATAATTCATTGATTATTATATACTCAAATATATAACATCAACAAGATAAATAAATATGGTAGAGTAAATAACACATAATATATAGTAGTTCGAAAGCAAAATCCTTCTTCGTCTCTCATTCTTCTATTTAGGAAGGAATTCATTAAAAGATTTTGGTTTTAAAAATCTTTTGTAAAACCCGCTTCAATGTTAGGTCTTAACCACTACTTAAGTTGAAACTCATAGTATTTTTACAGCGGTTGAGACCCTTAGTCAAATAATAAAAAATGACCTGAGATTCAAATGTTTTCAACTCCTCGAACTGTCTTTGTCAAAAAAGGTCTATTAGTTGTTTTTCAAGCTCTGAGTGATCCTAGTAGATCTGAAAATATTTTGAAGAAAGATTTGTTGAGCAGAATATGATATATGAGAAGCTTGGCAAAAAATATTTGAGTATGCAAGGGTTTTTTAAATTATTTTCTCTCTTTCTTTTTAGTAACATTGCATTTGAGAAGGCCATTCACCAAGCCTTGGTTACTTACATTTGCAATAAACTTGAAGTTTAGATGATTCAACCGTTTGTGCCACAACCAGTGCTTATCATCATTATGAGCAACAAAACATGTAGGAGATTAAACTTGATTATCTTTCCAACTTATTTTGTAAGTGTTTTGTTCTCTTAGACCGATTAGCAAAATATCACCATTACTAGACTCTACGGTGCAAGCGTGTTGATGAAATTCAATAGAGTAACCATCGTCACATAACTGGCTATGCTAATTAAATTATAACACAAATTTTCAACTAATAAAACATCTTTAATGATGACTTTACTATGACTAATCTTACATTTACCCAGGATTTTACCTTTAGAATTATCACCAAATGTGATTTTTGTAATTTACATTCAATTATTTATGACAGTAATTTTTAGTTTCCAGTCATATGATTTGAGCATTCACTGTCAAGGTACCAGGTTGACTCCTCGACATTTTTTGTCTTTTGTACATGTCGACAAACAACAAAAGAAAATTTTTGGTACCCATATTTATTTGGGTCCAGATTGGATTAATTTTTTCAGGATCCACACTTGAATCACCCTAAAGGACTTACCCGTGTGTTTGTCCAGAAATTCTAGCGGTTGAGTAAAAATGTGTGTAGGGTTATAGTGAAACGTCTGCTCATTTTAAAATTTGGAAAATATTTTTTTATTTTTTTAAAAGGCTCACATTATCAAAAATAAATATTTAAATAATTTTGCATGCATGCAACCTTGCTGAGAAATAAGTCATTTAAAAATTTATCGTAAACAATCGACAAAAAAAATACTGTAATGTAAAAATTGCCAACTCGGGCCTCATTCATGCATGAATAAAACAAAACAAGTAAAATCCTGAAAATCAACAGCGTAACATAAAAACGTGTAAAATCAATAATGTCTACTCAAAGCTCATGAAATCGTGATGTGCGGAAAAGTGTGGTCCTCGGGTCGTGCGCGCCCACCCAGCCTTACCTACTCAGTGTTCGGCACCTCCAGTCTCATCAGCTAAGTGCTCATCTACATCAAACACGCCTAGTAAGTCTAAAGACTCGACACACATGCACCGTCAATAACAAATACATATACAGTGAAAAATACCGTAATCAACACACATTTCATGAACTTAAAAGCATGAACGTAAATGTGTCATATAAAATCATAACCTGACAAAACATGTCTCAACATATCATCATATACGTATACATTTCCTTTTTATTGAATTCAGTTCATTAGTTGTGACTTTCGAATCATCTCTATCGTATCAGCTCTATTCGATGGATCCATCTATAAACCGCGGTACCCGGCGGCGGGGACATCAGCGACATCATTACCCGTCCAATGAGCCTTGGCCTTAGCTCATAATATCTCATATAATCGTGTTAGTCACAAACAAATCCAATCCTTCAAAACGTGTCATCATGTTCACCACTTAATAAAAACATGCATATACGTAAATTTTTTCTTGAAACCAAACATGCACCATATTTTTCTTAATTACATAAAAAATCATAAATATGATGCATAAACGTTTAAAACATGATATATATATATATACACACATATAATAAATATATATATGTATATATATATATATATGCTCAGGGCGCTGCCAGGACTAAAATCTCACCCCGGGTGCAAAATGACCATTTTGCCCTTGGAAACCAAAAATGACCATTTTACTCTTGGACCTCTAAATCTTGACCGAAGCTTATCAAACTCCTTAAAACATCCCAAAACATATTAAAAGTGTTTCTTAGACATAAAATCGAGCTCGTTTCAAAACTTAATCGATTAGTTTTAAAACTTGGACCGGGATACTGGTTTTAACCCGAATCGACCCGAAACTTAACAAGTTCGTTCCCAACTTAAAATCACGACTTAACTCTACTTGAACAACCCTAAAATAATAATTCCATACCCCTCATGACCCCCAAATTAAAAACGAATGCTGCTGGAAATTGTGACGCACAAAAAAACCAAAAACTCTAATGCACCAACTTTCCAAAACTCGATCCTAGACCTAGCCAACCCGACCAAGCCTTGAACCAAAACTTCCTAGACCACCTCTAGACCCTCCTGGACCACATCAGGGCCTGGTTCAGCCCTCCTTGGCCGAGCCTAACCTCGCAACTTGAGAAAACGTGAAAAACAATGCACAAATTTTCATAGCTGGAGCGAGTTTACGATATAAATCATATCTCCTTCATTTCTAATCAAAAAATTACAAATTCGCTATTGAATTGAAGATAACCCAGAGTACTACAAATAATATGTTGAAATTATTTTCAGGAAACCAACCTATAAGTCGCAGAATTTGAAATAACAGAGAGTGACGGGTTTTGTGACGCAGAATTTTTGCCGCTTATGCGATTTTATGATAAAAATCATATCTCCCTCGTTTCTTATCAAAAAATGACGAATTTGCTAACGAATCGAAGATAACAAAGAGTGTTACAAATAATATGTTGAACAAATTTCTCTAAAACCAACTTATAAGTTGCAGAATTCAAAATAACAGAGGGTGACAGGTTTTGTGACACCGAAATTTCATAACTTGTGCGGTTTTACAATAAAAATCATATCTCCCACGTTTCTTATCAAAAAATTATGAATTTTCTATCGAATCAAAGATAACACAAATTACTACAAAACACATGTTGAACAAATTTCTAGAAAACCAACATATAAGTCGCAGAATTCGAAATAATAGAGGGTGACGGGTTTTGTGACAAACTTCAACAAAAAAACCGATCGACCCTCGACTTAACCCATCTAACCATCGACTCCAGCCTATTGACACCCTCTCACCATCGTGTACAGCCCTTAGAAACACAAAAACCAGCAGCCCCTTGCAAATATACAAGAACACGTGAGTTTTCAACAAAAGGAATGCACATTCATGTCAATTCTTGCATAAAACCAAAGCTTCAACTAGCCGAAATAAATCCTCATGCATTCATATATATATCAACAATAATATTGGCGTGAATGAAGAGAAAACGAAGATACATGCGTGCCTTTGCAATTTTATGCAAGAAAACTTGAAGGAATGCGCGTCGGGGAGTCACCGGAGAAGCAGGGATGATCTTTTCTTGAAGGAAAATGGAGCAATGAGGGTTGCTGTATTTTTCTTTGCCAAAACCAAAGGGGAACTTCTGAATGGAGAGGGAGGGGCGGCTGTTATGTGGGAATTAGGTTTAGGGTTAGCTTAATACATTATTTAAATAAGTAATCAAGTGATAATGGGCCCTAGTTGGGATTTAAAGAGGATTAAAAAGGTTTTGAGCCCATCAAGCTTAAAAATAAACCTAATAAGTCCAAACGCACTCCCGAAAAATATATCGTTTAGGTGAGTTTTTGAAAATGTTTGCCCGAACCTCAAAAAGTCCCCCTGATTTGATAAAATTTGCGTACCGGATAAAAATATGCTCCGGTGGGTAAAAATACCCAAGAAATCCCAATTCTTGAAAAATACACTTAAAACACCTTATATTAATAAATTAAATTAATCGTTCAATAAAAATATTTTTCCAGAAAATCCCCGGTCTACGTTCCTTGTTCGAGCGCGAATTGCAACTTAAAATCCTAATGCATGATGAAACTTTAAGTAAATCATGAATTAAAACATCAATTCATGAAATAAACAAGCATTTAATGCATTAAAATAATTTAATTAAAATCCATAAGAAATTGGTAACTTGCATGCGTGTGGTTTACGTGAACCTTCAAATTTTCGAGAGGTTACAATCTATCCCCCTTAAATTGAATTTCGTCCCTGAAATTCGCTTATCCTCGATAATAAAAAATTTTAGACTCTTAATTCTAGTACCCAATAATTCACGCTTCCGTTGCGCTACTATGATAAAATAAGTGTTAAGTTGTCCTTATGTCTCCTCAATTCCAATTAAATTTCCTACCAATATCCTCGATTGCGAATCGCCACTTAAAACGACTTAAGGTGACTTAGTTTTATTCTACTGTGACCTCGAATTTTGACTTTTCTAGCAATTCATCATACTAGAAACTGATGTCCAAACTTGTCGCACTTTACTTTTCTTATGCAATAACCATAATGTTCATCGACCTATCATATTAGCATTTATGCAGTTCAACTTAAGAAACCTTAGCACCAAAATTTACTGATCGACTTCTATCCTCGGTAATACACTTTGATAGGATGGTTTAGGGGGATCATCGTTGAGCTACAATAGCTCGGTTCTTGAAATACTGAGCACCAATTAATTAAATCGAGTTTGGTTTCAAAAAATCAAGCGAAAAATACTCAAAATAATCCTTCATAGAAATCGATTAAATATTTTGTAAAACATTTAAAATATATGCAAGTTGAATGAGTAAAAAATAATTTGGTTGAAGCATTTTATCAAACACTTGATATGCAATAATTTGGTATTTGAAGAACACATAAAATGCTTCAATAATGCCTCTTTAAAACTATGAAAATGATAAGTAAATACAATAAACAAATAGACACGAATTTGTTTATGGATGTTCGGAGACTTCAAATGCTCATACGTCACTCTTTCTTCCCCTTGGGAAGGATTCACTAGAAGACTTTGATTTATACAATTCTTTGTACAAACCCATTCAGCTAGGACTTAAGCTACTGCCTAACTGAACTCCTAGCAGTCAAGATTGTAGGCAAAATCTCACAATTAGCATATTGTTTAATGTCACATATGCAAAAGCTACACACACAAGTTTATTGTCTTTATGCAAGACTCACTCAACTAATATTTGAAGTTCAATTCTCTTGTATATGTGTGAGTGATTGTGTGTGAGAAATTTATCCTTTACAGTGTACATCTCAAATGTATCCTCAGACAAAGGCTTGTGCTCTCAACTAGCTGATTTCTTCATGCTAACTGCCCATGCTTTGAATCCTCTTCAAAAGCTCTTGTTTGATCTTCTAGATATTGTATTTATAAGCTCCAACAATGATATATATGTTAGATACAAGAATATGATCTTTCGGAAAGTTTCTGTACTGTTTCTGCTATTGCAACGGTCAAATTCGTCTTGCTGGACTTTTTCCCGACTTGTTAAATATGGTCAACTCAACTGGTCGTTCAGTTCAACCGGTCAGCAGCTGGTTCAGTTCAGTTGGTCAGCAGCTGGTTCAGTTCAGTTCAGCTGGTTCAGTTCAGTTCAGCTGGTTCAGTTCAGTTGATCAGCAGTTGGTTCAGTTCAACTGGTTCAGTTGGTCAGCAGCTGGTTCAGTTCAGTTGGTCTGGTTAAGTTTCAGCTGGTGTGCTGAGATCAGCCTAGCTGATTTCAGTTTGTTCAGAACCAGTAGTTTCATCGTCATTTATCAGCATCTTAAGCTCCGATTCAGACTTTGAATTTGGAATATGATTTGTAGATCATCGTCTTATCTTTCCAACACATGCTGAATCGCTTCATTTCGATAACCGAGCTGAGAGATATGACCAAAATACCGCAACTGCTCAAACCCAACTGATTGCTGTTTTTGTGCAACCAATTCGATAATTCAGCGATACGTTAGACCATGATAACATCCGATTTTGCTCAACTGACATGAAATACGACTTGTTCAAAATTGAGTTTTCTGATCAGTGAAGTTGGCGGATTGTCATTTGAATCATGGAGCTGGGAGATATCATCCACCTGAACAAAAGTTCAAAAGCTGCAGTCTATCCAACAGGAGAGACGAGTTGCCACAAGAGAACAATTGGCATCTGAGATCAAGTATAAGCGACGACTCTCCGTAGTTCATACTTCAGATCTCGCAACTGATGAAGGACTATACTACCTGATGCTCATCAAAGATGTTACGCCCCAGATTCGACGACTGTCCTCACTGTATCAAGACGGGTCTTTCCAGCGTGCTTATGTCCTCACTCACACGCACTCTGAGAAACTTTCCAGGGGGTCATCCATCCCAAATTTTCCCCAAGTCAAGCACGCTTAACTTTGGAGTTCTTATGTGATGAGCTACCGAAAAGAAGATGCACCTTCTTTTTATGAGTAGTACATATCAGATCTTTTAAGCCCTCCTCAACTGCACAGTCCCATACCTGAACAGTTTCGGAATCCCTCTCCTTCTGGTGTAAGATCGGTTCATTCATGTTCTCTCCGCCTAGAAGCCTGCCAGGAGCCGCTCATTGTCCGTGCAACCTCATGGTAACGGTGATCACCCCCCGCCATCTTCGGCCCCGGGCCTCACAAAAGAGCAAAGAGTTCTGGAGAAAATAGCCATCTCAGAGGACTTCAAGGGAACTTCCTTCGAAGAATTATCAAGTTGGATGTCCTCCTGGCTAAATACAACATAAATAGAACTAAATTGTGTAATAGCAGATATGTTTTATCAATGAAATTTCTATTTTGATTCATTTTTATTCATTAATTTTAATTGCTATGTTCTCTCTGCAAACTAACTGATAACAACTGACTATCAACACTAACTGACATAAAATAATGCAAATAAGATTAAGACAAATAAATTAAACCAATAATATTGCGAAAATAATAAAACTTAGTCTCGGGAAGTGGCTTGGTAAAGATGTCAGCTGCTTGTTGTTCAGTTGATATGTACTCCAGCTTGATTTCATTCTTGAGCACATGATCTCTGATGAAGTGATGTCTGACATCAATATGTTTGGTCCTGGAATGAAGAACTGGATTGTATGTAATCGCAATTTTGCTTGTATTATCACATAAGATTGGTGATTCTTCTGCAATGACTTCATAGTCTTTCAGTTGTTGCTCAATCTAGAACAGTTGGGCACAGCAGCTTCCAGCATCTAGGTATTCTGCTTCAGTTGTGGAAGTTGATATGGATGTTTGCTTCTTGCTGAACCATGAAATCAGCATGTCTCCTAGAAACTGACATGATCCACTGGTGCTTTTATGATCAATCTTACATCCTGCATAATTTGCATCTGAATATCCAACTAAATTGAAAGATGAGTCCTTAGCATACCATAATCCCACATTTTGTGTGCCTTTAAGATATTTTAAAATTCGTTTGGCAGCTGAATAATGCGATTGTTTAGGATTAGCTTGAAATATAGCACATATGCAAACAACAAATACAATATCAGGATGGCTAGCAATTGGGTAAAGTAAAGAACCTATTAAACCTCTGTAAAGTGTCATCTTAACTGATATTCACCTTTCATCTTTATCTAATTTAATCGATGAACTCATGGGAGTAGTTGCAGCTGGACATGTCTCCATGCCAAATTTCTTAAGCAATTCCTTCATATATCTAACTGATAAATGTACCAGTTTCCAGTTGCTTCACTTGTAGACCAAGAAAGAATGTCAGTTCATCCATCACGCTCATCTCAAATTTATCCTGCATTAACTTGGCAATTTTCTCACATAATTTGGGATTAATTGACCCAAAAATAATTTCATCAACATAAATTTGCACAAGTAAAATATGAACTTTCTTTGAAAATTTGAACAAAGTCTTATCAACTGATCCAACAATGAAATCATGATCAATTAAATTTTTGATAAAGTCTCATACCAAGCTCTGAGAGCTTGTTTAAGAGCAAACAACGCTTTGTTCAAGTGATAAACATGATTAGGAAAAGAGTGATTTACAAAACCTGGTGGTTGTTCAACATACACTTCTTCCTGCAACGGATCATTTAAGAATGCACTCTTTACATCCATCTGGTATACTTTAAAATCTTTAAAAGAAGCATAGGCGAGAAATATTCTGATTGCTTCTAGTCGTACAACTAGTGCATATGTCTCGTCATAATCAATTCTTTCTTTTTGCCTATATCTTTGTTCTACCAGTCTTGCTTTGTTGTGCACAACTGAACCATATTTGAGATATACCGGAATCAGCAAACATCGTTCTAGCTGCTTCTTTAAGTGCACAATTTCTTCTTTCAGCTACACCATTTTGCTGAGGTGTTCTAGCTGCTGAGATCTCATGCTTAATTCCATTATTTTCTAAAAATTGAGAAAGATTTTGATTGACAGATTCAGTTCTTCGATCAAACCTTATTCTGTCAATTCCAACTGATTTTTCATTTAATAATCTTTTGAAAAGCTTAATCAGTTGTGCAACAGTTTGGTCTTTTGAGTTGAGAAAGATAACCCAAGTAAATCTTGAAAAATCATCAACGATTACAAAGGTATATTTCATTCCCCTTAAACCCATGACTGATATAAGACCAAAAAATCCATATGCAACTGTTCTAAGCATCTGGAAGAAGATTTACTACCATTGTTTTTAAATGAAGTTCTTACTTTTTTACCAAACTGACATGCTGAACAAGTTTTGTCTTTTGAAAAATCTATTTTAGGAAGACCAATTACAAGATCATGGTTACTCAGATGAGCTATGAATTTGAAATTCAAGTGGTTCAACCTTTATGCCACAACCAGTTTTTAGAAGATTTTGAAGCTATAAAACAAACTGGTGCATCAAGTTGATTAGTCCAACTCACATTGTAGGTGTTACCACAACGATTGCCAGTTATAATAATCTCATCAGTTGAGTTCTTAACTGTGCACATTTGTTTGTTCAACAAAACTAAAAATTATTGTCGCATAACTGACTGATGCTAATCAAGTTATACTTCAAATTATCAACCAATAAGACATCATTAATAATAATGTTATCATGGATAAGCTTACCCTTATCCACAGTTATACCTTAAGAATTGTCTCCAAAACTGATGTTTGAACCAGAATATTTGATCAGTTGGGATAGCAAGTCAGCATCCCATGTCATGTGTCATGAGTATCCATTGTCCAAGTACCAAATTGATTCTTTTGTTATAACTGTCACCTGCAATCATACACAATAAATGATTTTGGTACCCACATCTACTTGGGTCCTAAACTGATTAGTCCTTTAGGAACCCAGACTTGGATCAGTCTAACTAACTTTCCAGTTGCTGTGTTCCAAATGATTTTTCTCGACTTGTGTGTGTTTGGTGCGTTGTGTGCAGAAGAAACAATATGATTTTTTTAACTTTTTCAACTGATTGTTCTTCCGATATCTCTTCTGAAATGGCTTACAGTTGTAATAATTGTAATAGTCATTCCTAGTGTGCTTATTTTTGTAGCTGAACCGTTTAGGTAAACAGCTTATTGAATCAGTTAGACTCTCAGGACTATATCCAATTCCATACCGTTTTGCCTTGTTAGTATTTTCAATCGGTTGGATAATAGGTTTACTTGGTTCAAAGATTTCTTGTACCACAGTTGATTTCACAAAATTAATTTATTTCCCTTTTTGCTCATTCAACTTTGGCGTTGTATCACTTGCAGTGGTTTCATCATGACTGTTAAAGCCCAAACTAGTTCTGTAAGTAACTGGTTTTTGTAAACCTTGCTGATAGAGGTAATATTTACGTGTTTTAATACATTATGTGAGTCGTAGTTTGCATCGTTCTAGGTTATTTAGAGTCTACATTCTGTCTATTTCTTCTTATTTTTTTTCATTTGATCAACGCTCACTTAAGTATGTTAATGTGCAGAAAAATGGAGAAAAATCAATTGGAAGAGAAGGCTGGGGACAGAAGATGTCGCGCTAGGGCTGGGGACAGAAGATGTCGCGTTAGGCGGTCACCGCCCCAGCGCAAGAGGCCGAAGAAAAAAAGAACAGAAGACCTCGCGCTAGGATGGTCAAACTTGACCGCCCCAGCGCGAGAGGCTGTGGAAGACACCAGTAGTACAGCAGATCGCGCGCTGGGGCGGGTAAACTTGACCGCCCTGGCGCAAATTAAAATAGAAAAGTTTTCTATTTGGATTTTATTCAATTTGGAAGGTGGATGGCTAAAGGAGAAAACCTAGGCACGAAATTGAGGATCAGTGAGCAGCCACCACAAGCCTTGGAGAGGATTTTCGCGCTTGGATTGAAGATTCGAAGATTTCCGGGCATCGTCTTTGAATTTTTCATCAAATGTAGTATTTCTAATTTAGTTTTTATCTTTTAAACATTGTTGTGTTTATGTTTATTATGAATTCGAGTAGCTAAACTAAAATATTTGTTGGGATTTAAGGGGATCTTACCCCGAAATTGATTTAGTTAAGTCGTATTTCAACTGTTGGTTTATTCTGGATTATGCTACTGTGTTTATTACGATTATTAAAGCCTAGCTAACTTTAATAATAGTCTCATATCGTGAGTGAGTTTGATAGAATAGCTTGTGATAGGATCGAGTAGTATAGTTCATGGATCTACAATTTACATAGACATATGAAATTGGATACGTGCCGATAATCATAGTTCATTCGGACGAAAACTAGGGGATTTCATAGATCGATATGTGATTCACTCTTGATAAATAATTAAAGACTTTTAATTACTTCACTGAGCAGAATTAGTTTTGCATAGCTCGAGAGAGTGTGTTCAATTGAATAAGAAATCCTGTCGGAAGCGTAAATCACTGTCGAACGAATTGATAAATTAATGAAGGGTAGGTGAACTGAAATTCCCAAAAAATTCATTTCTCACTGAATTTTAATTAACCATTCTTGATATTATATCTCATTATTTAATTCCTGGATCTTTTTATTTGCATTTTTATTTCAGCATAGTAGTAATAAACAACCCTTCAAATTTCGTTGCTAAAGATTTGATAATTGAAATTAATAATTGTAAAATATAGTCTTCAGTGGAACGATACTTGTACTCACGTACATTATACTATTACTTGACATCGTACACTTGCGATTAATTTTCGAGCATACAAACCATATTTTTATTGAGGATTCTACAGTGCAAGTTTTGCTCGATCAAGTTTTTGGTGCCGTTACCGGGGACTGTTAATTCACAATTTTATTTTTAGTTATTTACTCTAGCATTGTTTCATTTTTATTAAGTTAACACTCCATATTCTATTACATATATCTCTCCCAGTGCATGCCAAAGTCACTTGACGTGGAGCTTAAGCAGTTCGACCCTGAAATTGAAAGAACTTTCCGCAGGAGAAGACAGCAGTAGAGACTAAAGGAACTGATGGAGAGGCACGAGCACGAGCATGAGGAGGAACACCATGATGATAGATATGTTGAGATGTCACGCCGCATACCGATGCTAGAGTATGCCCAACCTTCTTTGGATGGAGCACGCCCCAGAATTATGAGGCCTATTGTGCAGGCAAACCACTTTGAAATCAAGCCAGCTATAATTCAGATGATTCAAAATACAGTTCAGTTTGGAGGATCTGCAATAGATGACCCAAACACGCACATCGCAGATTTTCTTGTAATTTGTGATACTTTTAAATTTAATGGAATTTCTGATGATGCTGTTAGATTGCGTTTATTTCCTTTCTCCTTACGTGACAAAGCTAAATCATGGTTAAATTGTTTGCCTGTAGGTTCGATTACCACATGGGAGGACATGGCGAAAGCGTTTCTCATTAAATACTTCTCTCCATCTAAGACCATGAAGTTGCGGGCAAACATCACTACATTTGCTCAATTCGAGCAGGAGTCGTTATATGAAGCATGGAAGCGTTTCAAAGATCTATTACGAAGATGCCCTCATCACGAACAGCCACTTGGGTTAGTTGTTCAAACCTTTTACTATGGCTTGCTTACTCCTAATTGTACTATGATAGATGTTGCTGCTTGTGAAAACCTCTAGAGAAAAATTGCTGAGGAAGGATATGAGTTACTGGAGGAAATGGCTGCTAGCAGCTATCATCCTCAATCTGAAAGGAACAACCAGCGAAGAAGTGCAGGAGTTCACCAGGTAACTGACCTTTCTGCTATTACTGCACAACTTGATGTCTTGAACAGGAAATTGGATGGTTTGAATATGGGTGGCATGGCTATGCGTCTGCAAGAGATATTTTGTGAAAAATGCGGAGGAGAACACTATATTAAGGACTGTCAAGACATTGGTCCTTTTATGTGCAAGAAGGAGCACCATAGAATCAAGTAGGAGTCCAAAACCGTCCAAAGAATGACCCGTATTCGAATACATATAATCCTTGATGGAGGCAACATCCCAACTTCTCATGGGGTAGCCAAAAAAGTCAGAATCGACCACAGGGAGGAAAACCATATGTGAAACAACCAATGTACAGATCTGACCCTCCGAGAGAAGAAAATCACAATTTGGAGCAGATGATGTCTAAGTTCATGTCATCTACCGAAACTAGACTCCAAAATCAAGATGCGTCGATAAAGGGGCTAGAGAATCAGATTGGACAGTTAGCTAAGATGATAGCAAGTAGAGAGCCGGGCACCTTGCCAAGTAACACATAGACCATTCCAAAAGAGCAAGTGAAGGCCATCGAGTTGAAGAGTGGAAAAATTTTAGAGTCTAGAGGGCTAGAAAAAAATCAAGTACTGGATGAACTAGACTGAGTCATCAAAAGGTAAGTCTTCTAACTCTACACCAGCACCCATTGCACAATAAAAAATTGTTATCCCTCCATCTTTTCCTGCAGCATTAAAAAAAGCGAAATTAGATGCGCAATTCGGTAAGTTTTTAGAAGTATTCAAGAAATTGCACATCAATATTCCCTTTGCTGATGCTCTGATGCAAATGTCAAGTTATGCTAAATTTCTGAAGGACATCTTAGAAAACAAGAGAAAATTGGGGGATCACATGACGGTGAATCTAACTGAAAATTGCTCTGCTTTGGTGTAAAACAAGATTCCACCGAAACTTAAGGATCCAGAGAGTTTTTCTATTCCTTGCATGATTGGTGATATTATTTTTCATAAAGCTTTGTGTGATCTTGGTGCGAGTATTAATCTTATGCCATTATCTGTATTCATGAAACTCGGATTAGGAGAACCTAAGCCAACAAGGATGTCCTTGCAACTAGCAGACAGATCTGTCAAATACCCGCGAGGAGTCATAGAGGACGTCCTGGTAAAGGTGGACAAATTCATATTTCCTGCAGATTTTGTAGTACTTGACATGGAGGAAGACATAGAAATGCCCTTAATTCTGGGGAGACCATTCCTTGCGAATGGCAAGGTCCTGATTGATGTTCAAGAAGGGAAGTTGAGATTGAGAGTGGGCGAGGAAGAAATTACTTTTGACGTGTTTAATGCTCTTAAAAACACAATGCACACGGATGACTATTTTAGAATTGATGTTGTGGACTCTCTTGTGTGTAATTTTGTGCAGGATTCAATGAAAGACCCATTAGAAGCCACCCTCACAACTGAATTGAAGGAAGATGAGTTGGACGAAGAGAAAGCTGAAATAGTGGCACACTTTAATGCCAACAATCCATGGAAAAAGCCAATGAGGATGAGACTGGAGGATTTGGGAGAGCGAAAAGATTTGACCCCTCCCAAGTCCAGCATCGAGGAACCACCGATGCTTGAGCTCAAGCCACTGCCTCCGCACCTAAAGTACGTATACCTAGGTGAGATTAACATTTTACCTGTCATTATTTTTGCCGTATTGACATATGCCATGGAGGAAAAATTGTTGCAAGTTCTCAAAGCGCACAAAAAGTCATTTGCGTGGAAGGTTGCGGACATCAAGTGAATAAGTCCATCAATCTGCATGCAACAAATCTTGATGAAAGAAAAGTACTCACCCCTCGTGCAACCTCAAAGACGACTCAATCCAAAGATGCAAGTGGTAGTGAAGGTCGAAACTATTAAGCTTCTCGATGCAGGTATTCTCTATCCTATTTCAGATAGTGCATGGGTAAGTCCTGTTCAATTTGTGCCTAAGAAAGGTGGGATTACGGTGATCCCTAATGAAAAGAATGAACTTATTCATACGCGGAGTGTTACGGGGTGGAGAGTATTTATTGACTATAGGAAGTTGAATGATGCCACCCGTAAGTACCACTTCCCCCTTCCATTTATTGATTAGATGTTGGAGAGACTAGCGGGGCGTGAGTTTTACTGTTTTCTAGATGGGTATTCGGGGTATAACCAAATCACTATTGCACCTGAGGACCAAGATAAAACCACTTTCACTTGTCCTTATGGAACATTTTGTGGGGACCCGGGCTCTAACTCAATTCTTTTCGGGATTAGTCGGATCATTGTTCAAAAATACGGGTCTAAATTTTGCTTTTAACATTAAATCAAATGTTTATAACTCAGGCACAAGATAATTCAATATTCATTTCATTACAACAAACATAATATACATACTTCATTTTATTCATATTCTACAAACCAGTAATTAAATACAGTGCATATCAAAAGTACAACTAGTAGTTCGTCTGCTACGCCCGTGATCACCACCACGCTATGTCCATCTCTCATCTCTGTCGCGACCTTGATCCTGCCCCACCTGTTGTTATGCACACATACAGACATAACAACAGCCGGAAACTCCGGTGAGAACAAATCCCAGTATAAAACATGTATACATGCTGATACGAAATCATAAATCATGCATGAAAGCAATAACAATGGCTCCATAGTCTATGAAACCAATCTATCTAAACATGCAACCCAAATCAAATCATGTCTTGACTCGAATCGACTCTACTCTAGGGATCCCGGTGTGAATAAGACATCACTGTCTGTCACCTACCCTCCCAATCGGGGTAACTGTACGTCTAATTCCTAGACTTCGGTCAAGTCTGTATCGAATGTCTACAATCGGAGTGAATCTGATCCGAAGCGTCGATACCACCGAACATCTAGTTTGGCAAGTCTGCCAATGACTCTCCTATCTCAAAGGCTTGAATATAAATCTATAAACAAGACATCATCATATCAAGATATTTGAATATAAATCTATAAACAAATCGCAATCATATCAAAAGATAAACAATAATTCTAGTATGTGATTTTGTTGGGAAACTCAAATTGAATCTCATTTGAACTGTGTCTTCCCCAAACAAAACATGCATTATACCTTTCGTCGCACAATCTCTGTCGATATCGAAGTCTCGATGTCAAAGTCGCCAATACAAATCTGAAATGACATCATCAATGTACATTCTATCAAGCTCTAGTATACCTCAATACACATGGGATTCAATATTTCATTTCAATGCAATTTCGACGGCATAACGACGGATTCTCGATATACCGATCAACTCATATAACAGTAATCAATAACCATAATCCAAAATCTTCATGAATCACATGTACTATTCTGAAATCTGCACCATCTCAATTCCAAACATGCTGGAAATTCATAACAATCACATATAGTATTATTCCTTCTATCTCTTTTTCCACTATATGTTCACAACAATCATAAGAACACAAAATAGAAACCAAATCTGATTTCCTTTAACAGCTCAACTTCAAAACATGCTGAACTTAATAAAACATATACCCTTTTGAAGCCCTTGATGCAAGGAGCAAGAATCTATACTTGGAATGAAGTTTGGATCTGTAATTCTTTCAAAATCATAACCTTGAAGCATAAGGAATTGAAGTTTCTCCCCACTCTCTCTCGTTTCTCAGCTGATGGAAGTGGAGAGAAATGAATCAGCACATTTCTATATATATATACCATGCCATGTGTCAACTTGAGAAACAAAGGTGGCTTTCTCGCATGCAGCACCGCGGGTGCGGTCACTCTTCACCGCGGGTGCGCTGTGCCCACGGCATGCCTTTAATTTTCTGAAATTCGACGACCGCGGGTGCGGTACCTATAAGATCGCGGGTGCGGTGACATTACTGCGGGTGCGGTGACATTACCGCGGGTGCGTTTACGTTAGCACCGTGGGTGCGGTGTCATTTCTGTAATTAATTCCCAACTCTCTGTCCCTCAACCGCGGGTGCGGTGACCCTACTGTAAAATGACCAATTTTCTGTCCATGCACCGCGGGTGCGGCATCAGAAGGGGCGCGGGTGCGATCTCTTCCTACAAGCAACACTTCATCTTTTCATTTTATCCACATACAATCTAGGGCATTACATTTCTCCCCCTCTTAGATATTAGTTCATCCTCGAACGTGAAATCAATTAATCAAAGTATGTAAAAACAGCAGTAAAATCAAAAGTTGAATAAATACTCACATAATGAGAATAACTCGGGATATCTCTGTCTCATATCTGCTTCTGTCTCCCAAGTCGCTTCCTCGGTGCCATGACGACTCCACTGGACTTTCACTAGCGGAATAGTCTTCGTTCTGAGCTGTTTCTCTTTCCGATCAAGAATCTGTATCGGTTGTTTGACATAACTCAACGTCTGATCTAGCTCAGCTTCGTCAGGCTGAATGACATGAGAATAATCTGGCATGTATCTACGCAGCATCGATACATGAAAAACATCATGTATCCCGGATAGAGAAGGAGGAAGAGCCAATCGATATGCTCGATCACCAATCTTTTCCAGAATCTCATATGGACCGATGTATCTAGGAGAAAATTTCCCGCGTTTGCCAAATCTGACAATGCCTCTGAAAGGAGAAATCTTCAAAAATACTCTGTCTCCTTGTTCAAATACTAGCGGTCTACGTCTGATATTGGCATACTTGGCCTGTCTATCCTGTGCCGTCTTCATTCTTTTCTGGATTATCTTCACTTTCTCAGTCATATCACGAATCATATCAGGCCCAAGTTCTGGTACTTCAGATATATCATCCCAATATAAAGGAGATCTGCACTTCTTGCCATACAATGCCTCAAACGGTGCCATCTCTATGCTCGTTTGATAGCTGTTGTTGTACGAGAATTCACATAACGGTAGTGAATCTTGCCAACTAGTGCCAAAGTCTAGCACTACAGCTCTCAACATGTCCTCTAAAGTCTGGATAGTCCGCTCTGACTGTCCGTCTGTCTGGGGATGATAAGCAGTGCTCAGGTGCAATGTCGTACCTAAAGCCTGCTGCAGACTGTGCCAAAAGTGAGAAGTGAATCGTGGTTCACGATCTGATACGATAGACTTCGGCACACCATGTAATCTAACTACCTCTCTGACATACAATTCTGCCATCTGATCGTGTCGATATGTCATTCTGTATGGAATAAAACACGCTGATTTGGTTAATCTGTCTATCACAATCCAAATCGCATCACAACCCCGGGATGATCGAGGTAACTTCGTCACGAAATCCATGGAAATGTGATCCCATTTCCATTCTGGAATAGATAGGCTCTGAAGTAAACCTCCGGGTTTCTTTCTCTCGGCTTTCACCTATTGGCAATTCAAGCATTTAGACACATATTCGGCAATATCTGATTTCATCTGTTTCCACCAGAACTATGTCTTCAAGTCGTTGTACATCTTTCTACCACCAGGGTGAATGCTGAACCGACTACAGTGCGCTGCTGACAATATCTGTTGTTTCAACTCTGAAACATCTGGAACTACAATACGGTTATTCACATACAGGACAAAATCACGTATCTGATATTCAGACTGATGTCCTGATCTGACCATCTGAATTGACTGCTGTATATTTTGATCTGTTCTTTGAGCTTCTTTGATTTTCATCATCAAATCTGGCTCAACTTGAATCGTGGCAAGTCTTAATGGTCTACCATCTGTGTCAAACGCTAAACCAGACAAACAACAATCTTCAACTAAATTCGAAACACCTATCGTCGATAAGGATATGGCACAAACCTTTCGACTCAAGGCATCTGCTGCTGCATTTGACTTCCCTGGATAGTACTTGATCTCGCAATCAAAATCTTTCAGTAGATCAAGCCATCTACGCTGCCTCATGTTCAACTCTGACTGAGAAAACAGATACTTTAGGCTTTTATGCTCAGAGTAAATCTCAAATTTCTCACCATAAAGATAATGACGCCAGATTTTCAAGGCAAATACGATAGCCGCCAATTCAAGATCATGAATGGGGTATCGAATCTCGTGTGGCTTCAGCTGTCTAGAGGCATATGCGATCACATGACCACGCTGCATAAGAACACATACCAGCCCTCTGTGAGATGCATCACAATATACAACGAAATCGCCAGTAACCGAAGGAATCATCAAGACAGGTGCACTGGTCAGCCTCTTCTTCAACTCTAGGAAGCTAGACTCGCAATCCTCTGACCACACAAATGGTGTATTCTTTTGCGTTAACTGGGTAATCGGCTTCGCAATACTGGAGAAATCTTTGATGAATCGTCTATAGTACCCTGCTAGACTCATGAAACTGCGTATCTCAGGCACCGAAGTCGGTCTAGGCCAACCGATCACAGCTTCCACTTTACTCGGATCCACATGAATACCATCTCCAGATATGATATGACCCAAGAAGACAACCTGTCTCAGCCAAAACTCACACTTTGACAGTTTAGCATACAATCTTTCATTTCTCAATGTTTGCAACACAATTCTCAAATGATTAGCATGCTCATCCAAATTCCTTGAATACACCAAAATATCATCAATAAAAACAATCACAAACTCATCTAAATATTTCTGAAAGACACAGTTCATCAACCCCATGAACACCGCTGGAGCATTCGTTAAACCGAAAGGCATGACAATAAATTCGTAATGTCCATACCTGGTTCGGAATGCTGTCTTTAGTATATCAATATCTCGTACTCGCAGCTGGTGATATCCAGATCTCAGATAAATCTTGGAATAGATAGATGATCCCTGCAACTGATCAAATAAGTCGTCGATACGAGGCAAAGGATATTTGTTCTTTATCGTTGCCTTGTTCAGCTGCCTGTAATCTATACACAATCTCATAGAACTGTCTTTCTTTCGCACAAGTAACACTGGTGCACCCCAAGGAGATACACTGGGTCTGATATATCCCTTGGCTAGAAGATCTTCTAGTTGTGCTTTCAATTCCTTCAACTCTATAGGCGCCATCCTATACGGAGCTCGAGATATAGGAGCGGTACCTGGAATAAGATCAATACTAAAATCTACCTCTCAGGCTGGAGGTAACCCTGGAATCTCGTCAGGAAATACATCTGCAAACTCCCGTACTACTGGCAAATCTGCCAATGCCGGGCTCGATTTCAGTAAGTCTACTGAATAAATAAGGAACCCTTCTGCTCCTTGCTGCAACAATCTACTCATAGTCAGAGCAGATACTAAGGGAATCCGAGATCTGGAACCCTTACCATAGAATTTCCACTCCTCTGTCATTTCAGGTCTGAATCTGACAATCTTGTGAAAACAGTCTACGGTGGCTCTGTACTTAGTCAACATGTCAATCCCGACAATACAATCAAAATCAGATAAACCAAGTACAACACATTCTAAATCGATCTCATGCCCTTCAAACTGTAGTACACAATGTCTAACTGAAGTCACAGATATCAGACCACTTCCCAACGGAGAAGAAATAGACACTACAGTAGACAATGACTCTACAGGCAATGCATGTGTCAATGCAAAACGTTCTGATATGAATGTATGTGATGCACCTGTATCTATCAATACATATGCAGGATAACCGCAAAGAAAACAGTTACCTGCAATCACATCGTCTGGTGCATCTTGGGCTTGCTCCTCGGTCAGTGCAAACACCCTAGCCTGTTGTCTAGGAGGTTGGCTCACTGTCTGGCCACCACTGGCTCTAGGCTGGGATTGTGCATATGGTGGCTGGAATGAATGTACAGATGTCTGTCTCTCAGGCTGAGTCATTGATGCTGATGACCCTGCACTCTGAAATCTCTGGGCACCTCTCTGGGGACAAACTCTGGCAAAGTGTCCCTGTTGCCTGCATATATTACATCTGCCCATCACTCCCTGACGCTGCTCTGTGGCATGTCGGCCTCCACAAGTAGTACAATATACACCTGTCACATCTGTACTCTGGCCAGGACCTCTCTATCTTGACCCACTGGAGCTCGATGAACTGCTCCCTGCTCTCTTGAACTGCTTACCCTTAGCTTTCAAAGAATCTTTCTTCCCACTACTACTGATTCCTCTATCAAATCGAGGAGGAGGTGGTGGAAACTGTGTGGCGAACGGTGGCGGTCTCTGACCCTGAACACTATAGGAAACTCCTCGCTGCCTAATCAAGCCAGCCTCTACTCCCTTCGCTCGATTCAGCGCCTCAGAAAAAGTGTTGGGTCGCCCCGTGTTCACTAAAGTGAAGATATCCGGATTCAAACCATTTATGAACTGATCGGCAACTGCCTCATCATTCCCTGCTACGTGAGGTGCAAATCGAAGTAAGGACGAGAATTTGGCAACATACTCCTCTATGTTCCATTGCCCCTGTCTCAAGTTGGCGAACTCGGCCCCTTTGTCTTTTCGGTATGACACTGGAAAGAAACGTTGATAAAATTCATCTTAAAAACTTTCCAAGTAATATCAATACCTCGATGTTCTAAGGCTCGTTTCGCCGCTAGCCACCAACTCTTGGCCACTTCTTGCAATTGATGCCCAACCAGCTTCACTCTACGTTCATCTGTATAGGCAAGTGATTCAAATAACATATCTATATCATCCAACCAGCTTTCACAATCCACTGCATTTTCTGTGCCCTTCAAGGTAGGTGGATAGAATGATTGAAATCTCTTCAACAAAGTCTCCATCAGTGTCGCAGTAACATCCATCTGAGTACCCGACGTACTACCCTGTTCCGGCACTTGACCTGCAGCTGGTTGTGGTCTTCTTCTAGGCGGCATATCTGATTATCAAACAGATTAGGATACAATCTATACAATCTGTCTCAGCCCTCCTCTGATCATATACCTCTGATCCAGAATCGGTTCTGATTCAGTCTTTACAAGTATATGCTGTAAATCAACTCAGATACAATACAACATATAATAGGGAAAGCATTAAATCATGCCAGCACATCAAAAGCAAGGAAGAAGACTCGATCTACCCCGCTCATTCTATTCTATCTCAGTCTACAGAACCTACGGCTCTGATACCACCTGTTGTGGGGACCCGGGCTCTAACTCAATTCTTTTCGGGATTAGTCGGATCATTGTTCAAAAATACGGGTCTAAATTTTTCTTTTAACATTAAATCAAATGTTTATAACTCAGGCACAAGATAATTCTATATTCATTTCATTACAACAAACATAATATACATGCTTCGTTTTATTCATATTCTACAAACCAGTAATTAAATACAGTGCATATCAAAAGTACAACTACTAGTTCGTCTGCTACGCCCGTGATCACCACGCTATGTCCATCTCTCATCTCTGTCGCGACCCTGATCCTGCCCCACCTGTTGTTATGCACACATACAGACATAACAACAGCCGGAAACTCCGGTGAGAACAAATCCCAGTATAAAACATGTATACATGCTGATACAAAATCATAAATCATGCATGAAAGCAATAACAATGGCTCCATAGTCTATGAAACCGATCTATCTAAACATGCAACCCAAATCAAATCATGTCTTGACTCGAATCGACTTTACTCTAGGGATCTCGGTGTGAATAAGACGTCACTGTCTGTCACCTACCCTTCCAATCGGGGTAACTGTACGTTTTATTCCTAGACTTCGGTCAAGTCTGTATCGAATGTCTACAATCGGAGTGAATCTGATCCGAAGCGTCGATACCACCGAGCATCTAGTTTGGCAAGTCTGCCAATGACTCTCCTATCTCAAAGGCTTGAATATAAATCTATAAACAAGACATCATCATATCAAGAGATTTGAATATAAATCTATAAACAAATCGCAATCATATCAAAAGATAAACAATAATTCTAGTATGTGATTTTGTTGGGAAACTCAAATTGAATCTCATTTGAGTTGTGTCTTCCCCAAACAAAACATGCATTATACCTTTCGTCGCACAATCTCTGTCGATATCGAAGTCTCGATGTCAAAGTCGCCAATACAAATTTGAAATGGCATCATCAATGTACATTCTATCAAGCTCTAGTATACCTCAATACACATGGGATTCAATATTTCATTTCAATGCAATTTCGACGGCATAACGGCGGATTCTCGATATACCGATCAACTCATATAACAGTAATCAATAACCATAATCCAAAATCTTCATGAATCACATGTACTATTCTGAAATCTGCACCATCTCAATTCCATACATGTTGGAAATTCATAACAATCACATATAGTATTATTCCTTCTATCTCTTTTTCCACTATATGTTCACAACAATCATAAGAACACAAAATAGAAACCAAATCTGATTTCCTTTAACAGCTCAACTTCAAAACATGCTGAACTTAATAAAACATATACCTTTTTGAAGCCCTTGATGCAAGGAGCAAGAATCTATACTTGGAATGAAGTTTGGATGTGTAATTCTTTCAAAATCATAACCTTGAAGCATAAGGAATTGAAGTTTCTCCCCACTCTCTCTCGTTTCTCAGCTGATGGAAGTGGAGAGAAATGAATCAGCACATTTCTATATATATATACCATGCCATGTGTCAACTTGAGAAACAAAGGTGGCTTTCTCGCATGCAGCACCGCGGGTACGGTCATTCTTCACCGCGGGTGTGCTATGCCCACGACATGCCTTTCATTTTCTGAAATTCGACGACCGCGGGTGCGGTACCTATAAGACCGCGGGTGCGGTGACATTACCGCGGGTGCGTTTACGTTAGCACCGCGGGTGCGGTGTCATTTCTGTAATTAATTTCCAACTCTCTGTCCCTCAACCGCGGGTGCACTCTGTCTTGGACCGCGGGTGCGGTGACCCTACTGTAAAATGACCAATTTTCTGTCCATGCACCGCGGGTGCGGCATCAGAAGGGGCGCGGGTGTGGTCTCTTCCTTCAAGCAACACTTCATCTTTTCATTTTATCCACATACAATCTAGGGCATTACACATTTGCTTTTCGCCGTATGCCTTTTGGTCTTTGTAATGCCCCTGCTACATTTCAGCGCTGCATGACTACTATATCCCATGATATGATTGAAACTTTTCTTGAAATATTTATGGATGACTTTTCTATCTTTGTTGCAACGTTTGATGAGTGTTTGCAGAATCTGAGCTCCGTGTTGAGAAGGTGAGAGGAGAAGAACCTGGTGCTTAATTGGAAAAAGTACCACTTCATGGTACAAGAGGGAATTATCCTAGGGCACAAGATTTCGGAACAAGAGATTGAGGTAGACAAAGCTAAAATAGAAGTCATCAAGAACCTACCACCACCAGCTTCAATAAAGGGAGTTAGAAGTTTTCTAGGCCACGCCGGTTTTTATCGGCGTTTTATCAAAGATTTTTCTAAAATTGCCAAACCTTTATCTTCTTTACTTATGAAAGATGTGCCCTTTGAGTTTAATTCTGACTGTTTGCAGGCATACGAGGAGTTGAAAGAGCGCTTGATGACGGCTCCTGTCTTGGTGGCACCTGATTGGGATTTACCCTTCGAGGTCATGTGCGATGCCAGTGATATTGCAGTTGGTGCTATCCTTGGCCAAAGGCAGAACAAGGTATTTCACACTATACACTATGCTAGCAAGACTCTAGATGAAGCACAATTAAATTATGCAACCACTGAAAAAGAGTTTCTCGCAGTAGTATTTGCACTTGAAAAATTCCATTCATATCTTGTTCTGTCAAAAGTAATTGTGTTTACTGATCACTCCGCCCTTAAATATTTAATCGTCAAGAAAGATGCAAAGCCACGCCTACTTCGGTGGATTTTATTGTTACAAAAATTTGATCTAGGAATAAAAGATAAGAAGGTTGTTGAGAATGTGGTGGCTGATCACTTATCTAGATTAGAATTTATTAGTAATGACTGTGGTGATCATGCTATTAATGATTGGTTTCCTGATGAGCAGCTGGTGAGACATTGTCCTTGGTATGCAAATTTTGCTAACTTTCTTTTCACAAGCACACCACCACCAAATCTATCGTTTCACCAATGAAAGAAATTCTTCTCTGACGTGATATATTATTTTTGGGAGGAACCATTTTTGTTTAAGATTTGTGCAGATTCTATGATAAGAGGTGTGTGTTGCAGAGGAGGAGTTTGTTCAAATTCTCAACCATTGCCATGACCGTGAGGTAGGTGGTCATTTTGGACCAACAAGGACGGCTTCTAAGGTACTCGAATGTGGCTTCTATTGGCCAACTCTATTTAAAGATGCTCGTTCTTATGTGTTTGCCTGTGATAAATGCCAGAGGACAGGTAACATTTCTAACCGTCATGAAACGCCATTAAATAATATTCTTGAGTGTGAGGTTTTTGATGTGTAGGAGATAGACTTCATGGGACCGTTTCCCAGCTCGTTCACAAAAAGTATATTTTGGTGGTGGTCGACTATGTGTCTAAGTGGGTAGAGGCAGAAGCATATGCCACTAATGATGCTCAAGTTGTAATGCCCAAGAATTTTGTTATTATAATCGGAAATGATTTGTTGATAATTGAGGTGATTATAGATTGAACGGATCAGACCGAAAAAGCCGGAAAGGAGAATGAAATTATGTGCGAGGAAGGAGCCTCGCGCATATGCGCGACCCAGCCGGGCGCATATGCGCGAGATAGACAGAGAACCTCGCGCATATGCGCGACATGGACCGGAGCATATGCGCGAGGATGGCAGAGAGTTGTGAAGAGCCTCGCGCATTGCGCCGAGCAAGGGCGCGCATATGCGCGAGCTGCCGAGAAAGTTACATGTCGAGACAGTAGGTCTCGCGCATATGCGCGGGGCTAGGGCGCGCATATGCGCGAGGCATGCAGAATGGAAAATCGACACTTGGTTTCACCATGCCACTTGATATATATAAAGGTTGCAATTCATTTCACTCCTCAGAATTCAGAAGGGGAAAACGAGAAGAGCCTCAGAGGAAGTATCGTGAAAATCCCTACGCCTTTTTATATTTTAGATTTGTGATTGTGAAAGATCCGCCCGTCAGAATTTCAATCCGACTTCAGTACTGAGTTTCTATCGACACAAGCTTCAACGGGACGTTAGTTTCTTATGTTTTTGATATGATTCGAAATTATGATATTGCCAGAATCAGATATGATTGATATATGGTGTTCTTGACATAATAGACATCGTATAATCGAAACCGAATTGAAGAACATATATCGTACAGAATTGTTATGATTGTCAGAATTGATTTGATTGAGATTTGATATCAGATTTGTATTGCTATCAATTATGAGATGTTGGGATTGATATCTGATTGATATTGTATCGCTGGGTATACTGAGATTATGCAGTTATGCCGTTGAAACAGAATTTGATTGAGTTCTGATTATATTCAGTATTGAGTTTATACTGATATTTTACTCCTCGATATTGTTATTACCAGATTGAGTATGGACAGATTTGAATTCGAGACTTCGACTTCATCAGACCGAGAAGAGAAATGTATAAATTAATGTGGATCCAGGATTGCACAACTCGAGTTTGATTTAACTTGAGTTTCCCAAAATCACATACTGAATTGTCATTGCCTCGATATGTTGCAATGTTTGAGATTGATATGCTTATTCTATTGATTTATAGTTAAGCATATGTTATGTGAGGAGTCATGGGCGGATATGCCTAGTCCTTGGGCTGATGTGCCTGATATTTGGCGGAGATGCCAATTGGCGGAGAGGCCAAGTCTTTGGCAGAGGTGCCAAGACACCGGACGTTTGGTCATATCGATGTTGCCTAGGAGTGGAGCAACTTCTATTGTCGAGATTCGATATGGACAAGATCAAAGTCCGTAAGTAAGAACGTACCGCCACCACGATCGGGAGAGTAGGTGGGAGATTGTTACGTTCTTATTTAGATCGGGATCCCTAGACAAGGAATGAGTCGAGTCAGAGAGTATGAGTCAGAGTTTGATTTACAGTGTTATATCGATTCATGTCTTTCAGATTTGATACATGTTATTGATATTTGTTTCATGCTTTTATATCTGTTATATGATTGCATGTATACATGATTTATATTGGTAATGTATTTCTCACCAGAGTTATCTGGCTGTTGTTGTGTTTGTATGTGTGCATGACAACAGGTGGGACATGATCAGGGTCAAGAAGAGAATGAGAGAAGACAAGTTAGCGTGGAGATCAGGATCAGAAATAGATAGGTTTCAGCACTTGGTATTAGTGGTTAAACCCTAGTTTGATTTTAATGTAATGGTACCAAACATGTACTTTTACTTTTAATATGTATATCAGATTGATTATATTACGTTTCCGCCTTTGTATTTAAAAAAAAAATTAGACCCTGTTTATCTTAATTGAACTAATTATTCCCAAAGATGATTAAGAAATGAATTAGTATCCGGGTCCCCACACAAGTGGTCCTGAAATTTTTAAAGAAAAATATTTTTAACAGGTTTGGGACACCACGAGCAGTCATTAGTGATGGTAGCACCCATTTTTGCAACAAACTCTTTGAAAAACTTTTAAGCAAATACGGTGTCACACATAAGATCTCTATCCAATGAAGTTCATTTTTTAAAAAGGATCATCAATCAGAAAAAATGGAATGGAGGCGTTGCCACAGCAGCCGCCAGTTGGTTTCGGAAGCGACTGACCATCTTCCTCTATTCCCCATTCCCATGCTGCGAGACGAGTGGTCAAGTGGAAGTGTCGAACCGAGAGATCAAGAGGATTTTAGAAAAAGTGGTAGGTGTCAGTTGAAAAGATTGATCTGTAAGGTTAGATGATGCTCTTTGGGCATATAGGACTGCGTTCAAAACACCTATAGGCACTACGCCATATAGGTTATTGTTTGGTAAAGCATGTCATCTACCTGTAGAATTAGAGCATTGGGCATATTGGGCAAAAAATGCACTAAACTTTAACTTTACTGATGCAGGTGAACGACGTCTGCTTCAATTGGATCAGTTGGAGGAATTCCGGAATCTGACATATGATCTTGCACTGTCATACAAGGAAAAGACAAAGAGGGCTCATGACAAGCGAATCATCGAAAGGGAATTCAAGGAAGGCGACAATGTCCTACTCTACAACTCTCGGTTGCGACTGTTTCCCGGAAAATTGAAATCGCGATGGTCTGGTCCATTTGTGATTTCCAAAGTATACCCATCAGGAGCTATAGAACTGCAGGATGGAAAGGATGGGATGTTTACGGTCAAGGCCCAGCGACTGAAGCACTACATGGGTGGCACAATTGAGCCATTGCTTGGAATCACCCGGTTCCAAGACAATCCAAACTAAAACTGACCGACAATCAAGCTCTCGACTATAAATGGAGAACTACCTCTCTTCCCTTTATCTTGCACTTAATTTGACTTTGTTATTTTCTTATAATATTAAAAAAAAATTTGCGAAAACCCGAGGCGTTTGCGCTAGGGCGATATAACTCTACCGCCCCAGTGCGACTCATTGGCACGCTGGGAACAGTGGGTATCATGCTAGGGCGGTAAAACATGACCGCCCCAGCGCGACCCCTTTTATTTTCACGAGAACGCCCTTCTTCTTTCACTCTGCATGCCCCAATTCTCTCCCCCACACCAAAATTTCTGATAAATCCACCCCTCACCTTCAATTTCCCCCTCTTGATTTGCAGGCACTCGAGTTCTTACACTCCCAGAGCACTCAAACCGCCAGTGACTCCATTCTTCCTTCAAATTCTGGACAGCTATGCGGATTGACCTTGGCATCTCTCCACACCCACATTCATACATGGCCCCGAAGAAATCAAAGGTAACACACGCCTCCTCCTCCTCATCGTCTGGTACCCGAGGTAAATTTTTCACCGAGGAAGCCCAAAATAGATATGAACATGCCAAAGTGAATAGACGCCCCATTCTGGAGTGGGGGTTTGATTTATCCTCTAGATCCTTAGGTTTGAGGCGTGCTATTGCGAACCGGGGATGGGAACCTTTTTGTGCTCAACCTAAGGCCGCGGTGGTTTCGCTTGTGCGCGAATTTTACGCCAATGCCACCTAGAGGACTGATGGAGCGGCTATGTATGGGGTAGGTTAGTCTCTTTCGACTCAACCACACTAAATGCATTATTGGCTACCCCTGTAGTTGATGAGTCTGATTTAGAGGCGTTAATCGCCAATCCGAATTTTGAATCCATTATGCAAACCATGTAACGACCCATTACAGGCCCAGTGGACCGCCCATACGGCCCACCGCCCCGATCGACCCAAGGCTATCCCGATCTTGGGCTCGCTCAAAGGGGCCTTTTCCCTCACGTGCTTTCCATAGACGTCGTACGGGTTACTCATAGGATCTCCCCCTCCCTACCAAGGGGTTTCTTTTGCCTCCCCAAGGGGGAGATTCTATGAGTAACGCGTACGACGCCTATGGAAAGCCCGTGAGGGAAAAGGCCCCTTTGAGGGAGCCCAAGATTGGGATAGCCTTAGGTCGATCGGGGCAGTGGGCCGTATGGGCGGTCCACTAGGCCTGTAATGGGTCGTTACAAACCATATGTTACCCGGGGGCTAGGTGGAAGACTCCGAGTTGTTTTCTGAAAAAATATTTGTTGTTCAAGCCCGCGATGTGGTATGCATTCCTATCAAAAAGATTGATGCCAGTGTCACATACCAGTGACGTTCAGAAAGACCGTGCCATCCTGTTGTACGCACTGATGGAGGACATTCCCATTAATGTGGGCCGAGTGATCTTTTCTCAGATACAACAGTCCATACACAGCTCGAGCATCACCCTATTCTTTCCTACTATTATTACCGAGCTGTGTGTGCAAGCCGAGGTAGTTGTCAATGTGGAGGACGAATGGCTACAACCAATGAAGCTTATTGATGACTCATGGGTGAAGACGAAGAGAGGCAACCGTGCTATCGACTTCCCAAAGGTACCCGGGGATGAAGCAGCCGCCAACCACCCACCACTACCCCCACAGCCCCGCCGACGGTCCATTATTGATAAGGTTGATGAGTTATGTGCATTTTCGGTCCATCAAGATCAGTATAACACTGTCAATAGCGCACACATGGCATCGATGGAGTCTCTGGTACACGGGATGGCATCGCACATGGGCCTTGACACTGCCACTTACCCACCACCACCGATGTTCCCGCCTCCATTCCCATTCCAGTATGCTTATCCACAGGCCGACGATCAGGAGCTTGGTGTGGTGCCACCCGAGGACGAGGAAGATGAGCTGTGATCAAGGGAGTTCACTATATCCCCTTCGTTTATTTAATTTTTTTATTTTCTACTGCATTCTATTTTTTGTTCTTATTGTTGTTTCATTCCGTCATTTGTTTTTCATTTGTGCCTATGTTTTTCATTCATATGTTCGTTTATGTGTTTCGGTTTGTTTTCTTTGTGCAATGGGGACATGGCACACTCTTAGTATGAGGGGGTCATTTAGTTTGTGTCGTGCATGTGTATCAGTTGATGGTACAACAAGTTAGTTGGTAGCCAATGATGAATTTAGGTTCGATGAACTGCATGTTGCTTAGTCTTGTCACTCATTATGAATCCCCCGGCGAATGGTGAATTTGTATATGAACACATAGTGGGTTTTGGTAGTAATGTAAATGACAGTTGAATTTAACAATCTGTGGGGAAACTAGAAAAACATAAGATGCGAGTAGGACTTGAATGAATTTCTGTTGATAGTCGTGACTAACCAGTGGCATACACTCGACTAGACAACCTTAATCCCCCTGGAATAATCTTCATCCCAATCGTGCATTGAACCTCAAAAGTCGCCCCTTGGCCAAATAAATGAACATACCTTATATTCAAAGCCCAAGGAGTGTACATGAAAAAATTATGCACTAAAAAAAAGAAAAAAAAAGGGGGATGTAAGGTGTGGGGGAGCCAAAAAGGGATGAAATCCTATCCCAAGGCTAAAAAGATGAGATGTAAGACATTGATGAATGTTAGCTAAAAATGCTGACAAGTGCATAATGAAAATGATCAGTGTACTCCCCATCTTTTTGAATCGTTTGAAACAGTTATGGATATTGACTCCCTAATTCTTGTTGGACAACTATAAAACTCTGCCGCTGTGTGTTTACTGGTTGGTCACAGACAGAAACGAAACTCAGGATAGAGAAACTTGCGTTGAATTGTTGATTTGGTGACTTGCATGATTCGCGAATGAAACTATCTGAAGCACGTGCTGGTGAAACCCACAACACACACACACACGACCACATTTTCTGGTCAAATCAAAATGCTATAACATGCTTTAAAAAAGGGGTGTTAATAGAAGCAGTGAGTTGACTAATTGGCTGTAGTTCAAAAACCCGTTGAGGCGTAAGATGTCAGTTTGCTTTTTCGACATCAGTTTAGTTGTTTTTAGAACTTTCACTTTGTGGTTTGGTTCATGTTTTGGTTGTGTTCTGTAACCTATTTTGCTTGAGGGCAAGCAAAAGGTTAGTATGAGGGGGTTGATAGAGGTAATATTTACGTGTTTTAATAAATTGTGTGAGTCGTAGTTTGCATCGTTCTAGGTTATTTAGAGTCTACATTCTGTTTAGTTCTTCTTATTTTATTGCATTTAATCACCCCTCACTTAAGTATGTTACTGTCTAGAAAAATGGAGAAACATCAATTGGAAGAGAAAGCTGGGGACAGAAGATGTCGCGCTAGGGAGGTCACCGCCCCAGTGCAAGAGGCTGAAGAAAAAAAAACAGAAGCGGTCAAACCTGACCGCCCCAGCGCGAGAGGCTGGGGAAGACACCAGTAGTACAGTAGATCGCGCGCTGGGACGGGGAAACTTGACCGCCCTAGCGCGAATTAAAATAGGAAAGTTTCCTATTTGGATTTTATTCAATTTGGAAGGTGGATGGCTAAAGGAGAAAACCTAGGCACGAAATTGAGGATCATTGAGCAGCCACCACAAGCCTTGGAGAGGATTTTCGTGCTTGGATTGAAGATTCGAAGATTTCTGGGCTTCGTCTTTGCGTTTTTCATCAAATCTAGTATTTCTAATTTAGTTTTTATCTTTTAAACATTGTTGTGTTTATGTTTATTATGAATTCGAGTAGCTAAACTAAAATATTTGTTGTGATTTAAGGGGATCCTACCCCGAAATTGATTTAGTTAAGTCGTATTTCAACTGTTGGTTTATTCTGGATTATGCTACTGTGTTTATTACGATTATTAAAGCCTAGCTAACTTTAATAATAGTCTCATATTGTGAGTGAGTTCGATAGAATAGCTTGTGATATGATCGAGTAGTATAGTTCGTGGATCTACAATTTACATAGACATATGAAATTGGATACGCGCCGATAGTCATGGTCCATTCGGACGAAAACTAGGGGATTTCATAGATCGATATGCGATTCACTCTTGATAAATAATTAAAGATATTTAATTACTTCACTGAGTAGAATTATTTTGGCATAGCTCAAGAGAGTGTGTTCAATTGAATAAGAAATCCTGTCGGAAGCGTAAATTACTATCGAACGAATTGATAAATTAATGAGGGGTAGTTGAACTTAAATTCCCAACAAATTCATTTTCACTGAATTTTAATTAACCATTCTAGATATTATATCTCATTTTTTTAATTCTTGAATCTTTTTATTTGCATTTTTATTTGAGCATAGTAGTAATAAACAACCCTTCAAATTTTGTTCCTAGATATTTGATAACTGAAAATAATAATTGTAAAATATAGTCTTCGGTGGAACGATACTCGTTCTCACGTACATTAAACTATTATTTGACATCGTGCACTTGCGATTAATTTTCGAGCATACAAAACCATATTTTTATTGAGGATTCTACAGTGTAAGTTTTGCTCGATCACTTGCATTTCAGTCAGAGTGACTGATGACTTGTTCCATGCTTGAATCAGATCAGTTTGTTTTGAAATTTCAGTTTTTAACTGCTGAATCAAGGATTGGTTCTCAGTCATTTCAGCTTTTTGCTTTGCAATTTCCCTTCTCATACTCAACAATTTAACTGATTCATCAGTTTCAGTTTTGTTGTCTTTGGGATCAGTTTGCTCAGCTTTGGCTTTTTCAAAAGAGCGAGCAAGTTTGTGATACTCATTTACCATGTCATGCAGTGTGGAAATGAGTTCTTCAAGTGTAAAATCAGTATAGCTGAAGTCAAATACATGTTCACTTGTTGAATCCAGTTCTGCATCATTTTCCATTAAGCATTTAACTTCTTCTTCATCATCGCTGGAGCTGCTTCAGCTCTTAGCTTCAGACTCTTCACTGTCAGTCTCTGCCCATTTTAATTTGCTTTTTTCAGCTAGCAGGACTTCATGCTTCTTCTTGAATGATCTCTTATCATTCATATTTATTCTTTTGTATTCAACTGATTTATTTCTTTTTCAGTTGAATGTCTACTGTCCTTTTTCAGTTTAGGACAGTCAGCAATAAAATGTCCCGGCTTGCCACAATTATAGCAATAATTTGGTTCTTCCTTAGAGTTGTTTTTATGATATTGCCTCTGGAATGAACCTTGGTTTCTTCTCATGAATTTACCAAATTTCTTCACAAATAATGACATGGCGTCATTACTCAGCTGATCTGCTGTTTTCTCAACTGAATCACTTGGTTCCAGTTTGATAGCACTAAGGGCAGTTGTAACTGCTGATGTAGAAGGTCCTCCTTCTCTTGTTTGCAGGTCAAACTCATAGGCTTTGAGATCAGCAAATAAATCATGTAATTCAACCTTGTTTAGGTCTTTAGATTCTCTCATGGCCATAGTCTTGACATCCCATTCTTTGGGAAGATCTCTAGCCACCATCAGCGCAACTTCTTTGTTTGAATACACTTTTCCAAGTGCATTTAGTTCATTTATAGTACCGCTGACTCTTTCATCGTACTCTTTCATGGACCCTCCATTTTTCATTTTAATGTTGTCAAACTTCTGAACAACAACTGAGAGTTTATTTTGTTTTGTTTGCTCATTGCCCTCGCATAGCTAAATAAAATTCTCCCAGATCACTTTTGCTTTTCTGCACATCTTTATCTTACTGAAAGTAATCTTGTCCAGAGTATTGTATAGAATGTCTTTAGCCACATTATCAATATTGGCTTTTCTTTTTTCTTGTACTGTCCATTCTTCACGTGATTTGTCGATGTGATGAGGTGCACCATCAGTTATGACAAAAGCTGTGTTTGCCTTTAATATATTCATTGGTCCGTTAGTAATGACGTACAACATATCATCATCCTGTGCAGCTAAATGAGCATGCATTCTTATCTTCCAATCATCAAATTCTTCTCTGGAAAACAGTGGAATTTTTTAGAAGGACGACATGGTGATCAGATTGTATAGATAGAAAGTATTGAAAAAGAAGATTGATTCAAGCTCTGATATCACTTGTTAGGATCAGTTGGGCGAGTAAAAATGTTTAGAAAGGGGGGGGGGGGGGGAGTTTAAAAACACTCAACTATTTTCCAATCTTTTCGAAAGAGTGAATTAGTTTGGTGAAAAACTGAATTCGATAATCCCGTTGTCAATGTTGATTAGTTAACTTTAAAGTGCGGAAACAAATTGAAAAACAAATTGAATACTTGACAATAAAGAACACAAAGATTTGTGGATATTCGGAGACTTCAAATGCTCCTACGTCACCCCTTCTATCTCAAGGATATGATATTTAGTAAAAGACTTTGATTAATTACAACAACTGTAATAACCCACTTCAGTTTGGACTTAACACTGCCAAACTGAAACTCTTAGCATCTTTACAAATTTTATCAGTATGCAACTGATATGTTTTCTAAGCACAACTGATCTAAAAAAGATCGAATAAGATAACTGTTGGAAACCTAATTTTGGTTGTTTGACAAACTAAGTGTTTAATTTATTGAACTAACTGATCAAGTAGCTTGAAGTATCTGAACTACATAAATCAACTGACAGTTGCCTAACTTAAGATTAATGCACAGTTTATCGAAGGCAACTGAAACCAGCTGAACTAAACTTACGAAGACAACTGAATGATCTGTTGGAAACTGATCAGTTGATATATTCAGGTGTGAGCTTATCAGCTGATCATTCAGTTGTACACGTCATCAGTTGTTGAAAAGGACATTCAACCGACAACAGTACAAAGCAGATTGCAACTTGTAGTGGAACGCCGCATTTCAGAGCTTACAGTGTATATATGTCAGAGGAATATTGACGTGGCAATCAATGAATATAATGATTCAAATTATATTTAATGTTACCGTTGAAGAGAAGCCTATAAATAAGTGAGAAGAGCAGTTGACGAAACAATCGATCTATCTATTCTCTCAAGCTTGCTGTTACCCTGCTGAATTTATCGCTCTTACTCAAGACTCAAAAAACTAACACTTATCTGATTTATTTGTAGCATTTGAGGCTATCTTTTGAGCTTACAAGCACAAACCGTGTTATTGTTTATTTGATCTTAACTAGATCAGTTGTGCTAAGTTCAGTCGAATAACTGTGAGATAATTAGCAAACTAAGAGTTTCAGTTTTGGCAGTGTTAAGTCCAAACTGAAGTGGGTCTGTACAAGTTTTGTATCGATCAAAATCTTTTAGTGCATATACTATCCTTGTGATAGAATGGTGACGTAGGAGTTATTTCAATCTCCGAACATCCATAAATCTTTGTGTGCTACTACTTCAGTTATTTATTCTATCTTTCAATCAATTTATTTCTGCAACTGTTATCAGTTAAACTGATTGTCATTGACTGACAAGATTCCTAGTTTCAGTTTGTCACAGAACTGACACTTCATTCGAAAAGATTCTAAAATCGTGAGTGTTTATTCAACCCCCCCTTCTAAACACATCTCAACCAATCAACCGATCCTATCAAGTGGTATCAGAGCAGTTGAATCTTGTCTCAGAATACTCTTATTCACAAAACTGATCAACATGTATTCATTCAATAAAATATCGATGTTTTCCAGAGAAAAGTTTGACGACTGGAAAATCATACTGCAGGCTCATTTAGCTGCACAAGATGACGACATATGGTATGTTATTACTGATGGTCCCATGAAGATCCTAAAAGCAAATACAACAGTTGCCATTACTGATGGGGCACCTCATCGCGTAGAAAATCCCAGAGAGGAATGGACAACTGAGGATAAAAGGAAAGCCAACCTAGAAAATGTGACTTAGGATATCTTATATAAAACGCTGGATAAAGTCATTTTTAGCAAAATCAAGATGTGCAAAACTAGCAAAGAGATATGAGAGAAACTGATCCAGCTATGTGAAGCAAACGAGCAAACAAAAGAGAACAAGCTATCACCTGCTGTTCAGAAATTTGACAACATCAAGATGAATGCTGGAGAATCCATACACGAATATGATGAGAGGATCAGTGGTATTAACAATTAGCTGAATGCACTTGGAAAAGTGTATTCGAACAGAGAAGTGGCACTGAAGGTGGTCAGAGGTCTTCCCAAAGAATGGGATGTCAAGACCATGGCAATGAGAGAGTCAAAGGACCTTAATAAGGTCGAACTTCATGACTTGTTTGCAGATCTAAAGGCTTACGAGTTTGAACTACAAACCAGAGAAGGAGACCCTTCTACACCTGCTGCCACAACTGCTTTAAATGCTGTCAGACTGGAACCAATTGGTTCAGTTGACAAATCTGCTGATAAACTGAACAATGATGCTATGTCATTGTTTGTCAAAAAATTTGGAAGGTTTATGAGGAGGAATCAAGGAAACTTTCAGAAGCAATATCAGAAAAAACAGTCCAAAAAAGAATCATATGCTTGCTACAACTGTGGCAAATCAGGTCATTTCATAGCAGACTCTCCTAAGCCAAAGAAGGACAGTCGAGGATCAACTGAAAAGGGAAAAAAGCCCTATGAGCACAGAAGAAGGACCAAGGATGACAAAAAATCATTCAAAAAGAAACATGAAGTGCTTTTGGCTGAAGAGAGCAAATCTAAGTCGGCAGAAACTGACAGTGACGAGTCAGAACCAGAAATCCCAATCAGTTCAAGTGAAGATGAAGAGGAAGTCAAATGCTTAATGGCAGATGATGCTGAACTGGAGTCAGCAAGTGAACATGTATTTGACTTCAGCTCTACTGATTTCACTCGTGAGGAACTCATTACCACATTGCATGACATGGTAAATGAATATCACAAACTTGCTCGATCATTTGAGAAGGTTAGAACTGAGCAAACCGATCCCAATGACTACAAAACAGAAACTGATGAGTCAGTTGAACTGTTGAGTCTAAAAAGGGAGATTACACATCAAAAATCTGAAATGATTGAAAATCAAGCTTTGATATGTCAGTTAAAAACAGAAATTTCAAAACATACTGAACTGATTCAAGCTTGGAACAAGTCTTCAGTTGCACTGACTGAAATGCAAAATTCACAAATCAATTGATGATAAAACTTGTTTAGTTTTTAACAATCATGATGAAAATTCTGTAAGTGATACACAACCAAGGTTGAATGAAAACAAAGGAAAGTACATTACCTTTGTAAAATCAACTATGGTAAATTAATTCTCAGAACCTGGTAAACCAACTATTCAATTTACTGAAAGTAAGAATAAAGGCAAACGGTATGGAATTGGATATAGCTCTGAGAGTTCAACTGATACAAGAAACTGGTCACCTAAATGATTCAGTTACAAAAATCAGAACTCAAGGAATGACTATTACAATTACTACAACTGTAAGCCAGTTCAGAAACAATATCAAAATAATAGTCATTTGAAAAAGGATACAAATCATACTGTTTCATCCTCAAATCACACACATATTGCCAAGAATTCAAGAAAAATCATTTGGAACACAGCAACTGGGAAGTTAGTTAGATTGGTCCAAGTTTGGGTTCCTAAATGACTAATCAGTTTAGGACCCAAATGAATATGGGTACCAAAATTATATATACTGTGTTATTGCAGGCAACAGATACAAACAAAGAGTCAACTTGGTATCTAGACAGTGGCTGTTCGCGGGATATGACAGGAGATGCAAATTTGCTATCACAACTGATCAAATATACTGGACCAAATATCAGTTTGGAGACAACTCCAAAGGTAAAACTGTGGGTAAGGTTAAGCTTATCCATGGTATTAAAATTAAAGATGTTTTGCTAGTTGAGAATTTGAAGTATAACTTGATAAGCATCAGTCAGTTATGCGACAATAATTTCTCAGTTCAGTTTGACAGACACACTTGTTCATTTAGAGACTCAACTGATGAAGTCATCCTGAAACGCCTGCCCTTTTTATTGCTTTAAAAGTACTAGAATTTTTTTATTTTTTAAACTAAGCACCCTCGGCTGAACCTCACACATGCATAAAAATATTTTTATAAAATATTTTGCACCTTTTTAAAAAAAACCAACCAACAAGTATCTTAAAAATCAAGTGCAATAGTCATAAAATGAAATTGTCAATTTTTTTACCAAACCTATAAAGCAATAAATTTGAAAAATATAGCACATACTAAACCTCTCAAAAATCTCTCAAAAGCATAAATAAATAGTCTTAAAATCTTTAACGTAAATCATGAATCATAAATCGTAAATGTGGAAGAAATAGAAGCGCTGGTCCTCGAGTTGTGTGCACCTTCAGTCCAGTCAAATCATCCATTAAGACTTATCACACCATAATTTTACAACAAATAATACGTATAAAACCACATGCAACAGTGAAAATACTTTTACTTAAAAATAACATTTCATGACATGCATAAATAAACCTTAACTTTTTCCTTTTTCCTCAACATGACATAACATAAAACCTTTTAACATGATCATAAATATTTTCTTTTTCCTTTTCTTTTGTTGAATTCAGATCGTTAATTGTGACTTTCCTCAAACCTCAGAAGTCGATGGATCTATCTACATGAAATCGCAGTATTGGGCGGCGGGGGACACCAGCAACATTCTCACCAGTCAACTGGGCCCTGACCTATCCTCTTTAGAATAGAATACAATCGTCTGGGCTCCTTCTGGGACCTTTTCTCCTCAAGATATTCCCATTCTTATCTCAACCTCATATCCTCATATCCTCATATTCGTAATAATGGAAATACGATCGTCGGGCTCCCACTGGGACCGTCGCCCTCACGATATCTCCATCATTATCGAATTAATCACAATTACTTCACTTTCTTAAACGTTTTACATTCACAACACTTTATAAAATTATGCATAACATAATTTTTTTGTTTTTGAAACCAAGCATACAACATGTATTTTAAATGTCTTCCTTAAATCATAAAAATCCCATAGACATTTAAAAATCATAATTTAATCATGAACATTTCATAAACATTTGAACATAATCATAATATCATAAAAACAGCATTTAGAGCACTGCCATGACGTTTACTAATTTTTTAGGTATAAAAAGACCGTTATACCCCTAGACGTAACATTCCTCGATTATGACTTTTTCTTGAATTCATTGACTCTAACATGTCCCAAATAATTATTTAAGCCTAAATTAATTTTCCCATAATTTTATTTATCTTAAACATTAAACTTTTTCATTTATCTTTAATTAATTGTTTTGACGGTGTTTTAATCCCGAAAAATCCCGAACTTTAATATAAAATTCCTAAATTCAAAATTTAATCTTTTTATATTATGTTAGCTCCCATTCACCATGACTCGACCCCCGTGAGCCGTTTTTCAATTATTTTAGTTTAGAAACCCTATTATGACACATAAACTTCGACCCCGAGCCATCTTTCGAATTTCTCGAGTCACTCCCGAACCATGTTGATCCAAACCAAATTGTAACACCCCAAATTCGATGACTGTCGTCACTGTATCAAGATGGGTCTTTCCAACGTGCTTATGTCCTCACTCACACGCACCCTATGATACTTTCCAGGAGGTCACCCATCCCAAAATTGCCCCAAGTCAAGCACGCTTAACTTTGGAGTTCTTATGTGATGTGCTACCGAAAATAAGATGCACCTTCGTGATATGAGTAGTACATATCGAATATTTTAAGCACTCTTAAACTGTACAGTCCATTACATTGAACAGTCTCAGAATCCCTCTCATTCCGGTGTGGGATCGGTTCAAACATGTTTCCTCCACCTAGAAGCCTGCCAGGAGCCGCTCATTGTCCATGCAACCTCATGGCATCGGCGATCACCCCCCGCCCTCTTCGATCCCGGGCCTCACATGCCCACCAGCTTCCGCTTGGTTCGTCCCCGAACCACACCGTACTAAGAGAGGTCGGCTCTGATACCAACTATAACGCCCCAGATTCGACAACTGTCCTCACTGTATCAAGACGGGTCTTTCCAGCATGCTCATGTCCTCAGTCACACGCACCCTATGAAACTTTACAGGAGGTCATCCATCCCAAAATTGCCCTAAGTCAAGCACGCTTAACTTTGGAGTTCTTATGTGATGAGCTACTGAAAAGAAGATGCACCTTCATGATATGAGTAGTACATATCAAATCTTTTAAACACTCTTCAACTGTACAGTCCATTACATTGAACAGTCTCGGAATCCCTCTCATTCCGGTGTGGGATCGGTTCAAACATGTTTCCTCCACCTAGAAGCCTGCCAGGAGCCGCTCATTGTCCGTGCAACCTCATGGCATCGGCGATCACCCCCCGCCCTCTTCGGCCCCGGGCCTCACACATCCTAACTGGAAATCGTTGTGGAAATACTTACAAAGTTAGTTGGATTGAAAAACCTTATGCACCAGTTTGTTTCATTGCTTCCAAGTCTTCTAAAAACTGGTTGTGGCATAAGAGGTTGAACCACTTAAACTTTAAATCTATTGCCTATCTGAGTAACCATGATCTTGTAACTGGTTTGCCCAAAATAGATTTTTCAAAAGATAAAGTTTGTTCAGCATGTCAGTTTGGTAAACAAGTAAGATCTTCATTCAAAAACAGAGGTTGTAAATCATCTAATACTTTTTAAGTAAAACGAATAGCATACGTTTCAATAATCAAAAAATTTATCCCAAAGAGATTCAAGATCTTTATGCAAATAGCTTCATTTCTGCTGACAGCAAAATCACAACAACCGTCAACAGTCAATTGCTGATCATTGAAGAAGACTCCTTTAGCAATCTCTTCCAACTACCTTCTGATGGCTTGAATCACTTCTCTGAAGTGAAGACTTGTGATGTTGAGGAGATGCAAACGCTTTTATCTACTAATGGACGGAAAATCAAAGTTTTTGATCCAAAGAAATAACTGAAGCCAGAGATTCAGTTACTGGCTGATATTGTGGCCAAGGGTTTACTCGCCAAGGCAGGCTCGTTTGCTGCCCTAATCCTTGAAAAGTTTCAAGTAATGACTGCTATCATGGCTGGACAGAGACTGAAGTTGTCAGCTATTATTTTCAATATCCTCAAGAACATGTTTTAGTTCTCCAAACAGTCCAAAGGTTTTACTGTGCAACTCAGCTACCTTTTGAAGAACATAGGTTTGGTGGGTGATTCTTCGAAGAAATCATCCAAATTCAAAGTCTTCACTGCCAAGAGTATTCAGCCCCAAAATACAAAACTGGACATCTCCCCTGAGCAGTTTTTGAAAATAAAGAAGTAGGTTGGGACGCAGGCAGCTCCCAAAACATTAAAGAAGACAAAAAACTTGGCTAAATCAAAGAAAACAATCAAAAGGAAATTGATTGTAGATGAAACTGAATCAGAGAAAACCCTTTCTCCAAAAATTTTGAAAAAGCCAGGAACTCAGAAAACCAAACCAACAGCTGTTTTGGAAGCTATCCCAGCTGATAGATTGAGACAAATTGGAGCTGAACAGCCTATCAGTGCCATACTAATCAGGGCAATTCCAGTTGCATCATCAACTGAAAGTCAGTTACCGCCTCCAACTACTCCATCAAAGAAGATTATCACCGAATCTGGTGATAAACAAAAACAAGCTAGAGTGAAAGAACCACTAATCACTATCACCGGCACAACTGCACTACCTTTTTCCAGAACCAAGGGAGTTGTGATACGTGTAAAGGTGGATGCAACAATGTCAGGACTGAGTATTTCTCATGTCCTCACTGACTCGAAATGTAAAGGCAAGATGATAGAAGAGACCCGACTGACCAACCCGATTCAGACCCATATCGACTTAATATGGAAAGAGGTAAATGAGTTTTCTGAATAAAAGTTGAAAACTTATAATGAATGGGTCAGATTTAGGACCGAAGTGTTTGCTAAGCGATTACAAAAGAAGTCAACTTTGAATAAATTCATCGCATTGGAAACTATAGTCTTAAGGGTAGTCAAAGCTGCCATTATTGCTCAAACGTTGGAGACGAGAACGTATTTCTTTGATCTGATGTGTGCCAAGAAGCTAGCACAAGTCATTGCTCAGCTATGAAAAACTATGTTCCTACCAGTCCAACTGCCTTTAATGACAAATCAGTTTATGACCAGTTGGACACGGATCTATTATCATTGCAAATGAAGATTAAAGATTGGGAAATGGGTCAACAGTTAACTATTCCAACAAATTCCCAAAGTTCATCCTCAGAAGATCAGACTGAACCATCAGCTAATCAGCCAGAGCCATCCCAAGATGCAATTGTTGAACTAACTGAGCAAGTAACTGTTCCTCCTTCAAAGGATGCTCAACATCCATCTTCTGCTCTTCAATCTTCTTTAGGTCTTCAACTCTACAACGATGATGAGTTATCACTGGCAAATATCGATGAAGTAATACAATTAGTTGTCGTTGATATCCAGCTGAATGTTTAACAAGAGAATCAGTTGAAGACCCGAGCAAAACTGAAAAACCAGCCTCAGAGGCTATTGAAGAACCAGTTCAGTTGCCTGCCACGACTGAACAAGTAGTTCAAGCTGAAACTGAAGTGGCTCAGTTGCACTAGGAACCAACTGAAGAAGTGTCAACTGAAGAACCGACTGAAGTATCAGCTGATAAACCAACTGAAGAGCCTACCAGCTCAACTGCTGTTCAGACTTCCGCTCCTCCTCCAGAATTTCAACAGGAAGTAGTTGCAAAAATTGTTCCAGAAATGGTTACTGTTGTGACTGAATCAATTGATAAGGCCTTGGTAATTTTTAATGAATAAAACAAAGAGCAAGAACCAGAATTCTCTATAAATTTGTCTCCTCAGATTCGAATAGCTAGTGATTCCATAATAGAAGAAATTCAGTCCAACCTTTTCCATTTGATTTCATCTATTTCTGATATCAAGTCAACCCAACTGCTGCACACTTTGATGATTAATTCTATGAAGGACAATACAATGAAGAACCTACATAAGGTTACAAAGGATATCTCTTCCTTGTTTTTCCAACTAGATCAATTAAAGAAAGACCGAGTGACGGTTCAAGCACATTTCCAAACTCAAGACATGTTCAAAAATCTCATTGAATTTTTGGAAACAGTAGTGACAAAGAGAATGGATCTGATGCAAGAACAATTAATGAATGCAATATATATGTCACCTCAGAAGTCCGTGCGTTATCAAGCAGGGTTGGTGAGTTTGACAAAAAGGGAAAAGAGATAGAAGAACAGCAGAAGCTATCTATTCAACCGAGTACTCAAGGACCAGCTGATAAAAGAGCAAATAAATAAAGAAATCCAGATCAGTTAGAAGACAGTCTATATATTCAGTTAAGAAATTTGGCTGATTTTTAGTCAGCAGAAGATTCTTTTATTCTTTGTATGAATCTGTACATTGAAAGAGTTGTCAATAAAAGATTATTTTATCTATGAATAGTTCAGTTTGATCAGTTCGTATATTCTAAGTTTTGTCGAACACCTAAAAGGGGGAAATTGTTGGAAACTTAATTTCGGATTTTGACAAATTAAGCGTGAAAAGCTTGAATAACTTATCAAGAAGACTGAAGTAATTGATCTAAAAATTCGTAAACTGATTAGTTGCCTGAACCGAAGCTTAGTGCGAATATAATAAAAGGAAACTGAACTAAACTAACTGAACTTCGTAGTCAACTGGATGATCAGTTGAAACTGATCAGTTACACTACAGTCAGTTGAGAGCAATCAGATAATCCTATCGGCTATATCAACTGATAAATCAGTTGTGACACATCATCAGTTAATGAACATAAATTTCAACCAACAATTGTATAATAGCATGTTGCAACGTTTAGTGGGAACTCCGCATTTCAGAAAAGCTACAGTGTACGTGAAACGTCTACTAATTTAAAATGCGGAAACTTTTTTTTTTTTAAAAGCTCACATTTTCAAAAATAAAACTTTAAATAATTCGCATACATGCAACCCTGCTGAGAAATATGCCATAAAAAAATTAATCGTAAAAAATCGACAAAGAGAAATGATGTACTATAAAAATTTCCAACTCGGCCCTCAATCATGCATGAATAAAACAAACAAGTAAAATCCTGAAAATCAACAGCGTATTATAAAAACGTTTAAAATGTTCATGTCTACTCAAAGATCATAAAAACGTGATGTGCTGAAAAGTGTGGTCCTGGAGTCGTGCTCGTACATCCAGCCATGTCTACTCGGAGTTCGGCACCTCCAGTCTCCTCATATAAATTCTCACCTGTAACAAACACGCCTAGTGAGTCTAAAGACTCAACACACCTGCACTGTTAATAGAAAGAACATATACGTAGCACACAACAATTAATTGAAACCAAGCATGCACCATAATTTTCGTAATTCCATAAAAATCATAAACATTATGCATGAACATTTAAAAACATGATAAATATATGCTCATGGCGCTGGCAGGACAAAAATCTCACCCCGGGTGCAAAATGACCATTTTGCCCTTGGAAACCCAAAACGACCATTTTACACCTGGACCTCTAAATTTTGACCCAAAACTTACCAAACTCCGTAAAACCTCCCAAAACATATTAAAAATGTTTCATAGACGTAAACTCGAGCTCATTTCAAAACATAACCGATTCATTTTAGAACTTGGACCGAGATCCCGGTTTTAACTCGGATCGACCCGAAACTTCACCAAATTTCTCTTAACTTGAATTATGTCTTAAACTTACCCGACCAGCCTTAAAACCAAAAGCTCCACCCCGTAAGACCCACGAAAAACGAGACCCAAGGGTGATGGAATTTTCTGCACAATCAAGTCGTAATCCTAGTCGCACTATTCTCTCGTTTCATCAATCCTAGACCTAACCAACGAGGACCAGCCCCGAACCAGCCCTCTCTAGCTCACCTCATGACTCTCCTAGATGTCCTCACCTTCTGCCCTTAGCCCTATGCCCGCAGCAAACAAGAACCACAAGACGCGAGCCCAAACCACCCACGCGACCCTAACTCACGGTTACTCCTTCAAAATTCCTTCCACTCGAGACCAACCTTACACGAGTGTCTCCAGGGCGTGTCTCAGACCCACCAACGTCTTCCCCACATCCCTAGCATGCCCCATGCATCGGCACCCTCATACAATTCCCGATGTATCCAACATACACACACAAAAGCTTAAAATGATCGGCCCCTTGCCTAATCGTGCCTCGACGTGATCCTCAGCCTCCTTTCCACATAAAACTCGACACCTACAGACCCTTAGAATGTCCAAAAATAGTAGCCGCTTGCAACCACACAAGAAAACGTGAGATGAAGTCAAAACAATGCAAGGTTTTCTTGTCAAATTCATTCAAAAATGCAAGCATGATGTAGATCATAAAATTTTCAAACAAATACATAAACTACATCATACTTATGATGTTCATGAGGAGAAAATGAGAATACAAGCGTGCCTTATCAGTTGGATGACCAAAAACTAGATGATACGCGCGTGGTAAGTCTGTCCTGCCCTAATTCTGTATCTCAATGTCGGTTGTACTATCAGAGTAGCAAGATTTGGGGCATCGCCCCTAGCATAAACTGCAAGCTCAAATCTCTGAATCTCCTCCTGCAGCGGTCTCTGTATCGAAAAATGAGCAATCACTGCGTGCTTCCTGCTCAGAGTGTCTGCGACCACATTAGCTTTACTCGGATGGTAGCTAATGTCACAGTCGTAATCCTTCACTAGCACTAGCCATCTCCTCTGCCTCATATTCAGCTCTTTCTATGTGAAGAAGTACTTCAGGCTCTTGTGATCAGTAAAAATACTGCACTTCTAGCATCTCCAAATCTTCAGGGCAAATACCACTGCTGCTAGCTCGAGGTCATGATTCGGATAATTCTTCTCATAGACCTTCAGCTCCCTGGACGCGTATGCTATAACTCTATCTTGCTGCATCAGAACTGCACCCAAACGAGCTTTGAAGCATCTGTATAAACCACAAACTCTCTCTGCCCTAATGGCATAGCTAGAACTGTTGTTGTGGTCAATGCTAGCTTCAATATATCAAAGCTCACCTAGCACTCAGATCCCCATAAAAACTTGGCATTCTTTTTTGTCCAGGCGATCATAGGCACCGCGATAGAGGAGAAGCCCAGAATGAGTTTCCTGTAGTACCCAGCCAAACCCAAGAAGCTACGGATCTCTGTCACGCTCTTAGGCACTGGCCAATCTCAGACTTCTTCGACCTTACTGGGGTCAACCTTAATACCATCCTGTGATACAATGTGGCTCAAGAATGCCACCCTGTTAAGCCAGAACCCTGCTGGCTATGCTCCTCTCTGCTCCTCGAATAGATCAGGATATCGTCAATGAAAACTATGACCAACTGATCCAAGTGTGGCTGAAACACGTGATTCATGATATCCATGAAGATCGCTGGCGTGTTCGTCAAACTGAAGGGCATCACCATAAACTACTAGTGCCCATAACGCGTCCGGAAAGCTGTCTTATGCACGTCAGACTCCCTCACCTTCAACTGATAGTATCCAGATCGGAGGTCTATCTTTGTGAACATTGATACTCCATAAACTACTAGTGCCCATAACAACGTAAATGCGTCGTATAAAATCATAACGTATCAAACATGTCTCAACATATCATCATATACGTATAAATTTTCTTTTAATTGAATTCTGTTAATTAGTTGTGACTTTCGTATCAGCACTATTCGATGGATCCATCTATAAACTGCGGTACCCGGCGGCGGGGATGTCAGCGACAACATTACCCGTCCACTGAGCCTTGGCCTCAGCTTATAATATCTCATACAATCGTGGTAGTCACAACCAAATCTCATCCTTCAAAATGTGTCATCATGTTCACCACTTAATGAAAACATGCAAATACGTAAATTTTCCTTGAAACCAAGCATACACCATAATTTTCGTAATTGCATAAAAAAAATAAACATGATGCATAAACATTTAAAAACATGATATATATATGCTCAGGGCGCTGACAGGACTAAAATCTCACCCCGGGTGCAAAATGACCATTTTGCCCCTGGAAACCTGATTTTGCACCCGGAAACCTAAAATGACCAATTTACCTCTGGACCTCTAAATTTTGACCAGAAGCTTACCAAACTCCTTAAAACCTCCCAAAACATGTTAAAAGTGTTTCTTAGATGTAAACTCGAGCCCGTTTCAAAACTTAACCGATTCGTTTTAGAACTTGGACTGGGGTCCTGGTTTTAACCTGAAACGACCCGAAACTTAACCAAATTTCTCTTAACTTGAATTATGTCTTAAACGTACACGACCAGCCTTAAAACCACACGCTCCACCCCTTAAGACCCATGAAAAGTGAGACCTAAGGGTGCTGGAATTTTCTGCACGATCAAGTCGTAATCCTAGTCGCACTATTCTTTCGTTTCATCAATCCTAGACCTAACCAACGAGGACCAGCCCCGAACCAGCCCTCTCTAGCTCACCTCGTGACTCTTAGATGTCCTCACCTACTGCCCTTAGCTCTATGCCCGCAGCAAACAAGAACCACAAGACGCGAGCCCAAACCACCCACGCGACCCTAACTCACAGTTACTCCTTCAAAATTCCTTCCACTCGAGACCAACCTTACACGAGTGTCTCCAGGGCGTGTCTCAGACCCACCAACATCTTCCCCACGTCCCTAGCATGCCCCATGCATCGGCACCCTCATACAATTCCCGATGTATCCAACATACACAAACAAAAGATTAAAATGATCGGCCCCTTGCCTAACCGTGCCTCGACGTGATCCTCAGCCTCCTTTCCACATAAAACTCGACACCTACAGACCCTTAGAACGTCCAAAAACAGAATCCCCTTGCAACCACACAAGAAAACGTGAGTTGGAGTCAAAACAATGCAAGGTTTTCATGTCAAACTCATTCAAAAGCGCAAACATGATGTAGAACATAAAGTTTTCAAACAAATACATAAACTACAACATACTTATGGCGTACATGAGGAGAAAATGAGAATACAAGCGTGCCTTATCAATTAGATGACCAAAAACTAGATGATACGCGCGTGGGACGTGAAAACGGAGTGACGGGAAGAAGCCTTCTTGAACCCCAAAGGAGGCCGACGATAGCTATTGAGATTTTTGAAGGGGAATGCTGCCAAGTTGAGGGAGGGACGGCTGATGAGAGCTAAGTAGGCTTAGGGTCTGTTTAGGATATTAATTAAATAGTAAACAACAAGCTAATGGGCCCTAAATATATGTTAAAAAGGTTTAAAAAGGTTTCGAGCCCATTAAGATTAAAAATAGGCCCATCAATCCCAAACACACTCTCGAAAATTATTTTGTTTCGGTAAGTTTTTGAAAATATTGCTCGAACCCTCAAAAAGTCATTTGATTCGATAAAATTTGTGCACCGAATAAAAAATATGTTCCAGCGGGTAAAAATAAATCTCATTTCTTAAAAAATACACTTAAAACACCTCGTATTAAATAATAAAAATTAAACATGTAATAAAAATAATTTTCCTGGTATTTCCCCGGTCTCCGTTCCTCGATCGAGCGCGAAATGCATCTAGTAACCCTAATGCGTGAACTTCTAAATAGTCAGGAAATGAATCCTATCATGAAATAATTATGCATTAAATGCATAAAAATAATTAAACGCATCATTTAAATAAAATCCTAGATTACATAAATTAAATTCATTGGACCTTACAGTACGATGGTCAGAAGAATGTTGACATGGCTATACAACGAATATAAAGATTCAAAATGTATTCACTGTTACCGTTGGAAGCAAAGTTTATAAATAGCCGAGAAGATCAGCGGAAGAAATGTAATAAAAATCAGGAAATCAAGCAATCAAGCTACAAAAGTATTCAAGTTTGTTAGAGTAGGTGCCCGTCGAGCCAAGTGTTGGCCGAGGGTTCATGTTCAAACTCTATGTATAAAAAATCTTTATTTGAATAATATTTCAAATTATTGTTTTGGCACATCTTTATCTGTATACTCATGCTAGTTGCATAGATAAAGTCTTTGAATATACAAATAGTAGAAAGAATATGAAATGCTCATATGATGAGTATCATGAAACTCATATTTGCAATACTGTATATTCTAAATAGTTCCTAGTCGATTCAGCCACCGCTAAGAAGGATATAGGCCACTCGAGTTCGAGACTAGTATCTGCGATGTGAGTACCATGTTTCATTGGTAGGGGACATTGTGATGTCCGAACATGCAGATAGGTGCTCCTTGTAGAGTGCACTGAACAACCCTCCATAAAGGACTTTACAAGTGGTTCTCACTTATCGAGTGGAAACGTCCTAGTTTATGGTTATACACCATTAGTCTTTATGACCCGGGACAATATTGAGACTCTATATGCTAGTATTGTACTTTGACTTGTTTACCGACTCATATGGAGTCATCAGGTAGCAAGGTTGGGTGTTTTGTCGAAACATATAGGAGTCGATGCATTGTAGTCGGGGATTCACCGCTTACTTTCGGGTACGGATATCCTATGTGTATGTAATTTGAAATATCTGATCAGAGTATGATGATAATTAAGAAAGGGGTTTCTTAGATTATACCATCGATGCAAATACGACATGAAACATAGTATCGATTCTTTGACAACTCTCGATATACCAATAGTTGTCAAATCGGTCGGGATATATGAGATGAAGGGACCGTACTGTACGCTAACCATAATTGAATGGTTCTTGCAGGCACTATCATTTGATACCTAGGGAATCATGTAAGCGATGCTGCTAGGCGTTTAACATGATTGGTTGGGTACTATCAGACTTGAGTTCTGACATTCTTATTATCAAGGAATTGATAATTAAGAATGGAGCAATAGGGGTATGCTCATATAAGGACATGTTTAGTCCCGAACCACATTAAGATGTGAACCCACGGCTAGTTGTATCAATGAACCATTGAGGGCCACACAAGTGCTAACTTTCTAGATCCCGTTGAGAAAGAATTAGTTCAATGTGTTGAACGGCTTATAAAGGAGTTTATAAGCACAAGGAAAAATTAGAAGTATGACTTCTATAAGGAGAATGTAACTTTTAACTAGTGGAAGTGTTCCTAAATTAAAAGTTGGCCAAGTGAATAACGTATTTGAAAATTGTGATTTTCATAAACATTGTTGTGGACTAAATTAAATTAATTCAAGTGTTGAATTAATTAAACACTAGTGGACCTAGTAGAGTCCAAATAATTTAATTAATTCAAGTGTTGAATTAATTAAATAACATTGGGCCTTGTAGAGCCAATTAGATATAATTATTAAACTAGTGGGCTTAAGTAAAATCAAGTAAGGTTTAATTAGTCTCAATTATGTTTGAGACATTTAAATAAAAGTTCATGTGCCTTGTAGTTGTTACAAACCCAAATAGAATTGCATGCATGGGAGGTAAAGGGTTAGAGGCTACTTTTTCAACATCCAAGACATGGCATGCACATGCTCACTTTTACTTTTTCATACACCAAGAAAAACACTCATCTCTATCTCCTAAAAGGGCAATGGCCGAAATTTACACACATTCATTCCCTTCAATTTTGCTTATTCAGTTTGTCGAGGAAAGTTTAGTGTTCTCAAAGAAAAATACCTTACATTTTCTAGTGCAATTGTAATGTGGATCTTCTTTGTTGGTGGTGGGCTTAATTTTGAGCAAAGTGTGCTCTTGGAAGCTTGAAGATTTGTCTTGCCATTGAACAGCTTAGTTGTTTGACAACTAAGTTGGAGCCATCATCAATCTTTTAAGATTGATATGTAATTTTCTAAAACACCCTATGAATGTCATTGTGTGTTTTATTGTATTTGCTACACACTATAGTTTATGGTGCTCGGTTTTTCTTGCTAGAAAATAATTTTGAAACTTCTGTTGCGCAAGCGGGCACCTTAACCGATCTCCTTTCAAAGCTATCAAGCAGAACTTTGTGCATATTCTTTCAAGTTTAAAAGCTCTTAAAAGCTCACGCTTAGTATATACATTCATAGCTTTCAGGCGATACTTTGAGCTTAAAATCACAAACACTCATTGTTGTATAATTTGATCTTGTAGAGATCAGTTTTGCTAAGAAGTTAAAAATCAGTTGAGTACTGATAAATTGTAAAACTAAGAGTTTCAGTTTTGGCATTGTTAAGTCCAAACTGAATTGAGTTTGTACAAATCTTTGTATAGATCAAAGTCTTTTAGTAAATATCATATCTTCGATATAGATCAAAGTCTTTAGTAAATATCATATCTTCGATATAGAAGAGGTGACGTAGGAATGTTTGAAATCTCCGAACATCCACAAATCTTGAGTCCCTTAATTTCAGTTTTATTCTATCTCTCATTCAGTTTATTTCCGCACTTTCATTAGTTAATTGATTGACATCGACAACAAGATTCCTGAATTCAGTTTATCACTAAACTGATTCATTATTCGAAAAGATTGTGAAAATTGTCAAGTATTTATTCAACCCCCCTTGTAAACATTTTTTCACTCCCAATCGATCCTAAGAGTAAATAGGGTATGCATAATGAGCATGTAGGAATATAATTCCAGCATGCTAAATACATAAAGTTTTAATGGATTTTATTATATTTATTAATTAAACTAGTTGGACTAGTCTAATTAATTAATTAAATCTATTAATGTTAATTAAGGAACCTAAACCTAAAATTATGGAAAAATAAGTTAATGATTCAATATTTGGTAAGGAGGCCACGACCCTAGCCTCCGTTGCATTGTGTTTTCCGAAAAAGGCATCCTAAAAAATCTTTCAAATTTTTCAGCCTTCATCAAGAAAATAAATGGTTTGAGTCGCCTTTAGTTTTTTGATCTCAACGTTAAAATACTTCTAAATTTCTAGAGCAATTTAGAAGAGAAAAAAGCGATCAAATCGTGGACCGGATTAGGAGAATTGAAGAGACGATTTCAAGAAGAACGTTCGTAGGAAATACTACAAGAGCTATATCCGCTAACCCGGAAATAGTTGGTACCAAGTGATTAAATCACCAAAGGTATATCCATAAATACCCTATAGATGTTTAATTGTTTAAACCATAAGAGTGTTCAAATGCATTATTTGAATGTCAAATAAAGTTTTTAAAACATTCGCTACATTTTAGACACAAGAAAATTGATTACCCAACAGGTTCACTAATGTTCATTGATTTAGACTACATCCCCTCTTATTAACGAAAAAATTGAGAAGGGCCCCAAAGCCTTAAAACCAAACATCGAACCCCCGGTTGATTGGGTCTTTCCCTGTTGTTTTGTTCCTGCCACGAGAAAGACACCACGCCCGAAAGAGGTATGCTTAACGCGTGGAGGATCCGTTGAGAGTTTGTCTCCGTATGGAATTGTACTATCTTTTACCCTATTACCATATTGTTTGAACCATAAAAAAATTAGTGCTATTGGCCTCTATTGTTTGATCCAATATTCGCCTGATGTATTTTTAAATGATTATATGAGTCTTAATTAAAAAAATATATAGAAGAAACAATCAATTTCAAAAGTATATGCAAAATGACATTAGTCATTTAATAAACAATAGAGTAAAAAGAAATTTTGGAGATAATAGTAGATCTTGACTTAATTATTAATATTATTATTTGTTATCTAAAAGTTAGATAAATAGGTCCCCGACCAGTAAAAAGTTTGCTTAGGTTTCTTTAATAGAATAGTTTTTTGATTGGGCGTTCAAATAAATTTTCCCGAATATAATTCAACTGCAATTGCAATTGGTATTTAACTATTTATCCACCCTTAAAATTAAAGTCAAACTGACACACCATTTGCGAGGCTAATCTCGTAATTACACTTCGAAGGAGGCTTGCATCCATATTTTGTTGTTCTCAAAACGGTGTCGTTTTTGTTGTCACCTTCTCTGATCTCTCTCTCTTTCGTACTCATATCACGCAGTCTCCCAAGATTTCCCTCCTGATGAGCATCAGCACTTTAACAAAAACCTAATCCTTAAAGTAAAAAAAAGCTGAAATTTCATCGACCCTAATCCCTTGAACCCATTTTGTTCATGAATCGATAAACTCAACAGGAAATCGAGGGAGGAGTTTGCTGCAAATGGGTAGAAATGGAAGATTCCGGCGATTATTTATCTCTTTCCGCAGATCTTCCTCCGCCTCAGCCGCGGCGGCGGAACAGGTTCCTCCTTCGGAGTTCTTCTGCCCCATCTCGAACTCTTTGATGTTCGATCCTGCAGTTGTTTCCTCCGGGCAAACCTTCGAGCGTTTATCGGTACAAGTGTGTAAAGATTTGGGTTTCACCCCCACTTTACCCGATGGCTCGACGCCTGATTTTTCGACTGTGATACCGAATTTAGCACTCAAGACCACCATTCTCAACTGGTGCTCGAAGTCCGGGTCGGGCGTCCGGCCCAGACCGCCTATCTATTCGGACATCGAGTCCATTGTCGGTTCTATGACGGGCTCCTCAACTTCTGCTAAAAGTCCCGACAGCGCCAAGGTTCGGGCTTCGGAAAGGGAGCTGCTGAAGGGGGTGGCGGAAACTCCTGAGGTTTTGTTCTCACAAGCTGCATCTGACTTGAATCATCGCAATTTGTACTGTTCTTCCAGCTCCGAAGAATCTGTTATTGCTAACGCCACGCCGTTTTTGCCCTTCGCCACTCGGCCCACTTGCTTTTCGTATTCTTCTTCTCCTTCTACTTCGTCAGAGTTCGTTGCTGATGAGGGTTCTTCGAATTATGTTTCTGCTCTGTCTTCGAATTCGTCTCCGGGGGAAGACGAGAGCTTTGTGAGCCAGCTACTGAATTTAGATGTTTATGAACAAGAACAAGCTGTGATTATTTTGAGAAAAATTACGAGAACCAATGAAGAAGCCAGAGCCGCGCTTTGCACAGAAAGGTTGCTGTTTGCTCTGAAGAATGTGCTGGTTTCGCGGTATGCTGCGGTGCAGACCAACGCCGCGGCTTGTGTGGTGAATCTTTCGATCGAAAAGGGTAATAAGATCAAGATTGTTAGAGCCGGGATAGTTCCTTTGTTGATCGATTTGTTGAGGAATGGGTTCGATGAGTCGAAAGAACATGCTGCGGGGGCGATATTTAGTTTAGCGATCGAGGATGAGAATAGGACGGCAATGGGGGTTCTGGGTGCGTTGCAGCCGTTGATTCATGCGCTGAGGTCCGGAAGCCGGCCCTGCCGGCTTGACTCGGCGTTGGCTTTGTACCACTTGACTTTGGTGCAGAGTAATCGAGTTAAGATCGTTAGGCTTGGGGCTGCCGGGGCTTTCTTGGGGCTATTGAAGGATACAGAAGTGGCCTCGCGGGTAGTGCTTATTGTGTGTAACCTGGCGACGTGCGATGAGGGCCGGGCGGCGTTGTTGGATGCCGGGGCCGTGCGTTGCCTGGCGGATGTGTTGAGAAATTGGAAAGAAATTGCCTCTGAGTCGACTCAGGAGAACTCTGTAGCTGCTCTTCACTCGTTGAGTCTTGGAAGCTTGTGGTTCAAAGGCTTGGCTCAGGAGGCAGGTGTGATGGAGGTGTTGCGAGAAGTGGCAGAGGCAGGGAGTGAACGGGCAAGGGAGAAAGCGAGGCGAATCATGGAGGGCTTGCGCAAGCAAGAGGAGGCGGAGGAGGTCGATTGGGAGGCGGTGATGAAGCGCGGAGTGAGCGGAATGAGGTACCGAGTTGGGCTGAGTCCCAGTCCCAACTCAACTTAATTGTGTGTTCTTGTGACTACGAAAGTTGTAAATAATCATTATTGGTGTTTGGATGAAGCATGTCAATATCCAAGGCTACTTTATTATAATGATAAGTTTTTTGTTTGTGTCTTGGACTTTGTTTCTTTTGTTAGCAATAATTATTTATTGTTCTATGTGATAGTTTCATGGATCAATCGCGATGTTGTATCCATATAAAGATGCTCTTATACTAATTATTTTTCTTGTCTAAACAAATTAATTTTTCATTTTCATATTATTCTCATTTTTTTATCAGAAACATGATACAACGGAAAAAAAGTATGAAAGCACAAACTTTGGTATGAAACAATATTTACATTGGTCAAAAATCAATAGTATATATATAACTTGTTATGTCCATCATATTGGGATATACAAAAGAAACCATCGGATATCCTTATTTTTCATGCAATAGCGATGATAAGTGGATTGGGCTTATGCGATTACAGACAATTATGTATCTACAGCAGCTTGCTTAATAATTGTGGATTCCTCCGCCTTCAAACCACCTCAGATTGGATGTAGATGTAAGATTTCACATCAAGCAAAATAGACAAATGTTGGGGTAGTGGAGTGAGATGCACATAGGCTGGTATGTCGTGCACAAGCGTGTCCTATCAGACATCCGGGTTCTGTAACAGAGCTTGGCAATGTAGGTGTATTGGTTTTGGAAATTGGATCCATGTTAGAGCTTGTTAATCTCAGGTCTATTCAGAATATGCGATGTACGGATAATGGTGTGTCGTATTTGTTAGTTCGCAATGCTATGTTTTTTTGACATGGTTCAATGAGTAGATGGTGATATTTCATTGTGGTTTATGAACATTGTACCTCGGGATCTTTCAAATTTGATTATATGATAGTTTATTCTTAAAAAAAAGGTTATGAATCAGTTTGCTCATTCAATGAGCTTGGACGACAAGTGTTATAAACTCGACTTTAAGATATATGAAATATGCAAAATAATGTGAATTGATGACAACATAGATTTAGGTACGGCTGAGCAATTATAGTTTGATTCGACTTTTTTTTTCGAAAACCTAAATCAAATGCTAAGATTATTATTTTTTATTGTTAATATCGGTAGGATTGATCCGTCTCACAGATAAATATTCGTGAAACTGTATCACAAAAGACATACTCATTATATTTGTTTGAACATTTAATTATTTTTTTAATGATATAATGAAAATCGTTATTTTTTTAAAAAAATACATTTATTATGTTATCTTTTCTTAAATTAAAATGTATCATATTTATTAATTAATTATGTATGCTAATTGATTATGTTCTAGAAATTTGGATTCATTATCACGACTTCTACTTTCTCATTTCTTATTGTGCTAAAAACCACTTGACTTCCTGAAACTGAAACGACACAAGAAGTTTTATTTGAAAAAACTGTGTTAGACTAAATTTAATTGTGGTGATAAGAGTCAAAACAAGTAGGTCGCGATAGCTATAATCAGAAGACAGTATAAAAGCAGAAGTTCTCGTATCATATTAACAAAAGCAGTACTCTTTTCAAGTACTTAAACGGTTTAAAAAATCAGAAGCAGCACTTAGCTTTAAAAGCAGAAGTAACTTAACGTTTTTACTTGATCGTTACAACCTTAAATGTTACTGTTACTTTACCTAGTACTTGAATTAATTGCACCATTAATACTGTACAAATACATTTAACGCTCCTTACCAATTTCGGTATGAAACAAGACTGATTACTCTGAAGCTTTTTGCAGGACCTTTTTTAGGTATTAAAGCTGATTCTACTCAGAAGCTGTTTTTGATTATAGACGTTGGACTCAAAGTTTTCTATATATATAGAAGTCAATCTTTTGTAGAAAAAAAGGTTATTATCATTATCAACGCAACGATTATTCAATGTGAGTTTTGAGCTTTCATCAAACTACTTATCTTCTAGCTCAACATACAGAAAAGCAGCACACGCTTTATTATCCATATCCGATCTTCTGAGATCACTTTGTTCTGTTGCTGTTTCGAAAACCTCTTCAAGCTAAACACTTTACTATATCATTGAGAAGAGTTTGTAAACTGGAAAAGAGTCCTTTCCAGAACTTTGTTGTATTCTTTTTACTGAGTTGTGTAACTAAGAGTTTCAGTAGGCTAAGGGTAAGTCCTGCTGAAGTGGGTGTGTACAAGTGTTGTACTGTAATATCCAAAATCTTTTAGTGATACCTTCTGGAAACAGAAGAAGAGGAGACGTAGAAGATTTTATCTTCGAACTTCCAGAAACAACCACTGTTCAACTGCCTACTGTTTTATTATTTCTCATTGTACTCCATTGGATCGTTTCCGCAGTTATTATTGTGATCTACTGGACTTACACTCGAACAAGATCAGCTACAATCTCTAACAGGATTATAGCACCCTTTTCAAAATCATCCAACAAAGGATAGATTTTATTCGCCACCCTCTAAACTCCTTATCGATCATCAACAAGTGGTATCAAAGCAGATTTTTCTTGTTCTATATATTTACAACAGATATGGCACATTTCAGCAAAGTACTCATGTTTTCAAAAAAAGATTTTGATGACTGGAAGATTCGTATGCAAGCTCATCTTACTGCTCAAGACGATGACATGTGGTTTGTCATCACAGATGGTCCACTGAAGATTTTAAAGCCTAACACTGCTATTGCTGTTACTGAGGGAGCACCTCAGATGGTTGAGAAGCACAGAAGTGAATGGATTGGCGAGGATAAAAAAAAAATCAATCTAGACAATGTTACGAAGGACATTCTCTACAAAACACTTGATAAGAACACCTTCAGCAAGATCAAAATGTGTTCTACTGCAAAAGAGATTTGGGAAAAACTCATCCAAATCTGTGAAGGAAATGAACAGACAAAGGAGAATAAGTTGTTTGTATCAATGCAGAAATTTGAAAATCTCAAATGAAAGTTGGAGAAATTCTGAATGAATTTGATGAATGTTTCAGCAGCTTAGTCAATAAGCTAGCAGCTCTGGGAAAAGAATATGGCAACAGAGAAATAGTACTAAAAGTTATGAGAGCTTTACCCAGAGAATGAGATGTAAAAACTATGGCTATGAGAGTATCTAAAAATCTGAACAAGTTAGAACTACACGACTTGTTTGCAGACTTAAAAGCCTATGAGTTTGAACTCGAAGTGAGAAGTGGAGAAGAGCCCTCATCAAATCCACCTACCAAGGCTCTTACTGCTACTGCTACTGCTACTGCTACTGCTACTGCTGCAGTTGTTTCAAATACGTCACCTGTTACTGTCATTGAAAGTACATCTGAAAATACTGTTGAACAAATCAGCAACGATGCAATGTCTTTATTTGTGAAGAAATTTTCCAGATTCATAAAAAAGAATCATCGAGCTTACCATGGTTCTAACCGAAACTTTAAGAAGGATTCACCCCCTGGTGACATGGCGTGTTTCAACTGTGGAAAATTCGGGCATTTCATTGCTTATTGCCCTAAGCCAAAGAATGATGATCGAAAGAAAAAGGAATATAGGAGGAATGAAAAGAAATCCAAAAGAGACCGCAAAGCGATGATTGCAGAAGGAAGCTAATCAAAATGGGCGGATTCTAGTTCTGAGTCTTTTGACTCAGAAAGTCATTCCAGTGATTGCGATGCAGAAGAGATCAAATGTCTCATGGCAGATACTGAATCAACCTCGACATCTGGAGAGGTATTTGACTTTGAATCTAATGAATTTGCACGAACTGATTTGGTTAATGCACTGCATGACATGATAGAAGAGTACTCAAGACTGTGTCAATTATTCGAGGAAGTCAAAACTGAAAATCAAAACTTAAATGATCAAATCAGTAAGTTTACTTGCTTGCAAGAAAATAGCTGTGGTGATCTAAAAGTTAAGATAAGCAAGTTGAAGACTGAGAATGACAGAGTAAATGCAGATTACCAGACAATGAGGTCTGAGAATCAGAAGCTATCGGTTCTGGTAAATGCATGGAACAAGTCTTCTGTTTCATTAGAGAAGATGCAAGAATTACAGAAGCAATCTGGAGACAGGAGTGGTCTCGAATTCAGTAATAATGAAAGCACTTCTGAAACAAGTACTAAGCCAGAACTGGATACAAGCAAAGGGAAATACATTCATTTTGTTAAATCCAGTGTGGTATATTAACCAGTAGTACCAACTGTTTGAGTTGAAAGATTTGTAGATCAGACCAACAGAAGGAAGCATTATGATCTGGGTTTTGTTGAACCTAAGGGAAGAGTCCACCAGAGTTCTGAATCCAGTAGAGGATTCGACTCAGGAGGACAACCCTCTATGAAGGTTAGAAACAACCAGTACTATAATTCTAGACCTGTTCAGAAGAGATACAGGTTAGAAAACAAAAACAGAAGGGAAGAACAACATTCTAAGATGCATTATGTTAGAAATAACAGACCTTCTATCGCACACACCTCTATGGATATTCGAAGTACAAGGTCACCTAGAATTGTACAAATATGGGTTCCTAAAGGACTAATAAGGCTCAGACACAAATAGATTGGGTACCAGTTACTAAAACTTGTGCTTGTAGAAACAGGAGAGAAAAGCTAAGATCAGCAGCTCCACATGGTATCTGGACAGTGGATGTTCCAGACATATGACCGGACAAAAGAGTTTACTCTCAGAAATAATGAGTTGTACTAGACTAAAAATAACTTTTGGGGACAACTCGAAAGGTAAAACCGTCGGTAAGGGTAGATTATCCATAGTAACATCACTATAAATGACATGCTTTTAGTTGAAAATCTTTGTTATAATTTAATTAGTATTAGTCAACTGTGTGATAATGGTTATTCAGTAGTTTTCAAAAGCACACATGCAGAGTTAAAGATGCTGTTAAGTTTACTATATTAACGGGAAAAAGAGAAGGCAACACTTACAAAGTATCATGGAACATAGATCATGTTAATGTTCCTACATGTTTAGTTGCCTCCCTTAGTGATAAACATTGGCTATGGCACAAGAGATTGAATCACCTGAACTTCAAGTCAATTAATTATCTCAATAAGCAGAACATAGTTGATGGTTTACCTGATATTAATTTCGTTAAAAATCATGTATGTTCTGCATGTCAACTTGGCAAACAAGTAAGATCTAGCTTCAAGAATATAGGTAGTAAATCAACTTCAAGGTGTTTAGAATTATTGCATATGGACTTATTTGGTCCAATCCCTATTATGAGCTTAGGGGGAATGAAGTATACACTTGTTGTTATTGATGACTTTTCTAGATTTACTTGGGTGATATTTCTTACTAGAAAAGATCAAACCGGTAGCCTCCTGATCAAGTTTCTGAAAAGGATTCAAAATGAAAAATCAGTTTCTATCATTAAAATCAGAAGTGATCGGGGCTCTGAATTTACTAATAAGATTCTTGAGTTATATTTAGATGAACAGGGCATTCATCATGAATATTCAGCTGCCAGAACGCCTCAACAAAATGGAGTAGCTGAGAGGAGAAACAGAACTCTTAAAGAAGCTGCTAAAACAATGCTAGCAGATGCAGACATCTCTCAGCGTTTCTGGGCAGAAGCAATCAATACAACGTGTTTCCCATAAAACAGAACCATGATCAACAAGAGACCCAATCAGATCCCATATGAGATATGGAAAGAGAGTATGCCTAATGTATCATATTTTCATGCGTTTGGTTGTAAATTCTTTGTGCACAATAATGGTAAAAATCATTTGTCTGCATTTGATTCAAAATAAGATGCTAGATTATTTCTTGGATATTCAGCAGTAAGAAAAGCATTCAGTATTTTCAATAATAGAACTCTTAATGTTGAAGAATCTATTTATGTTGTTTTTGATGAAGATAGCAGTGCTCCTGAAATTTCTAACATATCAAATCTAAGTAACAGATTATATAGGATTCATCTGGAACTGGATAGTGAAGATGATGCAGAACCAAGTGTCAAAGATGCTCAAAATTCAGAACCAGACATTCCTCTGGTAGAACCAGTTGTTCAGACACAAGACATACTAGAACCAGAAGTTGACATTCCAGAACCTGAAGTTGACATTCCAGAACCTGCTACTGCTTTAGCTGAGCATGATCCGAATCCATCAAACCAGGGAAAAATTTCTTTAAACCCTTTTGTTTTGAGAAAATCTCACCTTCCATCATTGTTCATTGGTAATCCAGCAGCTCCATTAAGAACCAGAAGGAAAATGATTAATGAATATATTCATGCTGCTTTTATCTCTCAGGATGAACCAAAAAATATTGAAGAAGCTCTTCTGGATCCCAGTTGGATTGAAGCTATGAAAGAAGAGCTGAATTTATTTAAAAGAAATGAAGTTTGGTTTCTTGTACCTAGACCATCTCATCAAGCTGTTATTGGAACCCAGTGGTTTTTAAGAAACAAGCTAAATGAAAAAGGTACTGTTGTCAGAAATAAAGCAAGACTGGTGGCTCAAGGTTTCAGAAAAGAAGAAGGAATAGACTATGATCAGACCTATGCACCAGTAGCAAGGCTTTAAGCTATCAGAATATTCTTATCCTTTGCTGCTTTCAAAAATTTTAAAGTTTATCAGATGGACGTGAAAAGTGCCTTCCTAAATGGTCTACTGCAAGAAGAGGTTTACGTTGAACAACCTCCATGTTTTATTGATCATTTCTTACCGCGTCATGTGTTTAAATTACTTAAAGCATTGTATGATTTAAAACAGACATCTCGATCTTGGTATAAAACGCTCTCACAATTTCTTGTCAATCATGATTTTACTATTGGCACAGTAGACAACACTTTGTTCACTTTAGTTAAGAATAAACTCATTTTGTTAGTACAGATTTATGTTGATGACATTATCTTTGGGTCAACTAACCCCAAATTATGTGAAAAGTTTTCTAAATTAATGCAGGAACAATTTGAAATGAGCATGACGGGAGAATTGACATTCTTCCTAGGACTGCAGATTAAGCAACTTGATACTGGAATCTTTATAAATCAGGCTAGGTATACTAAGAAACTACTGAAAAAGTTAGACATGGAAACATGCTCTGATGCTTCCACTCCAATGAGCTCATCTACTAAACTTGATAAGGATGAAAATGAAATTTCAGTAGAGGTAACTCAGTATCGTGGTCTAATTGGTTCATTGTTATATTTTACTGCTAGTAGACCTGATATTATGTTTGTTGCTTGTAATTGTGCAAGATTTCAATCTAACTGTTGGAGCATTTCATGTTTGCAATCTTGATTTTGATGTTAAGAAAACTTGTTACTGTGTTTCTAACATATTTACTCATGTGTGAAGTTGCAAACATAAGAAGCAAACCGAAACTGAATTCTGCACAAATTGAATTTCTGGCAAGCTTCGGAATTTGGATGATATCTCTCAATTGGATGATTCAAATGACATTCCGCCAATTGGACCGATTAGAAAACTCAATTTGGTACTAGTCGTATTTCACGTCAGTTGAGAAAATTCGGATGTTATCAAGGCCTAACTGATCGCTGAATTACCAAACTGATCACACGAAAATAGCAATCAGTTGGGTTTGAGAAGTTGCGCTATTTTGGTCATATCTCTCATCTCAGTTATCGAAATGAAATGATTCAGTATGCGTTGGAAAGATAAGACGAAGATCTACAAATCATCTTCAGAAGTCAAAGTCTGAATCGAAGCTTAAGATGCTGATAAAAGAAGATGCAGCTACTGGTTCTGCACAAACTGAAATCAGCTAGGCTGATTTCAGCACACCAGCTGAAACAGAACCAACTGAACCAGCTGCTGACCAGCTGACCAACCAACTGAACTGAACCAGTTGCTAACCAGTTGAACTGAACCAGACCAGCAGAAACTGAACCGAACCAATTGAACTGAACCAGCTGAACTGAACTGAACCAGCAGTTGACCAACTGAACTGAACCAACTGCTGCCCAGTTGAATTGAACGACCAGTTTAGTTGACCAGAGTTGACCAGTCGGTAAAATGCCGATTGTGAGGTGCTTCCTACAATCTTGAGTGCTAGGAGTTCAGTTAGGAAGTAGTGTAAGTCCTAGCTGAATGGGTTTGTAAAAAGAGTTGTATAAATCAAAGTCTTTTAGTGAATCTTTCCCAAGGGGAAGAAGGGGTGACGTAGGAGCATTTGAAGTCTCCGAACATCCATAAAAAAATTCGTGTTTATTTGTTTATTGCATTTACTTATCACTTTCCATAGTTTTAAATATGCATTGTTGAAGGATTTTATGCGTTCTTCAAATACCAAAATATTGCGTACCAAGTGTTTGATAAAATGCTTCAACCAAAATATTTTTACTCGTTCAACTTGCATATATGTTAAATTTTTTACAAATAATTTAATCGGTTTCTACGAAGGATTATTTCGAGTGTTTTCCGCTTGGTTTGAATACCAAACTCGATTTAATTAATCGGTGTTTAATATTTCTAGAACCGAGCTATTGTAGCTCAACGATTACCCCCCTAATCGATCATATCAATTGGTATCAGATCGGGTTGTTTCTGAAAGAGAATTGAAACTGATTTTGATGTTTAAAATTCGAAAATTTCAGATTTTTTACACATATATATGCAAAACTGAATTTTCGTGCAGCTTGTAGCGACCATGGGAAAAATAGCATATATCCTTCCTCAAGTGTCCAAATGACAAACCGGTTTTTGCGTTGCAAACTAGACTTGTAGAGGTTTACAGTGGTATAAAATTTGTAGCCTAGTTATGCTCGAGAAAATATAGTTTATTCGTTGAAGGCAGAGCATATGTGCTGCAGCATAATATGAGCCATGAAGAAAATTGGTTAGTTATCCCTCTTCTTTTATATTTTTCAAAATTTCAAAAATATAGGGGGAAAACTCATTAAAATGGAGATATTCTTTTTAAATATTGAGGAGAAGAAAATTTTGTTTAAAATGTTTTGAAAATATGACTTTTTGATTCACACAAAAAGGGGGAGAAATATGTTAGTTGAATCGTTTGTTTATCCAAGTTTTGTGATCATCAAAAAGGGGGAGATTGTTGGAACATTTCATGTTCGCAATCTTGATTTTGATGTTAACAAAACTTGTTATTGTGTTTCTAACATATTTACTCTTGTGTGAAGTTGCAAACATAAGAAGCAAACCGAAACTGAATTTCTGGCAAGCTTCGTTTTGGATGATATATCTCAACTGGATGATTCAAATGACATTCCGCCAATTGAACCGATTAGAAAACTCAATTTGGAACAAGTCGTATTTCACGTCTATTGTGCAAATTTGGATGTTATCAAGGCCTAACTGATCATTGAATTACCAAACTGATCACACGAAAATAGCAATCAGTTGGGTTTGAGCAGTTGCGGTATTTGAACATATCTCTCAGGTCGGTAATCGAAATGAAGCGATTTAGTATGTGTTGAAAATATAAGACAAAGATCTACAAATCATCTTCAGAAATCAAAGTCTGAATCGAAGCTTAAGATGCTGATAAAAGACGATGAAGCTACTGGTTATGCACAAACTGAAATCAGCTAGGCTGATTTCAGCACACCAGCAGAAACTGAACCAGCTGCTGACCAGCCGACCAACCAACTGAACTGAACCAATTGATTAAACCAGACCAGCTGAAACTGAATCGAACCAATTGAACTGAACCGAACCAGCAGTTGCCCAACTGAACCGAACTGAACTGAACCAGCTGCTGACCAGTTGAATTGAACGACCATTTGAGTTGACCAGAGTTGACCAGTCGGAAAAATGCCCAGCAAGACGAATTTGACCGTTGTAATTTCAGAAACAATACAGAAACTTTCCAAACGGTCATATTCTTGTGTCTAACGTATATATCATTGTTGGGGCTTATAAATACAACATCTTGAAGATCAAACAAGAGCTTTTGAAGAGGATTAAAAGCATGGGCAGTTAGCATGAAAAAATCAGCTAGTTGAGAGCACAAGCCCTTGTGTGAGGATACATTTGAGATGTACACTGTAAAAGATAAATTTCTCACGCACAATCACTCACACATATATAAGAGAGTTGAAATTCAAATATTAGTTGAGTGAGTCTTGCACAAAGACAATAAACTTGTGTAAGTAGTCTTTGCATATGGGACATTAAACAATATGCTGATTGTGAGGTGCTGCCTAAAATCTTGAGTGCTAGGAGTTCAGTTAGGCAGTAGTGTAAGTCATAGCTGAATGGGTTTGTAAAAAGAGTTGTATAAATCAAAGTCTTTTAGTGAATCCTTCCCAAAGGAAAGAAGAGGTGACGTAAGAGCCTTTGAAGTCTCCGAACATCCATAAACAAATTCGTGTTTATTTGTTTGTTGAATTTACTTATCACTTTCCATAGTTTTAAAGATGCATTGTTGAAGGATTTTATGTGTTCTTCAAATACCAAAATATTGCATACCAAGTGTTTGATAAAATGCTTCAACCAAAATATTTTTACTCATTCAACTTGCATATATTTTTAATGCTTTACAAAATATTTAATCGGTTTCTACGAATGATTATTTTGAGTGTTTTCCGCTTGGTTTGAATACCAAACTCGATTTAATTTATCGATGTTCAATATTTCAAGAACCGAGCTATTGTAGCTCAACGATTACCCCCTTAATAGATCATATCACTAACCCTAAGCAATCACATTATATTGCTGCTAAATGCATTTTGAAATACTTAATGGGTACTCAGAATGTCGTCCCATAGTATCCAATGATTCTTCTTTCAATCTTATTGGATATTCAGATGCTGACTATATAGGTTGCGAACTGGATAGAAAAAGCACAAGCAGTTTTTGTCAATTTCTTTGTGATAGGTTGATATCCTGGTTTAGTAAAAAGCAGACTTCCATAGCTACGTCTACTTCAGAAGCAGAATACCTTGCTGCTCTCAAATACTGTGGATACAGCAACAACTTAAAGACTATGGAATTCAAGCTTCTAAATCACCTATATTCTGTGACAATACCAATGCTATAGCAATTACGCACAATCCAGTACTTCATTCCAGAACGAAGCACATTAACATCAGACATCATTTTATTAGAGATCATGTGCAGAAGAAGGACATTAGTCTGGAATATGTCTCTACTGATCAACAAGCGGCAGATATCTTTACTAAACCTTTGCCTGAGAATAATTTCTTTTATTTTCGTAATGTTCTCGATTTAATTGATTTATCTTAATTACTGTTTTATATCTTCTGTTTTCTCTTATGCAGTAAGTAAAAGCGGTAGATAAACAAGAGATATGACAAAATGAAATATTTCATTCATAAAACCAGATGTGTTACGTTATCTAAGCTATTACAATTATTGATATCAACAGTATTGAAGTCCCTCATCAGGAATCTAACTAGGAGCTACTGGAATCATCCCCTTCTTCGCGTGGTCATGGTTTGTAAAAGGGATGATTTCGCAGCTTAGTCCTTCTAAAACTATGGAATAATCCCCTCTCTTTGCATGATCGTGGTTTGTGAAAGGGATTATTCCATAGCTTATTCTAACATAATTTAGAATAATCTAACTGATTATTCAGATTACAGGTCAAGAAATTTCTTCCAAGTCTTCATCTCTTGAAAAAGGATGTCTTCAAACATCATCTTACGAGAAGCTGGAAGTTGCCTCTGAAACTCATATGCTGAATCAGTCTCTGAAAAAGACTCCAAGAGAATGCTTGCACCATCCATTTGTTTTGATTTGATAAATGTGTAAATGATTTAGTTTGTGTGTGTGTAGGTATTTATAGTAAGCCTCGGGGAAGCTAAAAAGTCACTTGACTGTTTATTTCATGCACGAATATCAAGATTCATTTGTCTTTCCTTCAGATCTCGTATCTTTGCTTTTAATATTTATTTATTACTTGCATTTATTCAGGGGGAATAATTTTTATGACTGATATTCATGCACGAATATCAAGATTCATTTGTCTTTCCTTCAGATCTCGTATCTTTGCTTTTAATATTTATTTATTACTTGCATTTATTCAGGGGGAATAATTTTTATGACTGATATTTCCGTGCCATGTCATAAGCAGAAGACGATTTGTCTTTTTGATAAATCAATTCATCTACTGGTCTTTATAAAAGTGTTGGATATATTTCAGAACTTTATGACTTCCAGTAGATATAATCATAAGACGACAAATCATCTTCTGATTTTCTTCCTTAATAACCGCTTGGACAGCCCGCCTCTTTCAATTTTTTTTATTTTGGCGTATCCGACACAAAACTTTTAACTTTTCAAAAACTCAACCGCAATCATACTGACACGTGTCCTTATGTTTTCACTGAAGGCTGTACATTTTTTGAATATTAACCGCCTCTTCCATCTCATTTCATCTTTTACGAACTCAGACTATTGCATACTAGCCACTGCTTTCTCTAACATTCATCTTTACTACGGAATCTACTTCGAATTCATTTTATTTGCAAAAATGGATGGAGCTTATACACTAAATGCTTATCAAGTTAACTTCGCATTAGTTCTGAAAATCAAGGATGACAATCTTGTCAAGATGTTCAAGGCCATTGAAAAATCTAGTCTTAGAAGATTTCTGGAAGCATCTGCTATCATATACAAGACTGCCCTTCTGGACTTCTTTGCGGAAGCAACTGTCGAGGATGGAAAAATCATTTACTCCCAGGGAGGTTAATCCATCTCCATCGATGCTGAACTATTGGGATCGACTTTCTTTTTCCCATGCTCAGGTATCTCTGATTTTTCTGATATTTCTAAGGAGGAGAGTCCACTGCCCTTACCTCCTCCTCAGCTTCTGGAGAGGAACTCTCTCCCTCTTGCTTCAAGAAGCTTCTGAAGATGGAATATCAAGTGCTTGTCGATATCATGGCAAAGGCACTTCTGGTCAAAGATGGTACGTTTGATAAGCTGACCAAAGAAAAGGTTCAAGTAATGGTAGCTATCACTTCTAATATTAAAGTGGACTGGAGTCATTTTTTGTTCAGAATCATGAAGGACATGATTATGAGGAAGGGTACTGGTTTTGCTATTCAGATCAGCATGATGTTGAAGGATGCTAGTTTTCCTATTACTTCTGAACATGATGGTTTGTCTGTTACTATGGCCGCTGCTGATAATGTATTTGCTCTAAGGCCTAAACCAACTATGGCTGAATTTGTTGCCTTGAAGAAGGAGATTGGCGACATTCAGACTGAGGCTCAAGGACCTCAAAAGAAAATCAAGAGGAAAAGAGTGGTTGTTTCTATTGATTCAAATAAAACAATTTCTGAGGAATCTCCTGCTCCAATCAAAGCCTCACTCCCAACCACCCAAAGCAAGAAGAAAGCCCGCACAACCCTCCGCCTCAAGAAAACAACAGCTGTTGCTGATTTAAACATTGTCCCTTTGAGACAAGTGTTTCCAGTAGCCACCTCATCCAAACCAGAATCTCTCCCCATCTCCAAACCAGCAGCAATCTCTATTGCAACCACCACGTGTGAAGTCCTTATTAGAGAATCTACTGCAGGTTCTTCTGCCTTTAGACTGTGCTGCCTGCCTCCTCTTCAAATAAAGACAAGGGTAAACTTGTTGCAGAACCACAATCTCTTAGCGCCAAGTCATCTGCTCTCACTACTATTAATCTTCACTTGGAGAAGATTGAAAAATCTGCCAGTGAAGAAATGAAAAATCTTCATGGTTTTCAAGGATCTTCTCCACCCGATCACTTATTTGAAAACACCATGTGTTTATGCGAAAATGGTGAAAAATGAAAAGAAGGTCTTTGACTCAGCCAAGACCGAAAATGTGATTGCGGCAATGAACAAAAGAAGCTACATTCTCGAGCAACTGATATGCCAGAAGCTGGAATCTGTTTTAAAGACTCTTCAGTCGAATTTTGACTTTATGATTCCCACTGCTGCTCAAGATCAGAATGTGATTCATCTTTTGACTGACCGACTGCGATTGATGAATGAGCAACTTTTTGCTCAAGAACAGGCCTTTGTAGATCCTGTACAGTACCAAGTAGGCTTCATTCTAGACTTTCTTCAGAATAAGCCAGTTGAGAAAAGGACCACAGCTCCATCAGAAGCTAAGGTCTCCAGTACTCCCGCATCCCTGACGTTGTCTACTCAATCCTCATCTTTGATATCTGTCTGTGAATTGTCTTCAGTTGATGAAGTCATTCAATCTATTGTTCTTGCTGCCTTTACTGCACCAGAAATAGTTCCGTCTGATGATGTGGTTCAACCAGATGCTCCACCAGCAGACCAACCAATGGAAGAACCAGATACTGCTCCATCTCAATCACTGCCAAATCTAGAGGTATTCTTTGCTTAACATCAAGCGGAAATGGAAGCTATTTTGAATATTCCATCTGAATTCATTTCAGCCGCTGAGCAACTGAAAACCACTGAAGCTGCCAAACCAGATGAGAGTGCAGCTCAAAAACTAACTACTGATACTGAAAGAACCTCTGCAGAACATGCTACTGCTCTTTATACTGCTCAACCATAAGATGCCCCTTCTACTGATTTGATTAGCCCTCCTGCTGATTCTCATGCTCACAACGATTGTCTCGCAGAGATCAGACAGCGTATGCTCGAAAGGACACCGTACCCAGCAGAAGCAACATTTGATCTTGAATTCGAGATAGATATTCTGAGAAGAAATCTTGATAATCTGTCAGAGATTGTTAAACAATTGTCTTTTGAACATACTGGTGAGGTTAGTGCCACCAGATTCTTCCGTGACCGCATCTCAAAAGAAGTAACTCGCACGGCAGAATCTTTGGCCAAACTACATGTCGAAACCAGTTTTTTTAGAAAAAATGTTGTCTCAAGTCGCGCCAGGCATCTTGGTTGGTCAATCTGACATCATTAAAACTATCTCGAATCATGATTCGGCTATTCAATCAGTCTCCACCAAAGTAGAAGCCTTGGACTCGAAACTTGTAATTATTGATGCCAAGATTGAGTCTCAATCTCAATCTATTCTTGATCTAAATGAACGAGTTTCGAATCAAGCACCATTTTTGGAGATGCTAAATAATGGCATTCTTACTCTTACTGGCCGAGTGGATGACTTACTCACTCGAGTTCTAGCCAATGATGCCAAAAAGGGGGAAGCAGAAGCCAGGTTAAAAGAAGGCAGATCTGGAGGTCATCATGCAGAATCTTCCTACAGGAATCAAGATCCTCGAGATGAGGAAACAATGTTCAGGGACATCGGCACTGATGATTAAATTCATTAAACTCTTTTTCACTTTGTTTTACTGCTTATTTTCTTATTGATTATTTTGCTATCAATTGCTATATGCTTTTTGTTACAATTTGTGTTTTCTAACTTCTAGGTTTTGGCATCACCACAAAGGGGAAAATTGTTAGACTTAATTTAATTGTGGTGATAAGAGTCAAAACCAGTAGGTCGCGATAGCTATAATCAGAAGATAGTATAAAAGCAGAAGCTCTCGTATCACATTAACAAAAGCAGTACTCTTCAAGTACTTAAACGGCTTAGAAAATCAGAAGCAGCACTTAGCTTTAAAAGCAGAACTTAGCTTAAGTAGAAGTAACTTAACGTTTTTACTTGATCGTTACAATCTTAAATGTTACCGTTACTTTACCTAGTACTAGCATTAATTGTACCATTAATGTTGTACAAAGAAATTTAACGCTCCTTACCAATTTTGGTATGAAACAAGACTGATTACTCTGAAGCTTTCTGCAGGACCTTTTTTAGGTATTAAAGCCGACTCTACTAAGGAGAATCAGAAGCTGTTTTTTATTATAGACGTTGGACTCAAAGTTTTCTATATATATAGAGGTCAATCTTTTATAGAAAAAACGTTATTATCATTATCAATGCAACGATTATTCCAACGTGAGTTTTGAGCTTTCATCAAACTACTTATCTTCTAGCTCAACATACAGAAAAGCAGCACACACTTTATTATCCATATCTGATCTTCTGAGATCACTTTGTGTTGTTGCTGTTTCGAAAACCTCTTCAAGCTAAACACTTTACTATATCATTGAGAAGAGTTTGTAAACTGGAAAAGAGTCTTTTCCAGAACTTTTTTGTATTCGTTTTACTGAGTTGTGTACATAAAAGTTTCAGTAGGCTAAGGGTAAGCACTGCTGAAGTGGGTGTGTACAAGTGTTGTACTGTAATATCCAAAGTCTTTTAGTGATACTTTCTGGAAACAGAAGAAGGGGAGACGTAGAAAATTTAATCTTCGAACTTCCAGAAACAACCACTGTTCAACTGCCTACTCTTTTATTATTTCTCATTGTACTTCATTGGATCGTTTCCGCACTTATTATTGTGATCTATTGGACTTACACTCGAACAAGATTAGCTACAATCTCTAACAGGATTCTAGCACCATTTGCAAAATCATCCAACAAAGGAAAGAGTTTATTCATCCCCCCTCTAAACTCCTTATCGATCCCCAACAAACCGCGATTTAAAAAAAAAATTAAACCGAATCGTATAAGACAATTCTGTTTAAATTTATTAAAAAAAACTATCCAAACACCACCATGAGCACCTATAATAATTATAAACAGGTTTTTGTTTATGCATGTTAATATAAATTATTTTAAAGCTAAATAGTTACAAATAAAATATCCATTATCATAATATTAATATCATTTTAAAATCTACTAAAATTTTTATTTAAATAAAAATAATAATAAACTATGTTTTTAACTAGGCATTTTATCCAACTTTTATATTTATAATATCAGTTTAATTTGGATTTTTTTTCTAAACTTTGAATTAATCCAAAAAATTGTATTAGTTAATTTTAAATCTAGTCAAACCATAATTATTAAAAATAGATCTAAACATGTGATTTGGTTTGATGCTCCAGTTGATTGGTTTCAGCTCACTTTAGATTTAAAAAAATTAAAATAAAAATTATTTTAGATAAAATAAGCATTTTTCTTTAAACACTTTAGAAAGTTCTTTTATCTAAAAACAAAAAGTGTGTCGTTTGACTTTTGAAAAAGGTTTTAAAATAAAAAGACTAAAATTATGACTTTAATGTTCCTAAATTTTCTTTCAAAATTATATAATTTATTATTTCATCGTATTAAGATCGAAAGATTGATGAAAGTGTGGTGAATAAGTAATATTCAAAAAAATCTCCGAAAATTCAAATGGGTTAGCAACTCTTGAATGTTATTGTAAGACTGTAAGTTAACTAACCGATAATTTTACATAGAGTAGGTCCATTGTGAGACTGTCTCACGATTCTTTATCTGTGAGACATGTCGACCTTACCGATATTCATAATAAAAAGTAATACTCTTAGCATAAAAAGTAATATTTTTTCATGGATGACCTAAATAAGAGATCTGTCTCACAAAATACGACCGGTAATACTGTCTCACACAAGTTTTTGCATAGGTTAGTAACTCTTGAATATTATTGTAAGACTTTGAAGTTAACTATCCGATAATTTGACATAACAAAAAAATTATTGAGATGTTAAAAAAACTAAATTATTTTTTATATCAAATCAATTAGAAAAGTGTGTTAAAATGTTAAAAAATAAGTATATATATCAAATAAATTAAAAAAATATATTAAAAATATGTGTTGTGAATATCAAGATTTAAACAATATAATATGTATATTATTAAGATTAAAATAATAATATAGTTGAAATAAGGGTAATTTGTAAATAAATCCTCAAACTCAACTTCAACTTTATCCTAACTTCTTGTACCTCAAAAACTTTGTTTACACCCCATATACCCTTAAAAAAGACAATATTATCCTTATATGTGTTAATTTTATATGATTGATTTTCCTGAGCTGAAAATGATACCAGAGCTGTGGTAAAAAATTATTTCAAACATAAAAATTTAATATTGTAAAGTAATTAAATATTTGAGGATGGGAATTTTTTCAATTAACATAAATCTGAACCCAGGTTCGAGATCAATTATTTACATGATTTATTCCAGAACTCTAGAATATTTGCAACATGAAGATCTAAGCAAGGTTAGATATCAAGAACGAACTTATCAGAGTCTTAAGGTAAATTTATAATTCTCAAAATAACATATCCCTAGATATAGTATCGGATTCCTCCAAACTCTCTCGAGATCTTAGAGAAATTCAAAAGACGATACTAAACTATGACACATGCTGTATTATGTACCACAAAAGGTAGAGAAGATCCTTGAAAACCATGAAGAAATTCTTGAAATATTAAAGGAGATTCAAACAAGAATTCAAAATCTAGAACAAAATCCAAGTTCTAGTAAAAAAATTTTGAGAGGAAAGTTACTACCATCCTTTGGTACTGAACCCTTGTTACATCAACGAGGAAAGGCCAAAGTAATTCCAAAGTCTTTAACTGAAGAAGAAAAATGAACAATCTAATTAAATCTGTTTCAGAAAAGAAATTAATCTGATGACAATTTTAGAAAAGATTGGTCTCGAGGATCTCCAAGAGCTTGCATAATCTTTTGCAAATCTCAAGGTTTTAGATCTAAAGATGAACACAACTGGGGGTAAACAACCTACCATAACCTGGTCATCTTCGTAAGAACCACCAAGAGAAAGTGTTGGATCTCAAAATACAAATATGAGAAAATCCCAACCAGACTTTCACACTGGTGGAGAATCACACCCAGCGGGAACAAGGTTTAGGAAGAATCAAATTCCTTTGCACCAAACACCCTATAGGAAATCTGTTTTAGAACTTATATATCCTTATGGGGTTATACTTAACTTAGATGTATTAGATTTAAAAAACATAATATCTCATAGATGATTGGACATCCGCTATTAGAATCGCAGCAGGTACACTCGATCTCAACAGAGAATTATTCATTAAACTTCTGGAAATGAGTCTTTTGGGATGATGATCAAATTTCTTGGGACATGACTGCGGTAGAAACCAAAGAATCAGTCCTAGCCGGAGAATCTCTTAGCGAGATAGCCGGAAGAATGGCTACCCTTTTTGAAGTACAATTTATAGGGGTAGACTATTTTAACTGAAACGACCTCGATTTTTTTTTCTAATCTTAAATCATAAATTCTACTAAACACTTTAACATAATCATGAATCATAATAATTTAACAATTAAATATCAAGTGCATAAAATAAATCCTAAATCATCAACTAACAAAACATCCTAAATCGACCTTTAGAAGATCAACTAACAATAAAAATAAAGCATAAAATATCTCCAATAAAAATCATTAGCATAATCTTTAAATCATTTATCTATCTAGCTAGTGCGGAAACATAAAGGCCTTCGGGTGTGTACTGCTGCACTCGATCCACTCAATCGTTATCGCCTCCTATAAATCATCAAATCCTGCATCATACAAACCTAGTGAGTCTGAAGACTCAACACATTCTAAATATAGATAGCAAATAATACATATACAATCACATGCATTTAAAAACATACTTTTATTTAAAATAGCTTTTGAACATAATTAAGCCATTTAAAATCATTTAAACATAATTAAATCATAAATCGTAAAATCATTTAAAAATAACTTTAAGCATAAATAAATCCTTTAAAAAATCATTTAAAATAAGCTTTAAGCATAAATATATCATTTTAAAAATCGTTTAAAAATAGCTTTAATCATCATCATGAATCGTATCATAAAATCATTTTAATCATGAGCTTTCAATCATATATCATTTTGGATGAAGTTTGATCCTTGAAAGTGACTAGCTTTTATCCTTCAGTCGACTGATCAGTCTTCAGCTCCACATGGCCCATGAGGGTGTGCACTAGGCTCCATCATGGAAATACGATCGTCGGGGCTCCCTCGGGGGCCTTCTCCCATAAACGGGCTTCCTCTATGGCCTTTTCCCAAACATGGGCTCCCTCTGGAGCCTTTTCCCCTCACGACATCCCCACAAAATTGTAAGTTCACCATCCTCACATAAACGGATCCCCTACATATCATATATCATATGTCAAAGTCAATTCACATCCCTCAAAGTATTTTTCCTTTTCTTTAAAAAATCATAAAATAACACAGCTTTCCAAAAATAGCATTTTAAACTAGAAAAATTGTACAACTTTACCATAAATCATAAAATACATATTATCATCAAAATAATCTTTTTAAATCAAAAATATCATTTTACAAGCCTTATGATCCTTTGGGACGCTGCCAAGCTTTTTCGTATTTTCCTAAGTGTAAAATTACAGTTTTGCCTTTGGACGTAAAAATTCTCGAATTTATATTTTTCTCACATTTAATGACATGAGATTACCTTAAATAATTATTTAAGTTTAAATATAATTTTTCATAATTTTATAAAGCTTAAACTAGGCTTTTCAATTAATTCTTTAATTAACGTTTCGTGAGGCGATTAAATCCCGAATAATTCTTTAATTAACGTTTCGTAAGGCGATTCAACACACGAAGATTTATATGGTTCCTTTAGCCAGACAACCATAACTCATAACATGGTCCAAATGATCATGGGAGAAAATCTTAGTCTTCAGAGATATTAGGGATTCTCTGTAGGACATTTAGAAAAATTCTTAGGAAGTATTGGCCTAAGAAAAAGAAAGTATCATCTAATCTATAAAGTTTCCAGAAGAGAAATGACTATTCCAATGGAAATTACAGGAAATAGAATGGATATGCAACTAATTTCTTTCCGAAGAGATTTAAAAGGAATTACAAAAATTCAAAATAGAAGTAGCACGAACCATATCCTTGATTCATATCAGAGCAATCCATATTATGATAAAAAGCTACTTTCAAAGAAGGAACAGATTCACCCATTGATATTGCTATAGGCGATAAGCGAATGGGGAACTTTCAAGATTCAGTACTGGGAACTATCTCAAGAAATCTCTGCGCGGGAAAGATTGTAGGAGTAATCTATCCAAGAATTGCCTACAACCTGGCAGATCGAGATTTCAGTCGAGCCTTGACATTACATCATAATTTCAAGGAAAGAAGGCTGATGAAATAAGGTAATAGACCATATTCTATTACCTATCAAATTTCATATGCTCTATCTAATACACATCATTTAAAATGTTATTAGAAATGAGTTCATTGTAATACCTGAGATATTTGGAAAGTTTCTCAGGAAATTTATCCAGAAATAGTTGAGTTTCCCTTAATATAGGAAACAAATATCCAAATACAAGACAAATCGATTCTACAGAGTAATCAAAGTCTTAGATTGGAATCCATAAGATTATCTTTTCAAGGAGATAGGATTACGAGCTACAGGTGGGTAAAAACGCAAGTCCATGAAACCCAGCAGATACTAAAAAGCTTTTGGACAATAGGAAAGCTTAGATGTCCAGAAGGGTGGAAGGAAGTAGAAATAATATTTGATATTACGAGACAAAAGAATCAATTTCCTTGTAATATCATATACTATTTAGAACAACCTATGATAATTACCAAGGAATGATTAATATCGGAGAATCGGAAGTTCATATCAAAAGAATTCCAGGGAAAGAACCAGATCGACTGGTTCTTGGGCTAGAGTTTCTTGAGGAACATAAACCTTGGAAACGTCTAGAGTATGGAAGGGAGTTTATGGCTGAGGACAAGATGTGAAAAATCCAATGACCACAAGTCCATCCTCGATATAAATTCCAGTAGGAATTTTACACGAAAAATATAAGGCAAAATATTTTGCTGCTTATATTGATTCAGGAGCTGGAATTTGTACAACAAAAAGATGAGTTTTTCCAAATAATTTGGAAGAAAAATTACCAGAGATTGCTGGAAGAGATTTCTAAAAATGAATCTTAATGCAAATGGATTAAGATAAGCGTAATCGTTATCGGAGGTGTTGGAAAAACGCCTTGGTATAAGGTAAAAACACCACCGATTTATTTTCATGATACAAGAGTAGACATTCTGCTAGAAAATAATTTCCTACAAATGTTTAACTCTTATACACAAGAAAATGAGACTAGAAGATTAGTGTTCACAACACTTTGTGATCACAAAATCATAGTCCAGTGACTACGAGATGCATTTTACAGAAAATTGCCAATTCAGTTTCTCAGCAAGCATGGTAATGAAGGAAAACTTAAGAACCCAAAAAGGAAGGATTCTAGACGGTTTGGAGAAACGATGCTTCAATAAAGAGCAGATAAACATCTCCAACCAGAAGAAATAGAATGTACCAAGATAACTCTACATGAGAATGAAGTAGGGTTTGAATCAATGGTATCATTAGAAGATGTCAAGAAAAGGATCAAAGAAAATTACAATGAAGATCCCATGGCATGGTGGGAAAAAAATCAACTCAAAGCTTGCCTCAAAATCAAGGAAGGAAAATAGTGAATTTTTCTGATGCAAGCCTATCCTAATGAATATAATAGATCAAAGGGATACACAGATTATAATCAAGGAACATCTGGACCTTGGTCTAATCCAAGCAGAAATTTCACCATACAGCATCCCATGATTTCTTGTAAGAAATCATGATGCAATAAAAAGAAACAAACCCAGATTAGTTATTAATTGTCAAGAAATTAATAAGATTCTGGATTTTGATGGGTATTTTATATCTAGTAGTGAACATCTAATTAGTTGCATACGCAATGCGAAGATATTCTCTAAATTTGATTGTAAATCTGGATTTTATCAGATTCGAATGCAGGAAGAAAGAAAGAAATTCACAGCTTTCTCCACACCACAAGGACACTATATCTGAGAAGTATTACAAGTGGGAATGGCTAATTCACATCAGATATTTCAAAGAAAAATGGATAATCTATTTAAAGATTATTTCAAATTTATGTTTGTCTATGTTGATGATGTTTTAATCACATCTAAAAATATGGAAGAAAATATTAAGTATATAAAGATTTTCTCTGATGTTTGTAAGAAGGAAGGACTGGTTCTATTAGAAAAGAAAGCAGTCATTGCCACAAGAAAGATTGAATTCCTCGGAATAAAAATCGATGAGTCTGGAATAATTTTGCAAGATCATATAGTAGAAAAAGTGCAAAATTTACCGAACGAATTAAAAGAAAAGAAACAACTACAAAGTTTTATAAGAGTTGTTAATTTTACTGGGATGTTTATTAAACATAGCAAAACACAGAAAAGTGTTCAGTCCATTACTGAAAAAAGATGTGAAATTTATATGGGCGAAAGAACACACCCAAGGAATTAGACAACTAGAGGAGACTTGTAAAAATCTTCCGAAAATGGCTATTTCTCAGGACGAAAATGATCTGGTATTATATACAGATGCTAGTGATCACTGGTGGGTGGCAGTTTTAACAAAGCTTACACCAGAAGGAGAACAACCATGCATATATTGCAGTGGACTCTTCTCAGATGCAGATGTCATAAGATGGCATATCAACGAAAAAGAATTTTATGGAGTAAAAAGGGCTTTTGAAAAATGACCATTAATCTTACTTGCAAAGAAATTCAGTTTAAAAGTTGATAACACACGGATGAAAGTTTTTTTAAGGAATAGAATAGAATCTAAACCCGAGAAAGCAAGATTATTAAGATGGCAAGCTCTATGTCAAAATTATATATTTGATATTGCAATTATAAAATCTCATGAAATTATTCTTGCGGATTTTTTAACAAGAGATGGATAGCGGTGATATCGATTCCATCATAAAAATGTAGAGGCATTTGAGGGAACACCTTGAAATGCTTTAAAACGATTTCAACAAGCTGGCCTTAAATGCAGAAGTTGCGGGAAGGCTACAACAAGCCGATAAGGGAATTTTCTCTGATCGAATTACATGAAGTTTACAGGTTTATACTCAGTTATGGTCTGTAATGCAAAGGCCTATCCTCCAAGGCTTTGAGAAGCCACTGGTTTCCCAAATGGAGAGTTTTCGAGTACATGACTCTATACCTGGAGCAGGGGATTCAAATACCCCTAACACAGTTAAGCCGGGATCATCTCCAGATGAGTCGGCTGAAATAAAAATTGAGACTCCAGATCCTTATTTCGAGACTTCAAGTCAACCCTTCACTTCGTGGATTGAAGAAGGAAAGATCAACCTTAGACTTAATACTGACAAAGGTAAATCTAAGGTTCGTATTAATGAAGCTAAAATTTCTCCATTACAGGTGTACCAACAAAACTGGGAGAAACTAAAAACAATAGTGGACATTAACCCATCCACAATCAGGGTTGATGTTTCAGAAAAATATCCTAGGATATGAATGAAACAAAATTCATATCCAAAGGAGGTCAAAGCATAGTATGAATTCCAGGCTCTTGCCTCAATTTATACCACATCACCTAGCTTCCCAGAAATTTCAGTATTACCCAAATGGATCTAGGAAGCTGTTCATGAAACTTGCGCAAATAATGTTTGTCAAGAGGAGACATTCTGGAGTTACACTTCTTCAGTACAGCCCCAGAACCAGCAGGAAAAGGCTCACACAAAGCTTTTCATTTCATCAAGCTAAGGAGGCCAGATACAAATGTCTAGAAATTTATCAATGATCCTCTGTTAGAAGAAACAACCATTGTTACTTCAATAACTGAAGACGACATTTCTACCAGAAGAGCATGGGGTTTATGGCTTTGTCTCACTGAGATGGACAAAGTCAAGTTTCCATTTAAGTTTTATCGTAACTCTTTAAATGGATCATTCTTGTTAAATAATATGACAGGAAAAACAACAAGTTTCTTGCTCATGTGTGAAGATGGTCGGAGAATATCTGCCCAGAGTGACCAAATCAAAAAGAGCAAGAATTTTTGCAAGGGCTTCAGATCTCGGTCAGATAGGAAGCATCTTGCGAGACAGGACCAAGTGGTGAAGGACCACAACCACGTTTTCCTCGGGGACACCAAAAGTTTAAGATTGCTCGACAAAAATAAGTGGACATGTGACTACAATCACTTTTCCTTGGGGATAACAAAAATTAAAATATTCCCCGACAAGAGTTAGTGGGCATGTGATAAACCCACTAAATAATCAAGAAAAATTGGACCCAAACACAACTATAAATAAAGAGTAAATGGGAACAAAAAAATCACACAAGATTTAAAACGAAATTTGGAATCAAAGAAAATGTACGCTACATATCTTAAGGTTTCCAAAAGACGGATTAAAATTGTAAGAAAGCAGCTGGTGATTTTCAAAGATCTCTACAAACTGTTAAAAGAAGCAGTGAACAAGATCTCAGCTGATATGATACAAACACATATCTACTGGTTATGTCAGGAGATAAAATCAGAAGAACAAGCTATCTTTAGATTAATAATATAGAAAAAGACAACTCAAGAAAGTGGAGGGACCACTCAACCACTCACTCGACCCACTCAAGGGATAGTGCCAACCATAGATGGAAGGCATTAAAGAAAAGTTATGGCAAGAGTTTGACGTCCAAAAATCAAATATGCAAAGGGCTTCTATAAATAAAAAAGCAGAAGGAAGATGAAGGCACATTCAACCTCTTCATTTTCTTTCAAAACATTGTAATATTTTCTCTTTCTAGTTTATGTGTGTTTTAAGTTCGGCTACTATAAGTAGCTAAACAAGTTTCTCCTCCTCTACAGGAGGTTACTATGAAATAATAGTTTGTATGTTTGAATAAAAGAACCAAGGATTTTTCTCATCTCATGTAGTAGTTTCAAATTGAACTACTTTACTATACACCCTGAGATAGGAAATGAAATAGGGTTGTACTAAGTGTTGTTGAAGGAATATGCGTCAGGAACCATCTGTTGCGACTGCATGGTTAAGCTGTGAGGATCAGCTTGTAAAACTCAGTGGATATAACCCGAAGGCACTCTGGTCAAATAGGTAAAGTGTTCAATTTATTATACGCAAACATGATGGGCCATTTATATAAAAAAAATCGATCATTTGAGCATGTTATATAGGATGGAAATCTTTTGTAGCTGAATGTCTCGGGTTATATGCTTGTAAGAACAAGTTCGATAGGTATGACAATGACATGTACCATAAAACAAAGATAAGGGCATTATTGTGAATTTAAAAAGAATGAGGAGTAAAAACTAAGTTTTGAAGAGAAAGAGAGTTAAAAAAGTTAAAGAGGATTTAAGTATTTTTTAAAAAGTTGCCCTCGAAATAATTATTGACTTCGATAAGTTTAAAACCCGAAGTAATAAAAGTTGACACACGTATGTACACATATACATACATGTTACATACATACAGGTAAATAAAAGAAGAGAATTAAATAAAAAACCCAATCCCTAACCTCCCAAACCCATCCCCCCACCCTTCTTCTTCCGCGATCTTCTTTGTCGCCACCATACGCCGCCTAAGTGAGCACGGTCGACCCTCCTCCACCTACCCCTTGACCTATAATTTCCATTTAAGCCTTGGATCGAAGAAATAGAGCTCCAAATCGTGCGGCTGAAGCTGCTGCTTGGGGCTGTTTTTGCGCGAGCGAATGCGCTTCGATTCCAACTGCTTTCTGGTCCTCTCGTGGTTGCCAGCTTGGGTTCAAAGCTTAAGTTAGTGCTTCACACAATCCCGATGCCTTCCAGCTGTTGCAGCAGAGATTGGAGCTTCTCCAACGGGCTGCCGAAGCACCACCATTGCCGAAAGCTACTGTTCCGAATTCAGTTTGTTTTTGCTGTAATTTTTTTGTTGGTCCCACTGCGGTAATTTGAGATAATAAATACGAAAATAAAGAATAAACTGGACACCAAGATTTACGTGAAAAACCCCTAAATTTTATTAAGGTAAAAATCACGGGCGAGATGAAAAGATTTCCACTATAATATTTTCTGGCATACAACTCACTCACGGTGTTTCCAAAGAGAACACACACTCTCTTAATACAGGAGAACAAACACCTCACAAATATTATAGAACTAATAGGATGAGAAAAAACTCGAATAAGAGATTATTTCAGAATGAAGGGAGAGCTCTATTTATAGAGCCTCTTGTCCGTGTAAAAACGCGTTTTCTCCTATGCTTCAAAGTATGCAATTCAAATGTTTCCACCTACTTTAGTTGACCGCAGCCACTTGGCCGATATTTCTTCCACTTAGAGATTTGATTGAGAATCAAACACATCTCCACACATCTTTTCAATCTTGACATTCCCTACTGCTTACGTTTCCGCTAGACCACTTGAGGATCTACACTACTCAAACTTATCAGTATTCACTGGCTTGGTCAGAAAATCAGCTATGTTATCCTTTGTATGGATCTTCTGCATATCCATGCTTCCTTCTTCTACTATTTCTCGCACAAAGTGAAATCGGACTCCAATGTATTTAGTCCTGGAATGAAAGGTTGGATTCTTTGCGATGTGCAAGACACTCTGACTATCACAAAACAAGGGAACCTTCTCTTGTTTGTGTCTGAACTCCTCCAATAACATTTTAATCCATATTGCCTCCTTGCAAGCTTAAGTAGCTGCCATGTATTCTGCGTCTGTTGTAGATAACGCCACAACTATTGCATTTTTAAAACCCATCTTCTGCTCCCCCTGCAAGTGTAAACACATAACCAGTAGTATTTCCTCTTATCAGGATCACCTGCATAATCTGAATTGACATAGCCCCTGAGTGTAAAATCCGATCCTCCATAACATAATGCAACATTTGAGGTACCCTTAATGTTGGGTGCAATATGATATGATTTCACCTAACTCCACCTCAAAAGCTAGCTCATGAGAGGAGGATTGTGAATTCATATATATTTTACCCAAGATAACTCTTGCTAACCGATGTGGGACACATCATTCCCGACCCCTTTAAGACTGCACGTCCTCGTGCCAACTCCTTCGTTAACCCGCACTCCAGGGCTCTTCCAAGAACATGCATCCACACGACCATTCAAGATTATGGCTCTGATACCAAATGATATGATTCCACCTAACTCTACCTCAAAAGCTAGCTCATGAGAGGAGGATTGTGAATTTATATATATTTTACCCAAGACAACTCTTGCTAACCGATGTGGGACACATCATTTTTTTTTTTTTTTGATATCAAATCAATAATGAACCAAAGTTCTTTTTTTGTTTACATCGTATTCTAGCTTAAATATAGGTAACGAAAAACTAAAAATAGAAAATTTCATATTTAAAGATAACAAATCAATACTTAATTTAGAATTAATTAAACTAAGGAAACTAGGTTAAGAAAATAGTCTTCTGGCGGCTCAAACTTCCCACAACGCGCTAAGGCGCAAGCTTCCAATTCACCCTCTACTTGATGGTGATGCAACCCGAACCCCTCGAGCCTTATTTCCAAGCTTTCATTGGTTGAATGAAGGGCAACATTCAATATCTTCAATCGTCCTCTCGGGATTGTTTCTTGGAACGCATAGTGGCTAGCTAGATTCATATCATACTCCCCTTCTTCAAAAAGATTTGTCCTCAAATCTTGTCTTTCTTGATAGCTAGGGAGATCAATACATTTCATGCCTTTTCCACAATCCTACAAGTATAGTTTAACAATGCTCGGGATCGAACCGGCTACTTCATTAAAATAAAATAAACCAACTTTGCACAGATGTACATGAAGTGGTTTATTCAAAATAAAGATTCGCTCATCCTCACTCTTTTGGGCCATACATATAATTTCTTTTTTGTTTGTTTGCCTCTTTTTCACACAACTCTTTTTGTTCATCGATGGCCATCCCGCCTTTTTTATCACTCTCTTTTTCGGCCATCTCATTTTCCTTTTCTCTCAACTCATAACAAATTGATTCACCAATACATATTACATTCGTAGACAGTTGAGCCAAAGAAACAACTTGCACATCATCTAACAACTCACCATCCACAGCACAACAGTCAATACTCGCATGAGACACAATTGGAGTATCAACATTCAAATCATCCACAAGTTTGGCTTCAAGGTTGGAAGTGGAATCTACTACCTTCACATCCTCATTTGGACAATGATGAAAATCATGTCCTATCTCTAGACACCACAAACATCGAATATCAGAAATACAATTATGTGAGAATTGTGATGTACCTTGATATCCAGGTTTTGATCCCCTCGCTGGTGTCGCCATGCTTCTCTCCTCTTTAGTCATCATTCCACTCGCCCATACCTTTCACGCAAAGGTTTAAATTCTTCCTCCATCCTTTTCCCAAATTCTACCAACAACGACTGAAATTGACTATCAAGCATATTGTACCCCTTTTGTTTTTTTTCTCAATATCAGATCTATCAACGACTAAACTAGATCCACCAAGAACAATTCAGAAGAAGTGCAGGACTTTCAAAAATTCATGAACAGTAAATTCGATGAATAGTAAAATCCGTGAACAGTATTTTCGCGAACAGTACTCGTGAACAGTAAAAATTCGTGAACAATAATTCGGGTGAACAGTAACTCGTGAACAGTATATTTCGTGAACAGTAACTCGCGTGAAAAGTAAATCCAAAAATTGAACGGGTGCGAAGAACACTCACTCGAATCAATCAAAACTGGCTCTGATACCAAATGATATGATTCCACCTAAATCCACCTCAAAAGCTAGCTCATGAGAGGAGGATTGTGAATTCATATATATTTTACCCAAGACAACTATTGCTAACCGATGTGGGACACATCATTCTTTTTTTTTTCTAAGGCCATCTCACTTTTTTGAACGCTCTTTTTTTCAGCCTCATCTCTTTTTTTTTTCTTTAATTGGTCCTCCAATATTTGTTTTGGGGGCAAGGGAAGTAATACAATCGGCTCTTTTTTTAGGACAAATGAGTACCTATTCTTGAAACCATCATGTGTCATTTTCCTATCGTATTGCCAAGCTCTACCCAACAAGATATGACAAGCATGCATTGACACCACATCACAGTACCTCATCAACATAGGTACCAATAGAAAAAAGGCACCAAATGATATGAATCCTTGTACGAAGGAAAAGCAAACACGACTAATTGGAATAGTGCCCTCAATTCAAAAACGTTTAAGGATCCGTGTTGTGTTGTCCCGACTTTTTGAATCAAGTAATTGTGTGATATTCACCTCTAAAACTATTAAAAGTTTAGCAACAAATAATCACAAAAGAACAATCGACACTCGAACGAACCTTCAAAGAACTCGTCTTTGACAATCCACGTAAGAACGATCGACAAACGCCACAAAGTATAAACTTTGATAAGTTTGATTTTTAACAAAGCAAAAGCTTTAATTGTTTGAGAGAAAAACTCAAGAACAATGTATTCTAATCAATAAAATATGAATTGTCTCTTGCTTAACTTCCGCTTTGGGCTTGACCACCACCGTGTCGCCTTCACGTGTAATGTTGGATTGCCAAGACGTTGATGTATTCCCCACTTGGGTGGCGCGACCAACTCCTCTCCTCTTTATTTGTTGCTCCACCTTTATGGCCATTTGGACCATCTCGTCTAGATCCAAGTAGTGCCTAAGCTCCACTTGATCTTGAATTTCGCTGTTCAAGCCACAAAGAAAACGTGCCATCATTGCCTCAATATCCTCCTCTATATTGGTCCTGATCATGACTACTTTCAACTCTTTATAGTAGTCCTCAACACTCCTCGTACCCTGCTTCAAGCTTTGCAACTTTTAAACATCTCCCTATATTAATGGTTGGGCACAAACCTTTTTCTCATGACTCTCTTCATCTCATCCCAAGTTTCTATAGGTCTCTCATTGCATCTTCTCTTAGTGGTCGCTAATTTATCCCACCAAATGAGAGCATAGTCTAGGAATTCAACCACCGCCAACCTAACCTTTTTTTGTTCGGAGTAGTGGTGACATTCAAACATGAACTCTACTCTCTTTTCCCATTCTAAGTATGCCTCCCGGTCAGATTTCCCATGGAACGAAGAAATTTTCATCTTAATACTACCCATATTACCATCTTTCCTATTCCCATCATATCTACCACGTACGGCTTCTCTTCTTCCTCTCCCAAATCCTCTACCTCGTCCGTTCCTACCCAATTCTCACTTTTGGCTCTCCTCGTCTCCTCCCACATCATATTCCTCATCTTCTCCTCTACCCAAATCTTTAGGCTTAGATTTATTCCCACTAGTACTAATTTCAAGCTTATCCAACCTCTCATGAAAAGGCTCCAACTCGGTCCTCATCATCCTACTAAAATGACCAAACAACGCCTGCATTTGTACCTTAGACAACCCTTGGTTCGAACTATCTCCTACTTCCCTCTCCATTTTACTTTCAGATTTGTACCTGCAAGAAAACGTTAGTAGAAAACAAAAGTTATTCCTCACCCAAATGCTCATGATCACACCAAAGAAAGTCACTCGTCTCACCTCTCTTATTTTTTTGCTCACAACAAATACTCACCAGTCACTCCAAAGAAATAACGCTCGCACTCAAGTGTTTTCACTCGACTTTGATAGTTCTCTCGAAAGTGTGCTCAAGCTTTGTATTTGGGTAAATCAAACAATCAAGTTCAATTTGTGAACAATTGCGACTGTGAGAGGCAATTGAATATGACTCTCCAAAAGAAATAGATCAAAGTACCAAAAAGAAATAATGGTGAATTTTTGAAATTTTTGTATTTTCTTTTGGCTGAGTGCTACTCGAAAATCACCAAGAAAAAAAATAAAAAAAAATCAAATTTTTTCGAGAATCACAGATTCACGAAAAGACGAAGAACAATAAACCAAAACAGATCTGGAAACAAACGAAGGAATAAACAGATCTGAAAATTTAAGAACGAAAGATACTTACTTGAATTCAATGAACCTAAGCTCTGATACCAAATGATATGATTCCACCTAACTCCACTTCAAAAGCTAGCTCATGAGAGGAGGATTGTGAATTCATATATATTTTACCCAAGACAACTCTTGCTAACCGATGTGGGACACATCACAATAATTGTCCCTGCTTGGTAAAGCGATCGAACCGTGGTGCTTGAGCTATTGTGCGGTTTAAAATATTTGACTTGCATCATTACCACTAGCTATAGCTTTTGGTAAAGCGGTAAGCACTCGGTCCTACAATTGGTATCAGAGCCAAGGTCATGAGTTCGATTCCCATTGATTGCAATGAGTGCAATTATTGGGAGGGAGATTGTTGGGTGCAATAATTGTCCCTGCTTGGTAGAGCGATCGAACCGTGGTGCTTGAGCTGCTGTGCGGTTTAAAATATTTGAGTTGCACCCTTACCATTAACTATAGCTTTTTTTAAAGCGGTAAGCACTCGGTCCTACACTTAATGTATCTGAGGATCCTCTTAACAGTGCTCCAATGCTCTCGTCCAGGATTATCCATATACCGACTAAATGCTCCCACTGCTCGAGCAATGTCCGGTCTTGTACAGATCATGGCGAACATTAAAATTTCTACTGCTGATGCATATAATACTCGAGACATCTCCATCCTCTCTGCTTCACTGCTAGGACACATATCGGAGGATAACTTGAAGTTAACATGAAGAAGGGTCGATATTGGCTCACTATCTTGCATGTTGAAGCGTTGAAAGACTTTCTTCAAATAAATTTTCTGGGAAAGCTAAATCTTTCTGTTACTTCTGTCTCGATTAACTTGCATCCCTAAAATCTTGTTTGCTGGTCCCAAGTCCTTCATATCAAATTCCCTAGCCAAATATGCCTTCAATCCTTGGACCTGATCTTTGTTGGGGCCTGCTACCAACATGTCGTCCACATACAATTGTAAAATAATATAATAATCACAAGACCTCTTGAAATATGTACAAGGGTCTGCATTCAGTCTGTTGTATCCAAGGCTCATGATATAGGAATCAAATCTCTGGTACCAAAACCTCGGCGTCTGTTTGAGACCGTACAAAGATTTGTTCAACCTGCAAACCAAGTTCTCTTTGCCTTTTATCGCAGAACCTTCTGGTTGGAGCATATAGATTTCATCTTCAAGATCTCCATGAAGAAACGCCATTTTTACATCTAGCTGTTCTAGATGTAGGTCAACCATAGCACATAATACCAACACTACTCTGACTGTTGTAAGCCGAACCACAAGAAAAAATATCTCATTGAAGTCAATGTCTTCTTTCTGAGCATATCTTTTTACCACCAATCTATCACGATAACGCTCCACTTGGTTATTGCCATCACGCTTGATCTTATAGACTCATCTGTTTCCAATGGCTTTCATTCCTCGTGGTACTGTAACAAGATCCCAAGTTGTATTTTTGTCTAATGCCTCCAATTTTTCCTGCATTGCTATCATCCACAAGGATATATCCGAGCTTTGAGTAGCCTCGTGGAAACTCGTTGGCTCACCATCATCTGATAATAGACAATATGCAATATTGCTTTCAGTGACATAATCTGAAAGCCAACTTGGTGGTCTTCTGTCTCGAGTTGATTGCCTCACATTGGGAACTTCAGACTCAACATGTTCTTGTTCTTTGTGCTCTGGTACTGCTTCACAAGAATTTTGACATTCATCCGTCTTATTTTCCACCCGAAATATAGTAGTTTATGAATTTAGTGTGCCTTTGTCTCCTTTTAATTTATCTTCCTCGAAGATAACATCTCTGTTGATGACAATCTTGTGAGCAGTAGGATCCCACAAGGGAAACCCCTTTACACCATCAGCATAACCCAAGAAGAGACATTTTCTGGGTTTTGAATCCAACTTCGATCTTTCTTGCTCATTGTACAGAACGTACACAAAACTTCCAAACATATGCAAATGAGAATAATCTGTCGGCTTCCCGGTCCACATCTCCATCGGAATCTTCAGATCAATCGCCACTGAAGGAGAACGATTGATAATATAAAATGACTTGTCTAGACCGGCAGTCCTCAACATAGATCTTGTTCTGTCCAACAAGGTTCTGTTCATCTGCTCTGCTACTCCATTTTGTTGAGGTGTGTAAGCCGTCGTGAATTGTCTTTTGATGCCTTCATGTTGACAATATGCATTAAATTCGTCATTGGTATATTCTCCTCCATTGTCAGTCCTCAAACACTTGATTTTCTTTTCTGAATCAAGTTCAACCCGCGCTTTGAAATCTTTGAAGATCTAGAAAACATCTGATTTCTTCTTGATTAGATACACCCAACATCTCTTAGAGAAATCATCAATGAATGAGACAAAGTATCTCGCTCCTCCTAGGGATACAATCGGTGCTTGCCAAACATCCGAATGAAACAGCTCCAATATTTTTTTGCTCCTGGCAGTAGAAGTGCCAAACTTTAATCTGTGTTGTTTACTGGTAACATAGTACTCACAAAAGGATAGTGACACTTTTGTAAGTCTCGGCAGCAGCCTTCCGTTTTGAGAAAATTTTCAACCCTCGTGCTGATATATGCCCGAGCTTTCTATGCCATAACATTGTTAATTCTTCTCCTGAACCAATTGATGCAACAGCTAGTTCTGCCTCTTTGTGTGTTTCTCCCAAAAGTACATACAGATTTGCAACTTTTTCCACCTTCATAACCACAAGCGCACCCTTAAAAATTTTCATGATCTCGTTCTCGATACGGGTTTTACACCCGATGTCATCCAATTGCCCCAAGGACAAAAGATTTTTCCTTAGTCCCTTCACATGTCGTACCTCCTGTATGGTGCGAATAGTGCCATCAAACATTTTTATTTTGATAGTACCGACCCCAACGATTTTCAAGGCATGATCATTTCCCATGAATACAGATCTTCCTGAGACTGGTTCATAATGATCAAACCATTCTTTCTGAGATGTCATGTGCCACGTCGCTCCTGAATCCATAATCCATGTGTCACAAAATTTGTGACTGCCTTCTGCAACTGTTGCCGATTCGCTGAATAATATTTCACCACTACCTGAAGTACTGACCCCTTTTCCTTGAGAATTCTTCTCGATACTCATACACTCTTTCTTGAAGAGCCATTTACCGCCACATTTAAAGCAGTAAATATTTTTTTCTTATTTTTCGACTTTGATCTACCTCGTCTTTGACTCCCACTGGAGTCACGGTCCATAAATCTTTCTCTTATCATCGGTAAATCTTCTTCATGCTTCGATGTTACCAACCTATCTTCCTTATTCTTGCGCCGGCTTTTTTCTTCGAGAACCGCAGTTAAGACATCGTCGAATTTTAGAAAGCCCATAAGAATATTGTTGGTAATATTGATGATAAGTTGATCGTATGAATCTGGTAGACTTTGAAGTAGAAGTTCCGCACGTTCATTTTCCTCTATTTTATGCCACATGGAAGTGAGTTGGACAAACAGAGTATTTAGTGTGTTGATATGGTCGGTCATCGATGAGGATTCCGCCATCCAAAGAGTATAAAGCCTTCTCTTTAGGAAAATCATGTTGTGTAACGACTTGACCTTCTTCAATATCAAGGAATCCGTTTTGATCCTTTGGAACAACTCGATGAATTTAGTAGATCATTTTAGGAGGCCCTAATCAAATGACTATAGATCGAACCTACCCCATTTTTACAGTACGCTGGTTGGCAGTTCATGGTCTAGCTGTACCTATCGTCTTCTTTTTGGGGTCAATATCAACAATGCAGTTCATCCAACGATAAACCTAATCGTACATCTTTGTTAGAGTATCCCAGATAAATTTTGCCATTCTTATCTCAGAGATACTTGACAGTACTTCGTCAGCTATAGCCAAGTGTAAATTGGCGACATGATTATCATTCATCTCATTCCACATTCCATCATCCGTAATTTCCACCGATCTATCTCCAATAGCCGCCAAGCAATTCTCCTTTCTTAAAACTGCTTGTATTTTTATTTTCCACAGCATCAAATTGTTTTCATTGAACTTTGCTATCTCGTACATGCCCTCCATTATGTCTACAACAATTTTAGTAGACTGGACAAAATAATCCGGCTTTAATAAAAAATCTCAAAAGAACTTTTCTTATGTGAAAGATCAATCTACGCTGCAACCACAGAGCATACTCAAAATTTTAAAAAATTTTAAACCAAAGCTCTGATACCACTTGTTGTTTCCATTGCGGTAATTTGAGATAATAAATATGAAAATAAAGAATAAACTGGATACCGAGATTTACGTGAAAAACCCCTAAAAATTATTATGATAAAAACCACTGGCATGATGAAAAGATTTCCTTTATAATATTTTATGGTGTACAACTCACTCATGGTGTTTCCAAAGAGAACACATATTCTCTTAATACAGGAGAACATTTTTGGACTTTCAGCCTCAGTTCCAGCCCATTTTCGTGAGATACTATAGGCTGCCCGGAATGGGAATTTATTTCTTCGACTTTAATTCTCTTTCGACTGTTTATCTCATTATATTGATGTATTATTCTAGTTTATTTTGTAGGTTTGATATTTGAACGAGTTCCAGGTATAAATGGACAAAACTATAACTTATGTCAGATTGTTATAATATGATAAGTGGAACATATTATTGTCATTCGATTTCTTTTTTATTTAATTGAAGGATTATTGAGATAAAAAAATTGTTGAAAATTTAATATTGAGAATTGTGGATATAATATTCGACTTTGAGAATTTTTGGAGTATTGGGATGAAGTTTTAGAAAATAATTCTCCGAGTTTTGAATTCGGTAAAATAATTCAACTTTGAGGATTTTGGAAATATAATTGAATTATTTAAGTTATTGTTGTTCATATTGGTTAATTTATTCGGTGTTGTCAATATTTAACCATTTTAGGCTTAGGATTTTGAAAGAACGCTGATAGTTCATTGCGCCGCTGTTCAAGTTGGTATAGGTATGTTATTTCGATAACATACGACGATAACCCATAAATCTTGTTTTATGTACATTTTATGTTTACATGATTTATGTGAATTGTATGAGTTATGTGAATTGTTAGATGTCATATTGATTTATATGTTCATTTATTTGACATATTTTGTGGAATTTAGAATAGGACATGATATTATGACATACATGTTGAACCCTATCATTCTTGCTACCCATTGCTCCTATTATATTGTCTTGCTGGCAGATGAGGTTGTTATTTCAGAATCAGCTGGCGACTTTTGAATCGAGGTATCTCTGAGATCGAAATTATGATTGTCTATTTCTGGGTGTGATATGCACTTGAAATCTTGACATCATACATGGTTCGTTATTGTGCCTTTCTGTTGTATCATTATCAGTTGTTGGAGGCCGAGTCATAGATGTTTGTGTTAGCATCAAGGCGCGCATGTTAATGTCGTGGATGTTTGTGTTACCATCACAGCATTACGATAGGGTGGTTTTGTTACATGACGATGTAGCTCTCCTGTACAATTTTGGTGGAGTAGTACTTATATTGTTATCGTACTGTTAATTGGCTCATGTTACTCTGTTGCTATTAAGCCATGTTCTTTCATTGCATATTTCATTTTATTATATGTTATGCATTATTTATAATTATTGTTGTTGTTTAACTTTTTATACCATAATCATTCATAACCTCAGTATTTTATAAAAGGGCGATACTGTGGTTGCTTTTTGGCACCATTGCAGGTCACCCAAATAGTTTGCAGGACAAAGAGGAGGGTCCTCCATTGGAGCTCGTGAGTGAGATCGGATTGTTTGGTTGTAAGATTTGGAGTCTCTCAGTTAGTTTATTTATATATATTTGAGTCTTGTCAGTTTTATGTCAAATTTTTTTACCGAGGAGATGCCCCATATATCTGTATGATTATTTGGAGTTATGCATTTGGATTTAGTTTATGTTGTTTTGAGCTTTTCTGACACTTGTGCGTAATTTTTTACGAATACAGCAGCATCGTCCTTGAATCATTTTTCTTTTAAAGGTATTTTAAATTTTTGGTATGTCTTATTTACGGGTAGGTCATGTCAAAAATTTTTTTGCTGCATTTTAAAATTAATCAATGATTTTTATAATAAATTGCATTTTTAATAACTGAGCCTCACATTATGGTATCAGAGTGTAAACTAGGATATGCTCTATCTAGATTCTAAGACACTTGATTCATGGCACTAAAATGTTGCGTTTTGTATGCTACTTGTCAGCATGATTATGTGTTTTTGTGGTTTGTTTACTTTCATTTTATTTATTTTTTATTATAGTTTATAGAATAGAAGAATGAAGTGAAAATTGTACTAGTAGGAGTCATGGTCATGGTAGACTTCGTACTCGTGTTAATGATGATGATGTTACTCAAGTTTCTGGTCAGTTAGAAAAGCTTAGGATGGATGAATTAGTGCCCGTTTTCATACTATGCATCAACCTCATTATAGTGGTACTGAAGGATCTGGAAAAGTTGAGTTGTGGATTTCTGTAATTGAGGATCTCTTTGATTTGACCTGGTATCCAATTGAGCATCATTTCAATTAGCCATTTATCCGTTGCGAGACCTTGCTAAGATGTGGTGGTCTATTACGTTGATAATTCTAGATGCCCAAAGGATTGTTCTGAAACGCTTTGACCGGTTTTGATAAAATATCAGCGGAATACTAAAAATTTTACTTGAAGAGAGGAATGATTAAAAATTTCTTGACATAAAAACATTTACAATCAAAAGTATATACATGATCAATGAAATGATACAACAAAATACAAAATATCATTTTTGTGATCATGTCCAAAATGCTAGCAAAAGTAGCCTTCTTCCTTCCCTCTCTTATGCATATGACTCCGGCCCCAATCAACGTCATGGCCCGTCACTCTTATCTGAATCACATGAAATAACTGGAATGAGTATAAAACTCAGCAAGTGGAATTCTTACATAGCAATGAATACATAGCATACTCTGAAAAACATGACTTTGAAAACATTAAATACCATCAACTATGAAACATAAATAACATAGCATGAATAACAATAACGATGTTATTTCTCTTTTCTCTGTTGGATTGATATCTATATAGTATCTCTGTCTCTGTACCTATATCCCATCGATATACATCGATAACTCTGAGGGATATAAGCCTATGGTCGTTGATCAACTAATTGCATGCAATCTCTGACTATGTATCTATCAATTCAATAAATCATTTACACTCTCTCTTCGGCATTAAATCAAACACTTTGAAGACTCTTTCTCTTGTATTCCATTTTGACATAATTGAGACATAAATTGCCTCTCATATACAACAAATTGTATTAATACATAGCATGAAATAAATGGAAGGGAATAACATGTTAAAACCATTGGAACACAATACATATATTATCATGTGAGCACAAGGAATGAAATTCCACTTACAACCAATAGAACCCTTGAATATAATCTCTTGGTACACAACCTACAACAATAAACCATGTATTGCACCATTATCATCTCAATAATCACAAACCCATACTATTAAATCCATAAAACCAACACAATCCACAAACCCAATACTTCTCCCAACACCAAAACCAAGAAATAAACAAACTCATAAGCTTACCTTAACTCCTTGAACCCACAAGAACCTTAATCTCACCGCAAATAACCAACAAGAAGCTTGAATCAAGGAAATGAAAGGAAGAAATGTAGAAACCCTGGTCTCCCAAGAGCTGAAAACGAGAAGTGAGGGAAAAGAATGAGAAAAAGTGAGCTAACCCATGCCTTATGTCACTTAAATCTCGAAAACACGCTTCTACTGTTCATCGACCGCGGGTGCGCTGCCTTCTACACCGCGGGTGCGCTATGCCTTCGGCATCTCATCCAAAAATCCAAAAATGACGACCGCGGGTGCGGTAACTCTTACACCGCGGGTGCGGTGTGTCTTCGGCAACTCGACCAAAAATCTGAAATAACGACCGCGGGTGCGGTCTTCTCTGAACCAACAATACTCTTCGCAACTAAACCGAATCGCAACGTCACTACTCTACATATATTGGAAACACTCCCAACAAGAAAGTTGCACCTCTATAACATATCTAACCACTCCAATTGGCCTCATACCAATCGGCTCAACATACAAATTACCATGAATTAAACCGCAACGACGCTACAACACAGCTACACAACATCTAATAACAACAATACTATAAACCATAGATCACAACTCTTAACATCAAAACTATACTTAAAGTTAACCAAATAGTTAATAATCATACGAAATCTTAAACCGTACCGTACACCAGGCTTGGCTATTACAATCTCCCCTCCTTAAAGGAATTTCGTCCCCGAAATTGACGTCACTGCGAAAACAACTCAGGATACTTTTCTTTCATCTCATCCTCTGGTTCCCACGTGGCTTCTTCAATAAAATGATTCCTCCAAAGAACTTTAATAATGCCGATCTCTTTGTTTCTCAACACTTTAACTTTGCGATCCAGAATCTGGACCGGAATCTCTTGGTACGTTAAATTCGGCATCAATCCAATGGCTCGTGGCGAAGAACATGGGAAGGATTCGTAATATACTTCCTGAGCATGGAGACATGAAAAACATTATGAACTCTGTCAAGATCTGGCGGTAGGGCTAACCTGTAAGCTCGATCACCGACTCTGTCCAAGATCTCAAATGGGCCAATAAATCTCGGACTCAACTTTCCCTTCTTGCCAAATCGCATCACACCTTTGAGAGGTGCTATCTTCAAGAATACGTCATCACCAACCTCAAACTGCAACGGCCTACGACGTACATCAGCATAGCTCTTCTGTCTCGACTGTGCTGTCTTCATCCTCTCTCGGATAACAGCAACAACATCAGCTGTCTGTTGGACCAACTCTGGACCCAACATCTTTCTCTCACCAATCTCATCCCAATACAAAGGAGATCTACACTTTCTGCCATAAAGTGCTTCATATGGTGCCATGCCAATCGTCGCTTGGTAGCTATTATTGTACGTGAACTCAACAAGAGGCAATTTGGAATCCCAGCTACCAGGATAATCGATAGTACAAGCTCTGAGCATATCCTCTAAAATCTAAATAACTCTCTCTGATTGACCGTCGCTCTGGGGGTGATATGCTGTACTGAATGCTAACCGTGAACCCATAGCTCTGTGCAAACTCTTCCAAAACTCTGAAGTAAATCTAGGGTCACGATCAACACAGGAACACCATGAAGTCTAACAATCTCTGCTATGTACTCTTCGGCATACTGGTTCATGGAATACGTCGTCTTGACTGGAAGAAAATGCGCTGACTTGGTCAACCGATCAACAATAACCCAAATAGAGTTAAAACCTTTCTGCGTTTTGGGAAGATCAGTCACGAAGTCCATCGTAATGTGCTCCCATTTCCATTGAGGAATCGGCAATGATAGCAATGCCCCAGCAGGTCTCTGATGCTCGATTTTCACCTGCTGACAGGTTAGGCACTGAGAAATAAACATGGCAATATCCTTCTTCATACCTGGCCACCAATAGAGTCTACGAAGATCCTGATACATCTTGGTGCCACCTGGATGTATCGAGTATGGCGCGGTATGTGCCTCTATCAAGACGTCTCGCCGAAGATCTTCACCAGCAGGAATACATATACGGCCTCTAAAAGTCACCAAACCATCTCTATTCATCTCAAACTCTGAATTACCTCTCTCCTCTGCTCTAGCTCTCATCTCTGTCAACTGTAAATCGTTGGCCTGTTCTCTACGGATCCTGTTTGTCAAAGTAGTACGAATGACCAAAGCTGAAAAACGAGCAATGGTTCCCGGAACCACCAAAGCTATCTCCTCTCGCTGCAAGTCTAACAACAACGGCTTCTGAATCAAAGAACTCAAAGAAGAACTTGACTTACGGCTCAATGCATCTGCTACAACATTCGCCTTCCCTGGATGGTAATTAATCGTCACATCATAATCTTTGACAATCTCTAACCACCGTGTCTGTCGCATGTTGAGTTCTTTCTGAGAAAACAAATACTTCAAAATCTTGTGGTCCGTGAAAATTTCACACTTTTCGCCATACAATAATCTCTCCAAATTTTCAGGGCGAAAATCACAGCTGCCAATTCCAGATCATGCGTAGGATAATTCTTCTCGTAGTCCTTCAACTGGCGAGAAGCATAAGCTATAACCTTTCCTCGTTGCATCAGCACTGCACCAAGACCCTTCTTCGACGCATCAGTGTAAACAACAAAGTCCTCTGAACTACTGGGCAATGCAAGTACAGGAGCTGACGTCAACTTATCTTTCAACTCTTGGAATCCACTCTGGCATTCATTGGACCACTCAAACTTCATAGTTTTCCTCGTCAGATTGGTTAACGGCAGGGCAATCTTGGAGAAATCTGAAATAAAACGACGATAATAACCCGCCAAACCAAGAAAACTGCGTACCTCTGATACAGTGGTAGGAATAGGCCACTTCTGTATCGCCTCGATCTTCACAGGATCAACAGCTATACCATCCTTCGAGACAACATGGCCTAAGAAAGAAATCTGCTCCAACCAGAACTCACATTTCTTCAACTTAGCATACAGCCTCTTCTCTCTCAACAACTGAAGCACAACTCTGAGGTGCTCTGAATAAAGCTCTATGGTCTTGGAATAAATCAATATGTCATCGATGAAAACAATGACAAAGCTATCCAAATACGGCTTGAACACTCGGTTCATCAGATCCATGAAGACTGAAGGAGCATTAGTCAGACCAAAAGACATCACAAGAAATTCATAATGACCATACCTGGTCCGGAAAGCCGTCTTAGGGATATCAGACTCCCTAACTTTCAACTGATAATAGCCAGATCGCAGATCAAGCTTCGAAAACACTGTAGCCCCATGCAATTGGTCAAAAAGATCATCTATCCGTGGCAACGGATACTTATTCTTGATAGTCACTTTGTTCATCTCTCTATAATCAATGCAAAGCCGCAAAGACCCATCTTTCTTTTTAACAAAAAGAACAGGAGCTCCCCAAGGCGAAGAACTCGGCCGAATGAAACCTTTATCCAAAAGATCTTGCAACTGCGTCTTCAACTCTTTCATCTCTGTTGGGGCCATTCTATACGGAGCCTTAGAAATAGGAACCGTACCTGGAACTAGATCAATCACAAACTCTACATCTCTGTCCGACGGTAAACCCAGCACATCATCCTCAAATACCTCGGGAAACTCTCTCACAACATCAATATCATCAATATTCAACTTCACAATTCTATCCATATCCACAATCAAAGCCAAAAACCCATCGTAACCTTTAAACAACAACTTCCTAGCCTCAAGACACGAAATAAAAGGAAGGACCAGCGAAGTACCTGCACTGGCGAGCATACCTTCCTTATTGCCATCATCTGCAAATTTCACAGTCTTAGCAACGCAATCAATCACTGCACGATAGGTTGATAGCCAATCCATGCCAAATATAATATCAAACACAACCATCAAAATAACAATCAAATCGGCAAAAACCACTTGCTCATCAATTTGAACAGAACATGCATACACAATGGATGTCGGGCACAACACATCCCCCGAAGGCAAAACAACATTAAACTGGAGGGGAATAACAGAAGGAACTATACCCAAAGATCTCAAAAATAGTTCAGACATAAAAGAATGAGTAGCACCTGTATCAATCAATGTCTTAGCTACTCTGCCTGAAATTAAAATAGTGCTAGAGATCACAGAAGAATCATGGTTTATACCTTCCTTCGTCATGGTAAAGATGCGACCCTGCACCTTCTCTTTACTCGATCCTCTTGGACAATCCTTGGCAATATGGCCTGCAGTGCTACATCTGTAACAAGTATGAGTACCAAATCTGCACTCTCCCCTATGATGCCTACTGCACTTGGGACACAATGGCTTCTCGGGATCAAATGGAATTGTCGGTGCTTTCGGACTCGACTCTATCTTGCCTTTCCCCTTGAAATTGCCCTTTCCTCTTTGGTTCGAACCCTGGCCTCTTTGAGCAATAGCCTGCTGCCTCGCCTGTCTCTCTCTAGCAATATCTTTCTCATCTTGTTCGGCCAACAAAGCCTTAGCCACAATCTCTTTGAATGTTACCGCCTTCGACATATTGATGTCCCTTCTGATTTCTGCTCAAAGGCCTCTAATGAAATGAGCACCCTTGTCTTTGTCATTGGAGGCAATGTATGGGGCAAACAGACAGCCCTCCTCGAATTTCAGAATATACTCATCAACATTCATACCTCCTTGACGAAGTTCCAAAAACTCAGTCACCTTCCGAGCTCGAAGTGCATCAGGGAAGTACTTGTCATAGAAAAGATCAGTGAACTCTTGCCACTTCAATGCCGGAACATCAACACCAACCTTGGTAGCATTCCACCAAATGCGTGCAGCCTTGACTAACATGAACATTGCACATCCAATTTTGTCCTTGTCTTCATACTTGAGATGATCAAATATAGCCTCAAGTGCTTTGATCCACTCTACGGCCACCAACGGATCATTGCCTCCTGCAAACTCAGGCGGATCCATCCTCTTTAAAGCAGTAAATATCCCATCGGTTCCAACCGCTTGAGTCACTTGGCCTCTCCCTTGGCCTCTACCTTGACCTGTACCTTGCAAACGTAGCAACTGTTGGATCTGCTCACTGTGGACCTTAGCTTGCTCTTTCAGTAGCTTGCCGAACTCATCGACAACTCTAGAGGAAGAACTATCCTCACCCTCTAAAGCCTTTCTCTTAGGAGACATACTCCTACAATGTGCTCACATAATACATATTAATAGATAACAATGAATAGATGTAAAAGAAGACATATCCGGACTGTTGAAAGTAGACGAAGTCATATGCATTGGTCCGAAGAACAGTGCTCTGATACCAATAAATGTAACGCTCTGACTGGTTTTGATAAAATAGCAGCGGAATACTAAAAATTTTACTTGAAGGGAGGAAGGATTAAAAATTTCTTGACATAAAAACATTTACAATCAAAAGTATATACATGATCAATGAAATGATACAACAAAATACAAAATATCATTTTTGTGATCATGTCCAAAATGCTAGCAAAAGTAGCCTTCTTCCTTCCCTCTCTTATGCATATGACTCCGGCCCCAATCAACGTCATGGCCCGTCACTCTTATCTGAATCACATGAAATAACTGGAATAAGTATAAAAATCAGCAATTGGAACTCTTACATAGCAATGAATACATAGCATAGCATACTCTGAAAAACATGACTTGAAAACATTAAATACCATCAACTCTGAAACATAAATATCATAGCATGAATAACAATAACGATGGTATTTCTCTTTTCTCTATTGGATTGACATCTATATAGTATCTCTGTCTCTGTACCTATATCCCATCGATATACATCGATAACTCTGAGGGATATAAGCCTATGGTCGTTGATCAACTAATTGCATGCAATCTCTGACTATGTATCTATCAATCCAATAAATCATTTAAACTCTCTCTTTGGCATTAAATCAAACACTTTGAAGACTCTTTCTCTTGTATTCCCTTTTGACATAATTGAGACATAAATTGCCTCTCATATACAACAAAGTGTATTAATACATAGCACGAATGAAATGGAAGGGAATAACATGTTAAAACCATTGGAACACAATACATATATTATCATGTGAGCAAAAGGAATGAAATTCCACTTACAACCAATAGAACCCTTGAATATAATCTCTTGGTACACAACCTGCAACAATAAACCATGTATTGCACCATTATCATCTCAATAATCACAAACCCATACTATTAAATCCATAAAACCAACACAATCCATAAACCCTATACTTCTCCCAACACCAAAACCAAGAAATAAACAAACTCATAAGCTGACCTTAACTCCTTGAACCCACAAGAACCTTAATCTCAACGCAAATAACCAACAAGAAGCTTGAATCAAGGAAATGAAAGGAAGAAATGTGGAAACCCTGGTCTCCCAAGAGCTGAAAACGAGAAGTGAGGGAAAAGAATGAGAAAAAGTGAGCTAACCCATGCCTTATATCACTTAAATCTCGAAAACATGCTTCTACTGTTCATCGACCGCGGGTGCGCTGCCTTCTACACCGCGGGTGCGCTATGCCTTCGGCATCTCATCCAAAAATCCAAAAATGACGACCACGGGTGCGGTAACTCTTACACCGCGGGTGCCGTGTGTCTTCGGCAACTCGACCAAAAATCTGAAATAAAGACCGCGGGTGCGGTCTTCTCTGAACCAACAATACTCTTCGCAACTAAACCGAATCGCAATGTCACTACTCTGCATATATTGGAAACACTCCCAACAAGAAAGTTGCACCTCTATAACATATATAAACACTCCAATCTGCCTCATACCAATCGGCTCAACATACAAATTACCATGAATTAAACCACAACGACGCTACAACACAGCTACACAACATCTAATAACAACAATACTATAAACCATAGATCACAACTCTTAACATCAAAACTATACTTAAACTTAACCAAATAGTCAATAATCATACGAAATCTTAAACCGTACCGTACACCAGGCTTGGCTATTACATGTTCTAACTTGGGATATCTTTAAGTTGAAGTTTCGGGAGAGATATTTTCCTCTGATATTCTATAGTTATAATGATTCTAAATTCCATAATCTGGAACAGGGAGATAGTAAGTTAATGAATATGCTGATACTTTCTATGCTATGTTTAGTTATGTTCCTCATGTTGTTGTCAATCAAAGAGCCGTTGTTGAGAGTTTTGTTGAAGGATTGAATGATCTTCTGCATCCTTTTGTCTCTAGTGGAAAGCCAATGAATTATCCTGAAGCAGTGGAATTAGCTAAGAGACCCGAGGTTAGCCTGAGAAAAAGCGGTAAACGAGCACCTACTCAACACCAACAGTACGGGGCAACAGTTCAGTCCGTCTGGTTCTACATCACTTTGCCCCATAGGGAAGCAATTAAAAAAAATCCAGTTCTAGCTCTTCGAGTTTTGGAAGTTCTGAGAATCGTAGTTGACAATGTTAGATAAGACCTTATTGTTGTCATTGTGAGGGTAAGCACTTCAGTAATTAGTGTGTTGGAGTACCAGGGGTTTGTACTATCTATGGCAGACTGGATCAGTTTGCGAGAGTTTGTCCCACTCATACAGCGAAAACAATCCAAGCAGTTGATGGAACAAAGCCTAGCAGAATTTCAGCACCATCTCACTCTTCTCAGTAGTATAGCCGACCTTTGCATCAGTTCGGAGGACGGTATGGTCAGTAGCATAATCAACCACATGTTCATATATTTATACAGCTCCATATATTGTTATTATCGATAACTATGCTTTATGTGGCTTTACAGCAAGAGTATTATTTGTTACTGAAGTATCTCATTCTTTCGTTTTTCATGCATTTGTTCTTTCGAATAATCTATGCACCACTAGTATGAATTTCAATAGATCTATTGTTACTTAAATGAGCAAAATGATTATCACCGATAAAATTTTGTTAATGCGGTGTTTTATGATGAAAATGTTCTGCATATAAATCTCATAGTCATACATATGCATGATTTTGACTGTGTTGTTGGTACGGATGTTCTGACCATTAATAGAAATATTGTCAACTGTTGTCGAGGAATAATTCGTTTTTGACCAAATTTTGCTCCTAAGTTTAATTTTATGGATGTGGTTCACAAGACAATTGTAGTGCCCGAATTCAGTACACGTATAACTCATGCATTTATTTAATTATTAGAGCATTTATTTAAGTTTAAATTGAGTTTTAACCATGCATGATTTATTTAAATGCATTATTTTTAAATTATTCATGTTTTTATGATGCACGTTAAAATGTTTTTCGAGTTCATGTTTCAGGCGATTATTCGAGGCGGGATCGAGGAGATGATATCGGGGACAATTTTTGGTAATTTTAAAACGTGTTATTTTATTTTAAGTTGGTTATGGGGCATTTTAAATAATTTATTTTGTTTTTAGTATTTTAAAAAGCCTTATTTATGTAGTTAGTAATTTAAGAGTTTAGAATTTTCAAAATTAGTATGTAATTATTTTAATTGAGGAGTTTGACTAAATTAATGTGTGTTAACCTTTAATTAGTATTTTAATTAGTTAATTTAGCACTAATTTCTCCTAATTAAAAACCCACACACACGTTACACACACTCACACACACTTACATGTTTTTACACACACTAAAACACACAATACACCATACAAATCTTATTTTCAGATTTTTTTTTTTAAAGAGAGAAAACACTAGGGTTATTGGAGAACTAGTGCAGGCGCCCCCTCCTCTAAATTTCCAGCAAGTTTTGTTGAGTTTCTTCAAAGATTTTAGCGCCACGTTCGTCCCGGATCAACCCTCACGCTATCTCCGCTTTGGTATCGTCGTTACGGTATTTTAAATCATCAAAAGGCACGTATATTCTGTTATTGCTGCATCGATCTCGTCATATTATGCGTGTGTTGTTATTTATGTGTAAAAATACATGTGCGATGCGTAGGAGTTTGAGCAATTATGTTTAGAACACTTGTGAAACCATTTTTAGATCTAAAATTTCGTTTTTTTGCTGTATTTTAAATACTGCGATTTTTCGGTCGCGTTTTTGAGAAAACTTTCAACACAAAAATAGTAGAACTTTTTGATACCTTTGATTTTACAGTAATATCAAAATTTTTGGATGAAAATTGAGTGAGATATGACGTTTTTCGTGGGACTTCTCAAACTTCGTTTTTCAGAAAATTATGTATTGATGGGTTCTTGAGATTTTATTGTTGCAGGCTTCGATGGAGATTGACGGATGATCGTTGTTGCGTCTATGTATGCGTAGTATGATATTGGGATATTATTTGATATGCCGTTTAGTGTCGATAGGTACGCGAATGCATTAGAAGTCGTAGGAAACAAGTTGCCACGTTTTTGAATTGTATGTGTCGTAGGGTGGAAATCGTTGCTTTGGGTGCTTGTACAAAGTTGGGTCGATGTTATGGCATGCTAGGATGGGTCTCGGGGTGTCGGTTCATGGTCCGTATGATCGAGTCTAGAATGATAAGCATAGCATGTATTGGAATTTCGTGAGTTTGCACTTCCCGCAGGTACACGGACCCGGACACGGACCTTGGCACGGGGTCCGTGCCTTCGTTTTCTCCTTGGTGCCATTTTTGCGAGCCTACACGGACCCCCACACGGACCTTGGCATGGGGTCCGTGCCTTTTCCCTTCTGCACGACAGATTTTACTGAGTCTACAGGGACCCGGAGCCGAACCTGGGCAAGGGGACCGTGTCCCCTCCTTTTGTTGGTACTTTCTTTGCGCACACACACGGACCTAGTCCCGGGGTCCGTGCACTTCATGTTTTGGGAAACCTTAATTGTTTGCTTTGGGATTTGGTGTGAGGGTTTAGTACATTGATTTAAATGTGGTCAATTCCCGAGTGTTTTAGAACGTCTTAAGTTATTTATGGAGTTTGGTGGTGAGCATGAGTACATATGTCTAAGCAATGCAAGTTAAGTATTTTGAATTCAGTTAGTTTGTGCAGCAACGGCTCCAATCGAAGTCCAACGAATCCCTCAACGCCAAGTAAGTATGTTTGACGTGCAAAGAAAATATTTTCAAGTTTTTGAGGTATGCGAAATGTCTTGTGGCCAATGTATGTATTGGGTTGGAAAGCGTTAAATCATGAACGGGGACCAACCCACCCCGTTAAAGCATGAAAGGGTTTAGATCAGGATTGGAAAGCGTTAAAGCATGAACGGGGACCAATCCACCTGTTAAAGCATAAACGGTGATCTCATGTATGTGGCAGTGGGTTCGCCCTTGTCTTCCCAGTATTGTGGTTTAGTCTGATCAGGCGATTATGTTATGGGTCACTTGCATTGAAACATATCTCTACGCAAAATAATGAAGTTCTTGTATGTTTATGTATGTACAAGTATGCAAGCATGTTTATGAACGTTTTTACGTTATGGCACGTCTATGTTATATATGAATGTTCAAGGTTACTTCAAGTTCAAGTTTCAAGTATGTATGTTCTATTTTTAAGCTGCATGTGGTTTTACTATGTATTATACGTTATTCCCAGTTTACACGTGTTGAGTCTTTAGACTCACTAGGCTTGATCGATGCAGGTGAGGATGTTTATGAGGAGGCTGGAGGTGGGGACCAAGGAACAGGCTTGGACTGAGCGGGAGGCTAAACCCGAGGACCGCCCACGTTTTGAAATTTTATGAAATGATCAAAAACTCTGATTTTATAACTTGATTTATGATGCTTTGAACAAGTAATTTCTTTAGCAAACTTTGTATCTGATAACAATTTGAAAGGGGATTTTATGTTTAAGAAAATTTTAAATTTTTCCGCAAATTTTTTTAGTAGTAAAAGTACGGTACGTTAGAGTTGGTATCAGAGCCGTGTTCTTGTAAAGGGTTACGCCTACTGCCAGTCGCAAGAAGCTCACGTCTGTAAGTTTTAAAGTTTTAAATTTATGTTATGTAGTAAGCATGAAGTTCTGATTTCAGCATGTCCACGTTTTAGTTCAAATTACGTGCATCCTATGCTATTGTTATTATATTCATGCACATTGGGTTTACGTGTTGGGAAATTTATTGGAACAGTATGCCTCCTAGACGCTTGATTGACCGAGAAGCAAGGGAAGAGGACAGAGAGGCCCGAAATGAGGAGAGGGCCAATCCTCGACCTCCACCTCCGGATATGCAAGCTCAGATGCTTGCTGGTATGACTCAGTTCTTCGCACAATTTGCGGGGAACCAGGCAACAGCTGATGCAAGGGCGAGGCCCCAACCTGAGGCGGTGTATAAAAGATTTAGGAGGATGAGTCCGAAGGAGTTTTCGGGTACCACTGACCCAATGATAGCTGAGGGATGGATCAAGTCCATCGATGTAATCTTCGATTTCATGGAGCTGACCGATGCAGATAGGGTCAGGTGCTCTACGTTCCTTCTATCAGGGGACGCCAGACTGTGGTGGGAGAGTGCGTCCGTGTCAGTAAACTTGCAGACACTATCATGGAATGGCTTCAAGGAATCTTTTACTCCAAGTACTTCACTGAAGAAGTACGATCCAGGTTAACCCGGGAATTCATGACGCTGCGACAGGGTGACAATAGTGTTGCAGAATTTGTTAGGAAGTTTGAGAAGGGGTGTCACTTCGTACCCCACATTGCGAATGATGTCCAGGCAAAGTTGAGGCATTTCATGGATGGTTTGCGGCCGATCTTGTGCCGTGACGTCCGAGTTTCTGGTCCTACTACTTATGCAATTGCCGTGTCTAGAGCTTTGGCGGCAGAACAGGAAAAGCGGGATATCGATAACGACAAGCAGGACAAGAGGCCCTATCAGGCCCCACAGCAACCGCAGCAGCATCAACAACGACCCCCATTTAAGAAGCCTTACCAAGGGCAGCAAGGGAAGAGGCCTTATCAGGGACCACCGAAAGGCAAGGGCCCTATTTCTCAGCAGAAGGCTCCTCAGAGGCCGGGAGAGTACCCGGTGTGCCCGAAGTGCAACCGCTAGCACCTAGGGCAGTGTTTGTATGGGTCAGGCAAGTGTTTCAAGTGTGGAGCTAGTGACCACATGCTAAAGGAGTGCCCACAGTGGAAGCAGCCAACCCAGGGCAGAGTGTTCACCATGCATGCACAGGAGGAAAACCCAGATACTACACTGTTAACCGGTAACTTGTTTAATTCAGTACAGTATTAAATTCTTGCCTTGCATGTTGTAATCTTATTTGGGATTATTAGTGTGATAGTGATATTTTGTGTGACTTGGGATATTAATTTTCTGCTATGTTGAGGTTAATGTTAGAATAGTGGGGACATAAGTTTTGTGTTGTGCTAACGTCTCTCAGGAAATATTTTCATTAAGAGAATAGCTACTTGGGCCTTGATAGATTCAGGAGCCACCCATTCTTTATTTCGGAAACGTTCGCTAACCACTTGGATATCAAGACCATTGGACTCGACGTGAATTATTCAGTGACAGTCCCATCCGGGGAAGAATTATCAGCTACTAGTGTGTTGAGCTATGAACCGTTACAGTTGGCTCCAGACCTGTCTTATGAGGAGAGACCTGTCCAGATCTTAGACAGACAGGAGCGTAGACTTCGGAACAAGGTGACCAAGCTGGTCAAAGTTCGATGGCTAAATCAATCAGTGGAGGAAGCCACTTGGGAAGCCGAAGCAGATACGAGAATTCGCTACCCGGAGTTGTTCGGTAAGATTTAATTTCGAGGACGAAATTTTTACAAGTGGGGGAGAAATTGTAGTGCCCGAATTCAGTACACGTATAACCCATGCATTTATTTAATTATTAGAGCATTTATTTAAGTTTAAATTGAACCATGCATGATTTATTTAAATGCATTATTTTTAAATTATTCATGTTTTTGTGATGCACGTTAAAATGTTTTTCGAGTTCATGTTTCAGGCGATTATTCGAGGCGGGATCGAAGAGATGAGACCGGGGACGATTTTTGGTAATTTTAAAACGTGTTATTTTATTTTAAGTTGGTTATGGTGCATTTCAAATAATTTATTAAGTTTTTAGTATTTTACAAAGCCTTATTTATGTAGTTAGTAATTTAAGAGTTTAGAACTTTCAAAATTAGTATGTAATTATTTTAATTGAGGAGTTTGACTAAATTAGTGTGTGTTAACCTTTAATTAGTATTTAAATTAGTTAATTTAGCACTAATTTCTCCTAATTAAAAACCCACACACACATTACACACACTCACACACACTTACATGTTTTTACACACACTAAAACATACAACACACCCTACACATCTTATTTTCAGATTTTTTTTAAAAGAGAGAAAACACTAGGGTTATTGGAGAACTAGTGCAGCCGCCCCCTCCTCTAAATTTCCAGCAAGTTTTGTTGAGTTTCTTCAAAGATTTTAGCGCCACGTTCGTCCCGGATCAATCCTCACGCCATCTCCGATTCGGTATCGTCGTTACGGTATTTCAAATCATCAAAAGGCATGTATATTCTGTTATTGCTGCATCGATCTCGTCATATTATGCGTGTGTTGTTATTTATGTGTAAAAATACATGTGCGATGCGTAGGATTTTGAGCAATTATGTTTAGAACACTTTTGAAACCATTTTTAGATCTAAAATTTCGTTTTTTTGCTGTATTTTAAATACTGTGATTTTTCGGTCGCGTTTTTGAGAAAACTTTCAACACAAAAATAGTAGAACTTTTTGATACATTTGATTTGACAGTAATATCAAAATTTTTGGATGAAAATTGAGTGAGATATGAAGTTTTTCGTGGGACTGCTCAAACTTCGTTTTTCAGAAAATTATGTATTGATGGGTTCTTGAGATTTTATTGTTGCAGGCTTCGTTGGAGATTGACGGGTGATCGTTGCTGCGTCTAGGTATGCGTAGTATGATGTTGGGATATTATTTGATATGCCGTTTAGTGTCAATAGGTACACGAATGCATTAGAAGTCGTAGGAAACAAGTTGGTGTCAATTGCCACGTTTTTGAATTGTATGTTTTGTACGAAGTTGGGTCGATGTAATGGCATGCTAGGATGGGTCTCGGGGTGTCGGTTCATGGTCCGTATGATCGAGTCTAGAATGATAAGCATAGCATGTATTGAAATTTCGTGAGTTTGCACTTCCCGCAGGTACACGGACCCGGACACGGACCTTGGCACGGGGTCCGTGCCTTCGTTTTCTCCTTGGTGCCATTTTCGCGAGCCTACACGGAGCCCCACACGGACCTTGGCACGGGGTCCGTGCCTTTCCCCTTCTGCACGACAGATTTTACCGAGTCTACACGGAACCGGAGCCGGACCTGGGCACGGGGTCCGTGTCCCCTCCTTTTGTTGGTACTTTCTTTGTGCACACACACGGACCCATACACGGAGCCAGTCCCAGGGTCCGTGCACTTCATGTTTTGGGAAACCTTAATTGTTTTCTTTGGGATTTCGTGTGAGGTTTTAGTACATTGATTTAAATGAGGTCAATTCCCGAGTGTTTTAGAACGTCTTAAGTTATTTATGGAGTTTGGTGGTGAGCATGAGTACCTATGTCTAAGCAATGCAAGTTAAGTATTTTGAATTCAGTTAGTTTGTGCAGCAACGGCCCCAATCGAAGTCCAACGAATCCCTCAACGCCAAGTAAGTATGTTTAACGTGCAAAGAAAATATTTTCAAGTTTTTGAGGTATGCAAAATGTCTTGTGGCCAATGTATGTATGGGGTTGGAAAGCGTTAAATCATGAACGGGGACCAACCCACCCCGTTAAAGCATGAACGGGTTTAGATCAGGATTGGAATGCGTTAAAGCATGAACGGGGACCAATCCACCCGATAAACCATGAACGGGGATCTCATGTATGTGGCAGTGGGTTCGCCTCTGTCATCCCAGTATTGTGGTTTAGTCTGATCAGGCGATTATGTTATGGGTCACTTGCATTGAAACATATCTCTACGCAAAATAATGAAGTTCATGTATGTTTTTGTATGTACAAGTATGCAAGCATGTTTATGAAAGTTTTTACGTTATGACACGTCTATGTTATGTATGAATGTTCAAGGTTACTTCAAGTTCAAGTTTCAAGTATGTATGTTCTATTTTTAAGCTGCATGTGGTTTTACTATGTATTATTCGTTATTCCCAGTTTATACATGTTGAGTCTTTAGACTCACTAGGCTTGATCGATGCAGGTGAGGATGTTTATGAGGAGGCTGGAGGTGGGGACCAAGGAGCAAGCTTGGACTGAGCGGGAGGCTAAACCCGAGGACCGCCCACGTTTTGAAATTTTATGAAATGATCAAAAACTCTGATTTTATGTCTTGATTTATGATGCTTTGAACAAGTAATTTTTTTAGAAAACTTTGTATCTGATAACAATTTGAAAAGGGATTTTATGTTTAAAAAAATTTTAAATTTTTCTGCAAATTTTTTTAGTAGAAAAAGTACGGTACGTTAGAACAATTCTCTTGGTCTCTTCTATTGAAATGAGTCGTCTGTTAGATTCGGGTCACAAAATTTGCTTGTTTATTCCGTCGACCTGTCACAAGACGAGCGGTTGATATCTGACACACCTTGTTGTTCGAGATTTTAAGGATGTATTTCCGGAGGAAATTCACGGATTTCCACTAGAAAGAAAAGTTGATTTCAGTATTGAATTGATGTTAGGAATTAAACTCATTTCCCGAGTGCCATAGAGATTTGCTCCTTTGGAGTTAAAAGAATTGAAAGAATAATTATAAGATTTGTTGAGTCATGGTTACATCAGTCCAAGTTCTTTACTTTTGGGTGCTCTTTCTCTGTTTGTCAAAAAGAAATATTGTACGATGAGAATATGTATTGACTACTGGCAATTGAATAAGTCTACTGTCAAGAGTAAATATCCATTTACAAGGCTTGATGACTTATTTGATCAATTTCAAGGTACTTCATTGTATTCTAAGATTGATCTTCATTCCAGATACGACCAAGTACGAGTTAGACGAGAATATGTTCGGAAAACAACTTTTCGTACAAGATATAAACACTTTGAATTTCTAGTTATGCATTTTGGCTTAACCCATGCTCCTATTGTAATCATGGACTTGATGTATCGTGTGTTTACAAAATATCTCGATCGCTTTATGATAAGTTTTCATTGATTATATTCTTGTTTATTCTAACTAAGATGAAAATCATGCAAAGCAATTGAGTCAAAGTTAATTTAGATTATCAAGTCAGCTCAGAAAACTGATGATCATATTCATAAATCTTATGATTTAGTGACTCAAAGGCATCAATCTGGATTTACATTTCATTCAGATGATTCTCTTCATTTAAATGGAAGTTTGGTTGTCCTTGATATTTCTGAATTGTTTACAATCATCTTTAAAGAAGCTCACTGCACCCATTACATTATCCATCTTGGAGGTAAGAAAATGTATCATATTTTGATGCCTAAGTTTCGATGGAAGAACTTGAAAAAAGATGTGGCTGAGTTTGTATCGCGTTATATTGTCTGTCAGCAAGTTAAAGCAAAACGTAATAGACCAGGATGTTTACTTCATATTCTTGAAGTTCCTTAGTGGAACTGGGAGCTCGTGACAATAGATTTTTTACGCATCGGCCACGAACTTCTCGTCATTTCGATCTCATTTGAGTACTGGTCGATAGATTTATAAATTGGCTCACTTTATTCTGTATAAAAGAACTTACTAATGCAAGAAGATGACTCATTTGTATATATAGAATAGAATGTATGAGACTGCATGGAGTCCCAGTTGCAATAGTCTCAAACTGTGACCCTTGATCCACATCAAAGTTTTGATTAGTTTTCAAAAAAAATGGATACATGACTTGCGATCGTTACTGCATATCATCCTTAGACAGATGGTCAGACAGAGCATAAAATCAAGACACTCAAGGATTTGCTTCGAGCTGTAGTTATATATTTCAAGGAAGGTTGGTAGGAAGCTTTACCATTAGTGGAGTTATCTTATAATAACAGTTTTTCGGTAACCATTGGTATGGTTCTTTTCGATGCTTTGTATGACCAAAGATGTCGATCACATTTATGTTGAGATGAGTTTTGTGAAAAGAAATTGATTGGACCTAAGATTGTTCAGGAAATGCATTACAAAAATTTCAGTTGATTTGTCAGATAATGAAAGCTGCTCAGTATCGTCAGTCGAGTTATGCATATAAATGTCATTGCACTCTAAAGTTTGTTGGAGATTTTGTGTTTCTGAAAATCTCATTGTTTAGGGGTGTTGTACATTTTGGTATGAGAGTAAGTTGTCACCTCGATACATTGACTCTGATGAGATTGTTGATCTATATTGGGACTTGAGTTTATTGGTTGGAGTTTCCACAGTCACTGTCTGACATCCACGATGTGTTTAATGTGTCTATGTTGCGCAAATATGAGCTCAATACATATCATGTGATTCAGCCTGATGCTTGATCCGGCTCTATCATATACAGAGTATCCTATTTGCATTCTGGACCACAAAGATAAAGTACTTCATAATAAAGTTATATCACTTGTTATAGTTCAGTGGTCGAAGCATGTAGTAGAAGAATCAACTTGGGAGACTGAAGAGAAGATGAGAACATTTTTTCTATATATGTTTAATTCTTAGTATTAGGTTGTTTTATTCGTATTATGTGTAAGATATATATGTGTAAATTGAAATTTCAAGAACGAAACTTGTTTTAAGGGATGTGGAAATGTAAGGTCCTGAAGTTAACTATCTGGTAATTTGACATAATTAGAATAATTATTGAGATGTTAAAAAAATAAAAGAATTATTTATGTCAAATAAATTATAAAGTGTGTTAAAAATATGTATTTTAAATATAAAGATTTAAACAATATAAAATACGTATGAGAGCTAAAATATAACACGAGAGTTAAAATAATTATTGACCCGACCAAGTTTAAAACCCAAAATAATAAAAGAGAGCACGCATATATAAACATATACATACATGTAAAAAAAAGTAAAATAACCCAATACCTAACCCCAATGAAAGTAAGGACATATACACTTGCCAGTATTTCATACTGTAGTCAGTCTTGCTTACAAAGATCAGAAGAAAGAATTCCTTCAAAGTGTGGAATCTATTGGAGTACCGTTTTCTTTCATCCAAAGCGCGGCGGAAACTCAAAAATTTTAGTTTCGATGTTCAAAACGATCTTTGGTCGTCGTATGATACATAACATTCATAGGGTTTTTAGTTTATTTATCTTTTTTATTTAAATTCAGCTCCAAATATTCTAGTTTTTAAATGGATATAGCATTTTTTGTAATTCCTTACAAACAGATCTTCCTCCTTTGTATCGCCTAATCAAATCCACGATCGGAGACTGGATTTCTTGTTTAGGTCTCACTAGAGATCCTAAACAATTTTTTGTTGACACTGGATAGCCGAATTTTTTAAGAACCTGCAGCGATGAGGCCGTGGAAGTGGCCATATAAATTTTCTTGTGAAAACTCAAGGTGGTCGGAAACTTTGTTGAGGGAAGAGAGAAGAAAAATTTTGCTGGACACAATTTTGTGTGCAAAAACTATCTTATTTCATATAACCCTTAATAAACTATTTATAGATTTTGTGTGCAAAAACTGTCTTATTTCACATCAGGAGTCCTTCTCTTATTAGGGTTCAAAATCCTAATCCCATTAGGATTATTATTTTCATTAATTAATTAAAATTATCATGTTTTATATTCATGCAAAATCAACTCTTGATAATACATGATACTCTATACATACATATACACCAACGTACAGGTTTGTAAAATTAAGTAATTATTATTTAATTTCTTAATTAATTATTAATAAATTAATTAATCAATTCTAGACCCATCTAGAATATTTAATGAAAATCATGTACATATATTAGTCATCACTACCAACATTATTATTTAAATAGTATATTCAAAATTTACTAAATAAATAATTTTGAACTCATTATAACTCTGATCGATGATCAAACAGTGCCTATTTACCGAAGGTATAAATCTTTTTCATACAATAAAAATTAAAAATTTCGAAAATCAAAATTTCACTGATCAAATTTTTGCAGCTGCCAGTTTTGTGAACTCCTTAACCGAAACAGGCAGTTCAACTCTTCTCACTTAACTAGCAGTTAAGCTAACTTCCACAACTTCCAATATATGGAATCAACTTATAAATTCATTTATAAACAATCTATTTGATCTCCATCAAACTATAGTCGTCAAATTCAACTCCTTGAATTTGACTATCTCAACAGAAACACAGAATTCAATAATTGTGCGACCGTCAATAATTCAGGGATACAACTAGTGGTGGATTCACAACCTCACCACCTGATGACCCTCAATGGAGTCGGTATTTGATCAAAGTACATGCAAGCACGTAGAAACTCTCGTTGTCCCGGGTCAAAAGACTAATGGTCTACAACAATAATTGTGAACTCTTCCACTTGATAAGTGATAACCACTTGGACAGTCTGAGAGAGGGTATGATATGAATCTGACCAGGCAGGACGTGATAAATCCTGGGAAGACATTCAGACATGTGTGTTGTCTCGATCATACAAGCTTGATGATGATTATAGATGAAGAATCAAGAATATTCAAATGCTTGAATGAGTTCAAGGAAGCATTCCATGAAGACATGTTGAGCAACAAAATATTTGAGTGAAAAATGACCTCGTAAGACAGCCAAGATGCGCCCCAACAGCCAGAAACACGAGCCTCAGCGCGCCATTCTGAGGTAGGCGTGCCCTAGCAGTGAAAAAGAGCAACCCCAGTGCGCCTCTGTGCGAGAGTAGCCCGCCCCAGGGGCCAGAATTCCCCTCCACAGTGTGTCGCAGTGCAGATTTGAAGATGGAAATACTAACTAATGATTTTTGTTGTATTTTTCCGTATAAACATATTGTAAAACCATTATTGAACAATTATTGAAGATTGAATACACTTTTGTGAGTTTACTCTCATAATTTTCAAAACATTGTTTTGTACAACCAAAAAACAAACTTATCAAAGATTTATTCTTTGTGGCATTTGTCGATTGTTTTCATACGGCATGTCAAGGACAAGTTCATTGAAGGTTTGTTTGAATTTCGATCATTTGATATCGTGATTATTTGTTACTAAGTTTGTAGAACTCGTAACTTAGACTACGTATAAACCATGCATAATTCTAGTATTTAAATTAAAATGATTTTTTTTGTTGCATGAGTATTTAAAGTGCCTTTCTTTCAAGTTAATTATTTCATTTCAGTAGTTTTAATTTTATTCTTTCAGTTATTTCAGTGAGGCCGGACTGAAGTTGGAGCTTTGAGATAGAATTTAAAATTTAGAAAACATTTCCGGAATTTATTTTAGCTAGCAAGTAAGTTCATTTAAGTTAATAAAGAGGTTTGGGGATTTAATTTAATTACTTTAGGTGAGTAGGAAATAAGTTCATTTAAGTTCCAATAATTAAGGGTTTGATTCACTAAATTAATTAAAAGATTAGTGAGACTTTTAAGGGTTATTGATTTACTAGATAATCAACATTTCCCCTCTATTTATTAGTGAATTTTCGGCCACCTTAGATGTCTAGACCATTGCCTTGCCAACTCATCACCCTTTTGACCCATTCCTTGTTGTTTTAGCATGCTAATCTTTTTATTTACTAGTCAACCTTATTTAATTAATTAATGAGCTTTATATTAGTCTAGATTAGCAAGGATTATTGGTCAACCCTTTCTAGATCCATCCAAGAAGACTTGATAGCAACTAGAATTCAAAATTCAAAAAAGAGTAGACTTGGTCTTGATATCTTTCCCTATATTTTGCACCCATTCTCCTCACTCTTTTAACCACTATTATTCCCCCCTCCATCACCGAAATTCAGAGTGTTTTTGAGAAGAAAAATCGTGGCTAGCACTAGAGAAAAGAAGAGAGATAATCGAGCAAGCTAGGGAGAATAGTAAGCGCTCCACCTTCTCCGCGCCGGATCGTCTCTTCTTTTCGTTTTTCTTTCAAACGAAACCAGGCATGCATATATTCTTCCTTGACTCTTCAATAAGTCATACTATCATTATTTTATGTTTTATGATCATCATTTCATGTATGAACCGAAATACATCAAAGAATTTTCAGAAAACATCACATGCAGATTTCAGTTTTCTTGTGCAGTTCACGGCTTCCTCTTGTTTTGTGGTTTCAGGTGGATGGTTCGATTCCAGGCTCCCAAGGCAACATCTAGACATGTTCTAGGATGGATTAGGATCACTTCAGTCCATTGTTTCAGCCCCCATACTTGCTGGAAATTCGAAAATGACAGCAACTCCATTTGTGTCCATTTGTGTTCGAAAATCTGATGTTGCGGTCATAAGGGAATAGATCGGATCTTGGCTGCCCCAAGGGCCTATAGCCATGGTTAGATCACTTCCCTAGCATGTCTAAGACGTGACTAACTCGCCCTTTTGGTGGAATGGTCCATGGTGCATCGGTTTTTAAATCAAACGCAAGAACAACCCCTTTCCCCATTTCGGCCCTTCCTTGGTACAGCATATGAGTTTCGGTTTTGGGTGGTTTGGTGTGGATCTTGGTTGGCCTATGGCCCTTAGCCACGGTTCATACCATACCCCTATATGTCTAGGTCATGCCATGGTCAATCAAATGGCCACTGGAACGACACGAGACAGCAAGCAAAGCTAAACATCACACGCGCATGCAAAGGTGCTCTCGGGTAAATCTTTTCGATTGTTGCTGGAATATTCCGAATTGTGGCTGGTTTAAAGCCCTTAGCCATGGTTCGAATCATTCCTTGGGATGTTGGTAAGAGGTTCTGGTCGGTGGTTCAAGCCCCAATGGCCATTAGCCTCGCAAACGACGCAAGCAAACCAAAGCACAGTTGCTGTATTTTTGGACAGCAACTTGCTGTGACGGTTCAGTGGCTCGTTCGAGTTCTCGGTCGGCTTTTAGCCTATGGCCTTGGACTGGACAGTGCCTCATTGAGTTGGGAAGGTCATGTTTTTGACCGTTTGTCATTCGGATCATTTTTGAGGTCGTACGAGAATTTACGGTGCGATGTGCCAAATTGACTCTCGAAAGAGCGTTTCATGTTTTGGCCTCCATTCACCTAGATTTCGGCCCTCACCATTTTAGGAGCATTATTTTATCATTTTAGGCGTATTTTAATCATGACTACATGACGGTTCAGTGTTGGTTCGGGTTGGTTCGGAGTCATGATTAAATACGAAGTCGGTAGGCGTAATTGTCACATTTTAGAATGTTATTGCATAGTTTGGTTCCATAAATCTATTGCATATTTTTCATGACATATTTAGGTTGCAGCGAGCCTGGGAGCATCCAATCCAAGCAGTAAATTATTACAGGATATTTAATTGTGTCATTTAATTATATTACGTGCATAAATATATAAAATGTTCATTTTTGAGATTATGCGATATTGCTTTTGGTCATTTCACTATCATGGGATTATTGCTAAATCCGGTCGCCAATTACCGGTCCAGTCGCCATTTACCGGTCAGTTGAGTTTGTTTCACCCACTATACTGTGGCTACAGTCTGATCAGACGTTTACTATTTTATCCGGTCGCCAGTTACCGGTCATGGGAGCATTTTATTATCCGATCGACAGTTAACGGTCTGATCAGACGTTTACTATTTTATCCGGTCGCCAGTTACCGGTCATGGGAGCATTTTATTATCCGATCGACAGTTAACGGTCAGTTTCAGTGCAGGGGCCACTTGCGTAAACCATAATCTCACCAGAAAAATTATTACAGGCTATTTCAGTACAGGGCTCCAAGGAGCAAACATTGTTACCATGATATTTTCAGTTCAGTTATGCACGTATTATAATTAATCATGACACGAAACTTTTACGATATGCCTCATGACACGACATTTTTATTCCATGAAATTTTACTATAGTATTTACTCGTTATTTACGATATATGCATGTTGAGTCTTTAGACTCACTAAACTTGATTGTTGTAGGTTCTGATGATGCCAGGGCCGAGGGCGGGGACCAGTGAGCAGGCTCGAGTCGACAGTAGTAGGACCCGAGGACCTCAGTTCAGCATTTATTTTTAATTGATGGCTCAAACGTTTTAATTATTGTTGGAAAAATTTTTTACTGTTTTTTCAAAAATGTTAATTCTTCCGCTGCCACATTGAACATCAAACTTTATTTATAAGTTCATTTATGAAGGAGACAATTTTAATTATTTAAAAAGAAAAATTTTAAATTTTCCGCAAATTTCCAAGTAAGGATTGTAGGCCCTTTACAAAGTTTTTCATAGATTAGAGGTGAATATCACAAACCGTTGCTTTTTTCAAAAGGATCGGGACAACTCAACATTCTTTATTTCATTGAATCGAGGGCTTGACTCAGTTTAAGAATGTGTTTGATTTTCATGTCTGAAGAATCGTATCGTTTTGTATCAGAGCTTTTGGTTTCTTTTGATTCAAGTAAGTATCTTGTTTTATTACCAGATCTACGTTATTCTTTCGTTTGTTTTCATAGCTTCTTTGTTCTATCGTTCTTTATTCTTTCGTGAATCTTGCGTTTCTCGAAATTCTTTGAGTCTTTCTTCGTTTTTCAAGTTGCGTGAATCCTTGTAGTGAAAGTCAAGATAAAAAATAAAATAAAAATAAAAGAGTAAAAAAATAAAAATTTTGTGCTATTATTTAGCATTTAATTTTGTTCTTATCTTTATTATGAGTAATATTGAAGTGTCTCTTACAATAAAAAAAATTATTTCAATTTTTTGGCTTTGTACAGTCCAAGTGAGACGGTTGCAATTGTCCAGGAGTTGAATCTGAAAGTTTGATATATATAAATATAAATCTTGAGAGCACCTTCGAGATAATTCTAAAATTTCGAGTGAAAATACTTGAGTGAGAGCGTTATTTTTTTGGAGTGACTGGTGAGTATTTGAAGTGAGAAAAAAAAGAGTCGAGTGAATTTTCTTTGAAGTGACAGTGAAAATCGGGTGTAGAGGCCCGTATTTCGTATTCGATTTTTTTGCGGAATTATTTAAAATTTTTCTCTTTCAATAAATAACATGCATCATTCATAAAATAAACTGATAAATAGATTTAACTTTAAAATAATAGCGGAAGTAAATATTGTGTTCAAAAACCACAACTTAAAAATAATTCAACGTAATAAAAACTGAGTTTGAACATAAAAATGTAAATGATGAAATGTGAGGTCCTCGGGTTCCTACTACTGCTGACCCAAGCTTGCTCACTGGTCCCCGCCCTCGGTCTCGACCTCATCAGTACCTACAACAATCAAGTCTAGTGAGTCTAAAGACTCAGCATGCATATATCGTGAATAGCAAGTAAATATATCATAAAATCACGTGCAACGTAAGAATATCGTAACGCGTAAGGTGAAAATCGTGTCATGAGTAATTATAAATACGTGCATATCTGAAAATCGTACGTAAAAGATTTGCTCGATAGAGTCCTGTCATAAAACACCATATCGAGATTTTTCTAGTAGAGATAATGCTTCAACGCAAGTGGCCCGTAACATAACATGAACGCCTGATCAGACTAAACCACAGTATACTGGGCGCTACAGATCACCACAGCCCTTGGACTGGATGTCCGTACCCATACATGAACATAAATCGGTCGTAAGTCACCGGGTGGAGAGATCTCATAAGCGTGAGGTGGCCACAAGACATATCACATATATCTCAAAAATAAACATTTTATTAATTTATGCACGTAATATAATTATAACCCTGTTTTTACCGAATGAGTTGGATCATTCTCAGGCTTGCTGCGACCTAATCCTAACATGAGAAAACATGCAAATAATCTCAACTTGACAAAAACTTCATATCCGAACCAAAAACGAGACAATTGAGACCAACAATCTAATTTCCAACCATGACTCCGTACCAACCCGAACCAACATCAAACCATCATTTAGTTATGATCAAAATGCACCTACCATAATGAAATAATGTTCCTAAAAACTGTAATACACGAAAATAGTGAATGGAGGCCAAAATCATAAAACGCTCTTTCGAGAGTCACTTTGGCACATTGCACCGTAAATTCTCGTACAACCTCTAAACTTAACCAAATCACCAACGGCAAAAAAACATGACCTTCCTAACTCATTGAGGTACTGTCCAGTCCAAGGCCATAGGCTAAAATCCAACCAAGAACTCGAACCAACCTCCTGAACCAAAACATTGCTGCTGTCCAGAAGCACGGTGGCAGCAGCTGCGTTTTTTGCTGTGGTTTATGAAACTAATGGCCATTGGGGCTTGAACGATCGACTAGAGTCCCTTCCCAACATTCTAAGGCATGGCTCGAACGATGGCTAAGGGCACTTGGCCAACCACAACTCAAGCAAATGCCTAGGATCACACAAAGTTCAAACCGAGAACTAAAAAAATCTGTACTGTGATGTGTCGAATTGTTTGCTGTCTTACATCGTTCCAGTGGCCATATGATTGACCATGTCTTGATCTAGACGTAATGGGGTGTTGTATGAACCATGGCTATAGACTAGAAGCCAACCATGATCCACGCAAACACCAAGAACCGAAAGTTCACTCACACACCAGAAAAAATAAACCGAGAGACGCATATGTGGTTATTTTAAAATTTTGATAGATTCTTGCACCAAGCCTTGAAAGGCTATCTTGGTCACGTCCTAGACATGCTAAGGGAGGGTTCCAACCATGGTTACAGGCCCTGGGCCAAACAAGCTTCGAACCTTCACCTTAGACAACCGAACAGCAAAATCGTGACTCAACTTGCAACTATGGGAAAGTTGCTGCCAAGCCTTCATCCCGCGTGCATGGGCTTGAACTAATGAACCAACATGACTCTAACACACTCTAGTACATGCTTAGATGCAGCCTTGAGTGTCTGAAACCGAAGCAACGTCCTAAAATCACAAGAACACACACACCCGTGAGTTTCAAGAAAAGGGGGTCGAGGGGGCTGTGCAGAATTTCAACAAAATTTGCTGTCAAAAATTTGTTTGTTGCTTAAACCACGATTATATAATGTGTAAAAATATCTATAAAACTTGATTGAAGAGAAAAGAATCAATATATACATGCCTGGAAATCGGTTTTTGAAAGAAACAAACCAGTACGACGAACACGGCACGGTGGAGACGAAGTTCCTTTTCTTTCTTGTTTTTCTGTTGAAAGTTCTCGATTTTTGCTGCTGTTTTGTTTCTGAAATTTTGAAGTTATGGGTGGGAGAAAGAGGCTAGGTAATGAAGGTGAAGGTTGCAAATTAAATGGGGAGTTTGAATGGCAAATCCAATCTTTCTATCCTTGTTGCTTGAGAGATATGGAATGATGTGTTATATGGTTGGATTGAGGGGTGAGATGGCCAAGATTTTCTAACAAAAACAAGGTAAGAATATTGTTTAAATCTTGTATTTTAAATTCTTAAAGTTTTAAACACTCAATATGTATTTTAGTGAATTAACAATTTAATTTAGGATAACAATCTTGCATGGCATGGCTTGGTCAAAAGAATTACTTATAAAAATGTTAGGTTATAATTTCTTGAATATATCAGGACTAGATTAATTTATCCCAAATTGGCAATACATTTTAATTTAAGCTTTATTTAGTTATTGGACATGAAAGAACTTATGTAATAACTTAACTCCAAGTTAAAATAAATTATTCTTTGGCTTAAATTAAATTTAGGAATATTTTCTTATTATTAATTTTATCTCCATACTCCAAACTTCAGTCCGACCTCGCGTATTTAACCGAAAAGATAAAAATAAACCTCTGCATTTAAAATAAATGATCGTGACTTAACAAATTTTAAAATGGAATAAACCCTTCATATATTTAAAAATCATTTTTAATTTAAATAATAGCAATTATGCATGGCTTATACGTAATCTGATTTTTCGAGTTCTACATCGGGTGAGGAATATTTTTACTGTGCTAACGCTTCTTGCAGGTACAATGTCCGAAAGAGAAATGGAGAAGGACGTAGGAGATGGCTCGAACCAAGGACTTTCCAATGTCCAAATGGAGGCGTTGTTAGGTGATTTCACTAGGATGATGAGGGTCGAGTTGGCACCATTATATGAGAGGATGGATAAGCTTGAGGTTAGTAATAGTGGGTAGAGGCGGATACGAGGAAGAGTTTGATTTGGAAGACGATGATGAGAGCTAAAATGAAAATTGGGGAAGGAACGAAGGCGATAGAGGATTCGGGAAAGGAAAAAAGGAAGCCGTACAGGGTAGGTACAACAATAGAAGTAGGGAAGAAGGGAATATGGGTGATATTAAGATGAAATTTCCATCCTTCCATGGGAAAATCGATCCAAAGGTGTATATTGAGTGTGAGAAGAAGGTGGAGCGTGTTTTTGAAATCCAAATTTATTTGGAGGCTGAGAAGGAAAGACGAGCTTGTAGGAACTTTACCGACGATGCCCTTATCTGGTGGGATAATTAGTGTTGGGTAGGAGACTGTGCGGAGAGGACCCTATTGTCACGTGGGATGAAATGAAAAGGTGACGAGTAAGCGATTTGTTCCTAATCACTATGATAGGAGAGTTGATAGAAGAGGTAAATCTGACGTTCATAAGGAGTCATTGGCATTTACATGGAGGTCGAGAATGGAGGAGAATGCTATGGTTAGGTCAATGGAAGATTCAAATCATGAGGCTACAAAGCTTGAATATCAAGGTACATCTAAAACTTCAAATTCTTGTACTTGTGTTAATATTTTTTCTTGGTATCTAGAGGTGAGACATGATATTAGCCAATGTTCACGTGAGAAGGTGGCAGTAGTAGATTCATCAGTTGAGCTTGAATCTCAAATGGAGGTTGAGATTATAGTTGAACCTGAATTTGAAGTTGAGCTTGAGGTTAAATATGAAGTTTAGCTTGTAGTTGTCGATGATGGTATTCCACTATTTAATGATTCAAATGTCATTGAACGATCCATGGTGGAGAGTGGATCATTGTGTAGTGAAGAAGTTTCCACTCTGTATACTATGGAGGAGGAGAGTATACATGACGAAATTTTGTCTTGTAAATGTGTCGAGGAAAAATGTATATATCTTGTATAATTGAATCCAAATGTTGTTCTTGAGGATCAATTGAAATTCCTTGAAGTGAGTGAAAATAAATGTGAACTTTTCGAAATAAAGAACAATCAAAAGAGTGAGATGGCCATAGAAAGAAGAAAATTTGAAAAAGATGAAAAAAATAGGCATGAAAAAGAAAGAAAAATAAATTGAATGCTCAAAAGAGTGAGATAGAGAATTATTTGTTCTTTCATAAACCCCTTAGAGTACCTTTGTACAAGGAGGTTGGTGATGATATAGTTGGTTCAATCCCGAGCGTTGTTATTTCTTGTTTGCAGGATTTTGGAGATGTCAAGATAAGAAGACAATCGAGTCTTGTTGAAAGAAGAATCCAACGGGTTGAGCCACATGAATTCAAGTGCAATCGAGATGAGGTAAGGTTTGTTGCAAACACAACAACTAAGAGGTATGATTTGTTTTCTTATCTTAATTCTTTGTTGTGTTGCTTTCAAGAATTTGGAAGAGGTGTTGAAAATGTGATATTTACGAGGTATGACTGTGATTTAACTTTTGTGTCCAAGTTTCGTGGAGGTGAGAGTTGTGAAACATTGTGTGCATTAATTTTAAAAGTTATTGATTTTGATCTACCACAAGTTTCCAATTTTATGAGACTTAGACACAGCAATGACTTGTATGCATTAGCATTTTGCATCGATAATACATTTGACATGTTCTATTTGCATTACTATTGTTTGTTGGATGATGGTTTTGAGAGTTGCATGGATGAATATGAGAAATTTTATGTTTATGATGAATATTTGTTAAGGGGGAATAAATGTTTAATTTTATATTCATTGCATGATATTGTGACACATTTTTGTGGGTTGATTGTTGATGGCATACATGAATATATGTGTTGGTTGCATATGAAAAGATATGTTAAGTGGTGTAATGAAGGATGCATTGCATATAGGGAGATAACATCTAAGCTTTATTCTTATGTGTTGCATGAAGTAATTCTTATTCCTAATGAGCTATGATCGTACATTTGTATGAATATCATTTTGGAGTTAACTAGGTCTAAGAAGGTGAGAAAATTAGTTTTCTTGATGCTTAATGAAATGTTAATTTTATCATTTTGTGTCACTTGTTATTTGATGTCTAGTGTAACTGATTATTGCATGGAGAAGGCAACCATGGAGTCGGGGTTCCAAAAGGTGATGGAGCACGCGGATGATGGTGCCTACGTACTAGAGTTGCAAGGTAAGCATGTTGATAATGAAAGTATTTTTATAATTAACTTGCTTCATTTCTATGTAGGTAGCGAATATTTGAGGACAAATCTTTTTGAAGAAAGAGAGTGTGATAAGAATCCGACTGGGCAAGACATGATAAATCTTGGGAGGAGATTCAGACAGGTGTGTTGTCTCGATCGTACAAGCTTGATGATGAATAAAGATGAAAAATCAAGCATATTCAAAATCTTAAATGAGTTCAACGAAGCATTCCATGAAGTTTGTTGAAAAGTTCCAACAATCTCCCACTTTTTTATTATCACAAAACTTGAGCAGTTAAGAACAATATATTCAGTTCAAGGGTTAGTCTATTTAAACAATATTAAAAGCTCTCCCTCAAGAACTGAATTAAAGACGGTTTTGAAAAACAATTTAAGGATTGAGGGTAAAAGAAAAACTCTCCCTCAAAGACTGAATTGAAAACCTCTTTGAAAAACAGAGTTAAGAGAACACCTTCAGTTGCAGAAAAGAAAACTCCTCCTTAACAACTAAAATTTTTTTTTCAACTGAATTTTTATGAAAAAAGAATGATTGAAAACAATTTTTCAGTTTGAGAGTACATGAAAAACTCTCCCTCAAAAACTGAATAATAGCTCGTATTTGAGAAATAATTATATAAGCATTCATTCAGAGGTTATAATCATTCAAGCAACGTAGACAAATGAAGGATCGAGTGTGCTAGTGCCTTTGAAGGCATTTCAAATACTATATTCTCCAATGAGCTGCAATAACTCGTGTTCTAAGAATGATGATATCGATGAATTAGATCGACTTTGGTTAGAAACTAAGCAGGAAACACTCGAAATAATCATTTGTTAAGAAACACTGATATATTTTAAAGCTTTTAATCTCGTGTAACTGATTAACTGAAGATAAGGGAGATCAGTTCTAGCATGTATCAGTTCAGTTATGGTGAGAACTAAACTGATAGCTACTTGAACTGATCAAATCAGTTTAAAGCAAGGCAGTTAAAGTACACAAAATATGTTTATGGATGTTCAGAGACTTCAACTGCTCATATGTCACCCCTTCTACCACCTCGGGTAGGATCCACTAGAAGGCTTTGATTTATACAACACTTTGTACAAACCCACTCAGCTAAAACTTATACTACTGCCTAAACTGAACTCCTAGCTACGACTGAAGGCAGCACCTTCCAGCCAACACTTCTTTAACGTCTCTGTGTCAAAGACTACATACACAAGTTTAACTTCATTGTGCAAAACGGTATTTGAGTGGTGGTGTGTATGTGTGAGAGAACTGATCTCTGAAAACTACCCGAAAGTGTTCTCACACACTGAGGGAAATATAATTCTAAACTAAGCTGATAACACGATGAAGTGTTCCCTCTGGTACCCTCTGGGCTGATTGCTTCTTGAAAACTGATAGACCAATAATTGTGCCCTTTTTTTTCCACTCTCTCATCTTTTTCTTCACTAAGCTTTGGCTTCTATTTATACGAGTTTGGCTGAACGTACAGTGAGACTCAGTGAATGAATCTGTTGAAGTTTGAATTTGTTCCCCCAAATAGATATCTGGAACATTTGGCTTTAAGCGCTGCTGCAACGTCTCTTATTGTACCTTGATAGTACAATAGCTTTTGTATCTTTGTGCACAGTTGGATTAAGCTTGTCATAGCTGCAAACTGGTTCGCTCCTAACTGATGTTCTGAACTGGTCAGTTGAACTGGTGAGGTGAAATCAGTTGACTCGTCAGCTGAACTGATTTCACTGATTCAGTTGAACTGATCAATTGGGCTCTTCATCAGTTGAACACTTCATCAGCTGGCTGTGCTTCTGAAGTTTTTCTACTGAACCACATGTCAACTGGACAATCAGTTGAACTGCTCTTGATACTTCAGTTGTATTGGTTCAGTTCGATCAATCAGTTGTCACTTTCAATTTGCATCTCGATAGCTTCAGTTAAAGCTTGGTAATTGATCAATTTGATGTCTGGTCAGTTTCAATTTCTGCGCACTTAGCTAAACTCATTAGAAATAAATAAACAAGTTTTGTTAACATCAAAATAAAGATTGCGAACAAGAAATGTTACAACAATCTCCTCCTTTTTGATGATCACAAAACTTGAACAGTTAAAGCGATTTAAAATAAATTTAAACAATAAATAATTTTTCCCCCTTTGTGAGAATAAAAAATCTTTAAAAACATAAAAAGGAATAAAAGAACTTTCAGTTCGAGAGATGGCATAAAGAAAAACTCTCCGTCAACTACTGAATAAAATGATTTGAAAAACAATTTTCAGTTCGAGGGATAGCAAATTTAAAATCAGTTTAAAAGAATAGCTCCCCCTCAAGAACTGAATCAAAAACTCCCCTTCAAAAATATAATTGATGCGCGATTTTAAAAAGAAGTTTAAGCAATAAACACTCAAGCAGTTAAGGCAACATATAAACTGGAAAAATTAGTTCAGTTGCATGTAAACTAATTGGATACACATGATGTTAATTTAATCAATTACGCGTCCCTTGTATTAATATAAAGTACACCATCTTATGTAAGGAAATTGCTACTACACTTAGCAAATATTAAATAACATCAAGTATCAGTCAGTTTATATAAAATAGAACTAAGTGTACCAACAATTGGTCACCTAGAATGCTTGGAATGCTGCATCGATTTTGAGTTTCTTTTGCCATAAGAACAGATAATTGCCTTGGACTTTATCTCTGTGCTGGCTAACTGGTCTAACTGATCCTAACTGAACTCAACTGATGCTGAACCGCATTGATCAACTACTAGGATATGATATGGCAATGAAGCGGCGGCACTTATGATGATTAAGCTCCACTTAACTCATCAGTTTCAGCTGGTAGTTGGGTTCCGTCTGTTAATCAGTTGAACTGGTAAGCTGGCAACTGAAATCTTGTCCGCTGATCAGTTTAGCTATCATGCTGTCAGTTGAACTCAAAAATCATGCACATAGCTTAAACAACAAAAACATCACGGCAAACACATAAAACATTATAAGAGGGTTTTGAAAACCATTTTAAAACATATTTTAAAGAAATATCAGTTTTCAAATGTCCTTTTTAGAACATCTTGCTCCGATACCAATTGAAGGATCGAGTGTGCTAGTGATATTGAAGGCTTTTCAAACACTATATTCTCCAATGAGCTGCAATAGCTCGTGTTCTAAAAATGATGACATCAATGAATTAGATCGAGTGTAATGCCCGAGATTTTATCCTTTTACTCCGACATTTTTAATTGATGAATTGATGTGATTATAGAAGGATAACCCCGAGACAAGAAATTGGAAAGCATGGATATTGTATGTATGTCGGTCCATCAGGTATCGCGCACATGCGCGGAGACGAGGCGCGCATATGCACGAGTAGCAAATGCCGAGGCAGAAGACCTCGCGCATATGCGCGCATATGCGCGAGAAGAGGCGTGCATATGCGCGAGTATGTGAAATGAAGAAGTGCCGAGATAGTAGGTCTCGCGCATATGCGCGGGGACAGGGCACGCATATGCGCGAGCTGATGAATCCAGAATTGCCGAGACAGAGAGTCTCGCGCATATGCGCCGGTGATGGTCGCGCATATGCGCGAGACGTGCAGTATGTAGATTGAGCCACATGTATTTGCCATGCAATTAGATATGTATCCCTTCATTTTTCATTCAGATTAAGCAAGGAAAACCAAGAAGGAACTTCATGAAATCCTCCAATTCTCCATAGCATAGAATTTTGATTTTGTGTGAGATCCGTCCGTCAGAATTTCAATCCGAGTTTAGTACCGTGCTTCTATCGACAAGAGCTTCAAAAGAACGTAAGTTTTACTACTTTCTGTTATGGTTTGAAAATATGGTATTGAAGGAATCATGATTTGATCTATATTATGTATTCCTGAGATTGTAGTAATTGTATAATCGAAACCGGATCGAAGAACGGATACCGTATGAAATTGTTATCATTTTCAGATTTGATTTGATTGAGAATATACAGATTTTGTATTGGAATTGTGTTTATCGATTGATTATGAGTTGTTGAGATTGGTATCTGTTGATATTGTATTGCCGGTATCTCGAGATTGTGCTGTTATGCCGTCGAAACAGAATTAGATTGAGATTGAGCAATTCATGTCTTGAATTGAGTTGTATATTGATGTTGTATTTCTCGAATGTATTCCAGATTGGTATTGAAGATTTCAATGATAGAACAAAGCCAAACCCCCAGAAAAGAAAGGTATAAATCAATGTTAAATCGGGAAGATACGACTCGAGTAAGAGATAGCTTGAGTTTCCCAATATCACATACTTTATTGTAATTGCTTTGATGTTTGCAATCCATGAGATTGATATGCTTAGTCTATTGATTTATAGCAAAGCTTGTATTGAGTCTTTGGCAGATGTGCCATGTCTTTGGCAGAGGTGCCAAGTTATTGGACATTTGGTTTATATCGATGTTGCTTAGGAGTAGATCGACTCCTATTGTAGATATTCGATATAGAAGGCCAAAGTATGGGAATAAGAACGTACAACCATCTAGCTGTGAAGAGTAGGTGGGAGACTGTTGCGTTCTTATTCAACCGGGATCCCTAGATAAGAGTTGAGTCGAGATTATGAGTCAAAGAGTTTGATTTATGGTTCTGTATCGATTTATGCTTTCGTAGATTACGATGCATATTGTTTTACAAATGTTATATGCTTTTATATATGTTTATATGACTGCATGTATACGTTGTTTATACTGGAAATATATTTCTCACCGGAGTTATTCGGCTGTTGTTGTGTTTGTATGTGTACATGACAACAGGTGGGACAGGATCAGGGTCGAGAAGAGGATGAGAGATTGAGTTTATAGTGGAGATTCGGACCCAGAAGTAGAGTTGATTTTCACCACTTGATATGTAGTGAATGAACATCAGTTTGTTATGATTTTCTTTTGTACAAGACTTGTACTTTTAATCATGTTGTAGATATTAAACGTGATCTTGTGATTTTAATGAGATGGGACCTAACTTATTGTAGACTTTGTATACTTTTTTATAAAGTGTTCAACATTAAAAAAAAATTAATGACCCAGTTTATTCAATTGTTCCCACTTAATCCTAATGATGATTGAAAAGAATGAGTTAGCGTTCGGGTCCCCACGTCGAGTTTGGTTAGAAACCAAGCAAAAAACACTCGAAAGTAACCCTTCTTTAAGAAAGCTGATCAGTTAGAACTTTTAATCTCGCGTAACTGATTAACTGAAGATAAGGGAGATCAGTTCTAGCATGTCTCAGTTCAGTTATGGTGAGAACTGAACTGAGAGTTACTTGAAGTGATCAAATAAGTTTAAAGAAAGGGGTTAACAGTTAAAGTATACAAAATATGTTTATGGATGTTCAGAGATTTCAACTGATCATACATCACCCTTTCTACCGCCTCGGATAAGATCCACTAGAAGACTTTGATTTATACAATACTTTGTACAAACCCACTCAGCTAGGACTTACAATACTGCCTAAACCGAACTCCTAGCTACGACTGAAGCCAGCACCTTCCAACCAACACTTCTTTTAACGTATATGTGCCAAAAACTGCATACACAAGTTTAACGTCATTGTGCAAGACGGTATTTGAGTGGTGGTGTGTGTGTGAGAGAGAACTGATCTCTGAAAACTACCCGAAAGTGTTCTCACACACTGAGGGAAATATGCTTCTAAACAAAGCTGATAACACGATGAAGTGTTCCCTCTGGGCTAATTGCTTCTTGAAAGCTGATAGACAAATAAACGTGCCCTTTCTTTTTCCACTCTCTCATATTTTTCTTCACTGAGCTTCAGCTTCTATTTATACGAGTTTGGCTGAACATACAGTGAGACTCAGTGAATGAATCCATTGCAGTTTGAATTTGTTCCCCCAAATAGATATCTAGAACATTTGGCTTTAAGCGCTGCTGCAACGTCTTTTTGTACCTTGATAGTATAATAGCTTTTATACCTTTGTACACAGCTGGATTAAGCTTGTCTTATCTTCAAATTGGTCGCTCCTAACTGATGTTCTGAACTGGTCAATTGAACTGGTCTTGAACTGGTGAGGTGAAATCAGTTGACTCGTCAGCTGGACTGATTTCAATGATTCAGTTGAACTGATCAGTTGGGCTCTTCATCGGTTGAACACTTCATCAGCTGGCCGGGCTTCTGAAGGTCTTCTGCTGAACCACCTGTCAACTGGACAATCAGTTGAACTGCTCTTGATACTTCAGTTGTACTGGTTCAGTTTGATCAATTAGTTGTCACTTTCAGTTTGCGTCTCGATGGCTTCAGTTAAAGCTTGGTAACTGATCAATTCGATGCCTGGTCAGTTTCAGTTCTTGTGCACTTAGGTAAACTCATTAGAAATAAATAAACAAGTTTTGTTAACATCAAAATAAAATTATGAACATCAAATGTTCCAACAACAAGAAATCTGGAAATATCCATTCAATCACAACGAAACACTTGTATTTTTACATCTGAGTACATACAACAATTGAAAAGAAAATTGCTAAAATAATAGCATATTTTGAACAACATCAAATATCAGTCGGTTTATGTGTTACAGAACTGGATATACCAACAACTGGTTGTCTTGACTGCTTGAAATGTTGCACCGGTCGTGGGTTCAATTTGTTAGAGAAACGAGTTAATTTGCCTTGAACTTGATCTTTTTGCTAGCTAACTAGTCGAGTAAACTCAAACTAGGCTCAAGCGGAATACAACTAGTGATTTAATCAACCAACATCCCAGCATGGATGAGTTTCGTCTGAAGAACAGCTGACCTGAAAGGTTTGCAACTGAAATTTTGTTCATCGAACAATTTAGCCGTGCATCTTGACAGATGAAGCTCAGGACCCTGCAGGCTGATTAAAGCCTCAAATCTAGGAGTCGAGAGAAGTGGGACAATTTTAGTCGCAGAGCCAATCCTCTCAACCCTTCACAATGAGTGATAGATAAACATTTTCAAATAGTTTTGAAAATAGTATGAAATATTTTAAATAGCTTTTAACACTATTTTAAAGTAACATATTTTAAAACAAATTTTCTTCTTAGAACAGCTAGCTCTTATACCAATTGAAGGAATCGGTTAAAGGTGGAAGAGTGTTTAGAACGGGGGGTTGAATAAATACTCACAATTTTCACAACCTTTCGAATATAGATGAGTCGGTTTAGTGATAACTTGATACTCGGGGATCTTGTAAATCAATATCAATCAGTTAACAAAGAATGTGCGGAAATAAATTGACTGATAGATAGAATAAAAAATGAAATAAGAAGACACAAGATTTTATTGATGTTCGGAGATTTCAAACACTCCTACGTCACCCCTTCTATCTCAATGATAGGATATTCACTAAAAGATTTTGATCGATACAAACAGTTGTACAGACACACTTTAGTTTTAGACTTAACAATGCTAAACTGAAACTCTTAGTTACAAGCTTGTTTACAGTACTCACTAGAACTGAAATATTTTAGCACAACTGATCTCTTGCAAGATCAAGTATTACAGTATGTGCTTGAAAGCTCAAAATATAGCCTGAAAGATATGAATGTATGCAATAAGCATGAGCTTTGATATTTGCAAGGATTTCAGCAGAGTAACAGAATAGTAAATCACTCAGTTTATTGTTTTATACTCTGAGCGAGTTGTTCAAAAGTTATTTCTCAGCTGCTCTTCTCTGCTATTTATAGGCTTCCCTCCAACGGTAATATTAAATACGATTTGAAACTTTCTATCAGTTGCTTGCCACGTCGACATTCTTCTGACAGTCGTACACTGCAGCTTTTCTGAAATGCGGCGATACCGCTACTTGTTGCAGTCAGCTTTTGTCGGTTGAATGTATTTTTTCTTAACTGATGACGTGTACAGCTGAGAGATCAGCTGATCAAATGTAGTTGATAAGCTCATAGCTGTTTGTAGTAACTAATCAGTCAGTTGTCTGCGTAGTTCAGTTGCTAGTTCAATTGCCTTCGAAAATCTGCGTATTATCCTTCAGTTACTGGAAACCGATAGTTTGCATATTTTAGATCAGTTTCTACCAGTCTTCTTGATCTGTTGGTTTAATCTTTTAAACGCTCAGTTTGTCAAACATCCGAAATTTAGTTTCCAATGCATTTATCTTTTATCCTTCAGTTACTGACATCTCCATAAAGATAGCGTTTACATCAAATATGCTAGTCTCAAGCTCAAACATCATTTATCTTTATTTTAGATGGCTGATTCGACTAGGAACTTGTTTAGAATATACGGTACACTTCATAATGAGTTTCATGATCTTACGTTGAGAGAAGACCTCATGGTATCTTTTACATGTTCAAGGATTCTAGTTATGCAGCTTACATAAGTATACAAATAAAGTAAATGTCATTATTGGATAAAACTGAAAATTTTATCAAAATAAAGATTGTTTTTACATGAGAGTCAAAAAAGTCCAAGCAACAAGTTGGCTCCTTGGGCACCTACTCTAACAATCTTCCACTTGTCCTATAGCTAACTACTCATATATTTCAAACTCATTGCTTCACCATGCTTCTCAAACAATGGTCCTGGCATGGTTTCGTCAGTGAATCAACAATGTTATCTGCAGAGACGACTTCCTATACTGATATGTCTCATTTTCTCACATTCCTCGGATTTTGTGTAATTTTCTCAGTATATGTTTGGATTGTTGATGAGACCCCGATTCCTTTGCTCACGCAATGGCACCGGTGTTGTCGTAGTAGACCGGGACTGAATCAACTCCTTAAGGAATGTCACCCAACTCTTGAACAAATTTCTTCATTCAAACAGCATCATTCGATGCAACTGATGTAGCTATGTATTCGGCCTCAGTGGTTGAATCAGTTGTGGTGTCTTGCTTGGAACTATTCCAAGAGACAACACCATCATTGAGCTTGAATACAAATCCAGAAGTTGATTTCGAATCATTCACATCTGATTGGAAGCTAGAATCAGGATAGTCTTCCAATTTTAATTTTTCACTCCCATAAACCATGAACATATTCTTAGTTATTATTAAGTATTTAAGAATATCCTTCGGCTTTCCAATGCAATGGACCAAGATTTGACTGATATATGCTTTCAACACTCAGTGCAAATGCAAAATCAGGTCGAGTAAATATCATACTATGCATTATACTACCTATAGTACACACATATGGGATGTGGCTTATGTATACTTGGAATCTCACTGCAGTTCCACTAACGTTTTTGTATACACATGATTCCTAAGGGCTTTTAACAAAATCACAAACTCTTTGACGGTGTTGTCAAATATGAGGTTCCAGCTCCTTGATGCATGTTTGAGTACATAGATAAATCTCTTAAGTTTGCATACTTTATGCTCACTTCCTACTGATGTGATCTTTTAGGTTGAGACATGTAAATCTCTTTCTTACTATTATCATTAAGGATCGGATTGTTGTTTTCACATATATCTATCATATTTCATGTAATACCATGCTGCTATGGCTAGCAATATCCTAATGGACTTTAACATTGCGACTGGAGAAAAGATTTCATCATGGTCAATACATTGCCTTTGAGTATATCATTTTGCTACCGATCTTGCTTTGAAGGTCGTTACATTTACATCCGCCCCAATTTTCTTTTTGTAAATCCATTTGCTTCGTATGAGAACAATTTCCTCGGGTGGATCTACTAAAGACCATACTTGGTTCGAATACATGGAGTCCATCTCGGACTGCATGGCTTCAAGCCATTTAGATGAATCGACATCAAAAAATGCTTCTTTGAAGTTTTTTGGATAACATCCAGGAATGGCTCATCTTGGCCTTCTTCAAAAAGCAGGCTCATCTTCTTAGGTGGCTGTGAGACCCTTTCGAATCTCTTAGGAGCTTGTGTTTCTTCAACTTGCTATTGGAATGTGGGTTCTACTATTTAAGGAGTGGGTGTTTCTCGTATATCTTTGAGTTCTATTATCCATCATTTTCTATCTCACAGAAACTCCTTCTCCAAGAAAGTTACATTCCTTGAAAAAAATGAATTTATTTCATTGTGTTTATAGAAATAATATACAATATAATTCTTTGTATCCAACAGAATAGCACAAATTGATCATATTATCCAATTTGTCTCTCACTGTCTAATTCACAAAAGCATGACATCCACATATTCTATAGAAAGGACATTTGTGCAATTTTCTCATCCATATTTCATATGGTGTTTTATCTACCGTTTTTGTATGGAGTTGGTTCAACAACATTGTCGTATTTTCGAGTGCAAATCCCCAAAATGATGACGGAAATGCAGTGAATCTCATCATAGATTTAACCATGTCCATCAATGTCCGATTACGATGTTCTGATATACGATTCAACTGTGGTGTGTTAGGTTGGGTCCTCTGTCAGAGAATCCCATTCTCTCTAAGGTAGTCTTGACATTCAATACTTAAGTATTCTCCACCTTGATCAAATCGAAGTGTTTTAATGTTCTTTCTTAACTGTTTCTCTAGTTCAGCTCTCAATTATTTGAACTTTTCAAAAGTTTCAGACTTGTATTTCATTAAATACGGATACTCATAGATCAAGAAGTCATCACCAATTTTGAAAATTAGAGCTTGGTTAGCATATTTTAATCAAGAATAACATAAATGGAATACGTGACGAAATATAAAACATATCATCATTGCCGATTATTTTAAATATTTTATAAGACATAAAATGTAGACTTTTTTTAGAATTGTCTCTCACTATTTTGACATTTTCACCACATAGTGATGAATACGGCAAATCCAATTTCCTTAATAAGTGCGCAAGACTCAATTGTTAAATTATGATCCGAAAAATATCAGTCAATCATAATTTTCAAAATGTAGGAGTCAATTGCAACCTCTTGCAACTCACGTATTTTTACCTCGTGTACGATGAAGGCCCAATAATATGATCATCTTTCTCTTCATGTGTCAAGCTCGACCCATAATGTTGAACCTTAGTGGACAGTCGTCATGAGATCCCCCATTAATATAAGTCAAAATCATGGGAGTTCCACGTGGTTCACATCAATTATGTCAGTGAAAATCACAGCTTTTGGGCGTCGAGGTCTCCCCAATAATACGAGCCAGACACAAATCGCGGGTAGCGTTCATCATACAACCACTGCTGATGAAAGACAAGTAAATATCAAACTTTCTTTAATTTTTATTTTAATAGACTTGATTTAAATTTTGAATCTTATCAAAAATGATGGATTTTAGTTTTGAAAATGTGTCTCATCATTAATTTTAAAATCTCGTATCATGTTTATTTGTATGTTCAAAGGATTCATGCAACTCTTATAATTATATTAATAACCAACATACTGATTATTTATAATATATCACATTAATTATAAATTGTTGGAATATTTCATGTTCGCAATCTTTGTTTTATGTTAACAAAACTTTTTATTGTAATTCTAACATATTTACTCACGTGTGAAGTTGCAAACACAAGAAGCAAACCGAAAGTGAATTTAGCCAAACTGAATTTCTGGCGAGATTCGATGTTTTGATAATATCTCTCAGCTGGATGATTCAAATGACAATCCGCTAACTTGACTGATCAAAAAACGCAATTTGGAACGAGTTTTATTTCACATCAGTAGGGCAAACTCGGATGTTATCAAAGTCTAAAGGATCTCTGAATTCCCGAACTGATTGCACAAAAACAACAATCAGTTGAGTATGAGCAGTTGCGGTATTTTGATCATATCTCTCAGATCGGTTATTGAAATGAAGCAATTCAGTATGCGTTGGAAAGATAAGACAATTCTCTACAAATCATATTCAAAAGACACTCTGAATCGAATCTTAAGATACTGATAAATGACGATAAAGCTACTGGTTTTGCACAAACTGAAATCAAACTAGCTGATTTCAGCACACTGGCTGAAACTGAACCAAACCAGTTGAACTGACTAGCTGAAACTGAACTGAACCAGACTAGACGAACTGAATCAAATTGATGGATCGGTTCTAACATGTAACGCCCCGAAAATTCGAAGATCCACGTAAACCACGTGCATTCAAGTTATTAAACTTCTTTTGTATTTTATTAAATTATTTTAATGCATTGAATGCATGTTTATTTCATGAATTTTTATTTCACTTCATGGTGTATTTAAAGTTTCATGTATTAGGATTTTAAGTTGCATTTCACGCTCGAACGAGGAACGCAGACCGTGGATATATCAGGAAAAATATTCTAATTAAATAATTATTTTTAATTATTTAATATGATGTTTTTTTAAGTATGATTTTTTAAAATGGGCCTTGTTTGGGTATTTTTACCCACCGGGTTATATTTTTAGCCGGTACACAAATTTTATCGACTCGGGGGACTTTTTGAGAGCTCGGACAATATTTTCAAAGACTTACCAAAACGAAATATTTTTTGAGAGTGCCATTGGGATTGATGGGTTGTTTAATGCTTAATGGGCTCAAAACCCTTTAAAACCATTTAATTTTAACTAGAGGCCCATTAGTGCCTTGTATTCTAATTTAAATACATCATTTAGCCAATCCTAATCATATTATAACCTAGCATCCGCCCACTCCACCTTTCAGCAGCCTCTCCCTCGTGTTTTTCAGCAGCAAACTCCAGCAAAGTCATGGCCCCCTTTATTATTCAAAGAAAATTCTCTCTCGCCTTTCTGTTTCACGTCCCACGTGCGTATTTTCAAGATTTTGATCATATAACCGGTAAGGTACGGGTGTATCTCTTATTTCTCTTCATTCATGCCAATATTATGCTGAATTATATGTAAATGCATGAGAAATTATTTACATATCTTGAGGTTTTGTTTTATGCAAGGATTTTACATGAAAATGCATCATATTTTATTCATTCTCATGTTTTCTAGAATTTGTACAATGGCTGCCGATTTTTATGTTGCTAAGGGTTGTACACGTCGACTAAAGGGAGAACTTAAGGTTGGAGTCCAAGCTTTATTGATTTTAGGAGAGGGCCGATCGAGTTCTTTGGGTTATGGCTTGGTGGTGTATGTGGATCGGGCGATGGGGCTGATCCGACGGTGCAAGGGCCGAGCTAAGCCATGGACCAAACCCTAGTGAGTTTGAGACACAGCCTAGGAGGGCTTGAACACTGCTGGATTTATCCAGGTAGCCGATGGATCAACATGAGAGAAGGTTGGCTCGGTTGGTGCGATCTTGGTGGCTAGCGAGCGTGTGAATTGTGCAGCATGCATGGGGCAGGGAGCTTGGGTTAAGTCAGTCAAGGAGAGTCCTAAGGTGGGCTAGGAAGGGTTGGTCCAAGGCTAGTCCGAGCCGGTAGGGCCTAGGGTCGAAAATTTTCAAGTTTAGTGTACTAGGGTTTGAAGATGTGAAGTGCAGAAAATTCCAGCAACCTTTGGGGCTTGTTTCATGAGACATAAGTGATCTATAATGAGTAGTTTAAGGGCTGGTCATGTAGCTTTAAGCCACGGTTTAAGTTGGGAAAGATTTGGTTAGGTTTCGGGTTGATTCGGGTTAACATCGGGACCCTGGTCCAAGTTTTAAACGCACCGTATAAGTTTTGAATTGGGCTCAAATTTAAGTTTAAGAAATGCTTATAAAAAATTTTTGTGGTTTTTTAAGAAGTTTTGTAAGCTTCGGATCGAAATTTTGAGGTCTAGGGGTAAAATGGTCATTTTGGGTTTCCATGGGCAAAATGGTCATTTTGGGCCCAGGGCGAGCTTTTCGTCCTGGCAGCAACCTGAGCATAATTTGACATGTTTTTAAATGTTTATGTATCACGTATATGACTTTTTGCTAAATATGAAAAATACGTTGCATGCTTGGTTTTAAAAAAAATTACGTATATGCATGTTTTTATAATGATGGACAAGATGACATGTTTTGAAGGATGAGAGTTGGTTGTGACTAATATGTTTATATGAGATATTATGAGCTGAGGCCAAGTCTCAGTGGATCGATAATGCTGTCGATGATGTCCTGGCCACCGGGTACCATGGTTATATGTAGATAGATCCATCAAATAGAGCTCATACGATTAGAGCTAATACAAAAGTCACAACTAATGAACTGAATTCAATTAAAGTAAATGTATAAGTATATGATGACATGATGAGTTGTTTTTACACGCTATGCTATGATACGACATGTTTAAGTTTACGTTTTTAAGATCATGAAATGTATGTTGATTACAGTACTTTTCATTTTTGCATATTATGTATATGTATTATCTATTAACGTTGCAGGTGTGTTGAGTCTATAGACTCACTAGGTGTAAAGGATGTAGGTGAGCATTTTGATCAGGAGGTTGGAGGTGCCGAAGACTGAGTAGGCGAAGTTGGATGTGCGCACGTGAACCCGAGGACCTTATTTTTTCCGCACATCATGTTTTGAGATAGGAGAGGACGTTAATATTTTCACTCATTCATTTTATTACGTTATTGGTTATCAGGATGTTTACACGCTTCATACTCGAATTATTTTTAAAAACTCATGCCTAGAGTTGACGATTGTCTATTTTTAAAACTGCAGTATTTTTACTTGTTTGTTGATGGCTACTATTTTATAAATGTAAATATTCAGCAGTATTGCATGCATGATTTATGAATTTCTAAAATGAGAGAAAAAATCTAGTAGCATTTTAATTACTAGATTTTTCAGTTGGTATCAGAGCAAGGATCTTATATAGGGTTGTGTCACCGCCAACTTCTTCAGCTCAACCTTCAAGCCTCAAGTCTGTAACTTTAAAGGTTTTAAACGTTTTTAATGGTATCTCCTACATGTTTACATGATATAAGTTTACAGCATAGGACTATCCGTCGTTATGTTTCGAGATTAGATGCTTTAAAATTTTTGTGCATGTTAAGACATGAAATGAGAAATTATATGATTTTCATGCATGCTGGCTTTGTGATGGCATTGGACATGATTAAGAATTTAGCTAATGGACATTAGGAAAGGTTGAAAATGATTTGACTAAATTGATTTTTGGGTATTAGTACTGATATTCTAATTTTTGGGTCATAAGTTAGTCATGAAGATTATGAATGCTTTTAGGACTTGTAGATTTTCTAAGAAAATACTGATGGTTCGTGGTTACTAGTTGAGTTAATTTTTGAGAAATTCATATAAGGAATAATGAATCGAAGGCTTTGGGATTTTAAGTATTTATGGAAATGTAAGATTGGTTATGGGAATTGATTTTGGGTTTAATAAGCTTAAAATTAATGAACTTTATGTTACGAGAAACCTATAAAATGGAATTAGGAACGCCAAGAACTTATAGGTAATTGTGGAATTTTTTTAGATTAAGGACAATTTGGATAATTTTCGAGGAAATTAAGAATTAATTTTGCAATTTTTAAGAAATTTGGGAACTAGTTTAGCAGTAAGTGAGAATCGAATGGTTTAAAGGATATGAATTTTCTATGATTTAGGCTTGAAGGGATATTTAGAACCTTGAAACATCGGGATTATAATGTTATAAGGAATGGTAATCAAGGGCATTGTAGGATGAATCAATATTGAGCTTGAAAATATAAGTGTTAATGGAATAATGTTGTGGCAAATTAAGAATTTAGAATGATAACAATTTAAGATAAAGTTGATCAACTAGTTAAGTTATAAGATTAGACAGTAAGTTAACTTATTTTTGGGAGCTTAAGGTTTGATGTAGCATAAGTTTTAATCATGATCTTAAGAATTAAAATTATACATGTGTTAGGGTTAAAATTTTCTAGAAAGTTGGGCATGACTGATGGTTATGGTACTTGTTAGACGCATGTAAGAAGTGCGGTAGACACCTTGTCTTCAGGGATTTTTGAATGTTATTAAGAAACTTGAGAATAAGTGGATATGTGTATTGGAATTATGTTATCTAAGACTATTTAAGTTGCGTAAGCTTGAATTTCAAGTTTATGAAATAGGTGTTCATACAAAAAATTTGGGTGAAATAAAACAAAAAGAGAATTAGTGATATTCGACGTAGGTTACCAATAAACAAATATTAAGATTTTTATCGAGTAAGAAATCTAAAATCTTGATATGTGGATTTTAGAATTATATGAATTTTAAGTGAATTTGAATTATTAGATTAAGTTTATCGCTAATATGGGATAATTTATTAAGTTTTATACGCTAGTACTAATTAAGTATTAAGGATACGTAAGAATGCGACATTCGTTTCAATGAGAAAAGTCCAAAAGGCTTAGGCCTCAACTATATTGTAATTGGGAAGAAAATAGTTAAATTAAATTAGTTTGGTGTCGTAAGATAAAGGTTTGATTCAAGGATCATAGGCAAATATTAGCATATGGTTGAGATAAGGTTTAACTTTTAAGTATATTACCGAGGATGGAAGTCGATTGGTAATTTTGATGCTAAAAGTTCTTGGGTTGATCTGCATAAATGCTAATGTAATAGGTCAATAATCATTATGGGTATAGTATAACAAAAGTAAAGTGTTATAGGTTTAGACATCCATTTCTAGTATGAGAAATTACGATAAAGATCAAATTCAAGGTCATGCTAGAATAGAACTAAGTCGTCATAGGCCGTTTTAAGTTGTGTTTCGCAAAAGAAGATTTTGGAGGTAAATGTAATTGGGATTGAGGAAACGTAAGAACCTCTTAACACTTATTTTATCAGAGCAGCGTAGTGGATGTGTGGATTATTGGGATACTAGAATTAAGAGTCTAAAATTTTTGATTATCGAGGATAAGCAAATTTCGGGGACGAAAATCAATTTAAGGGAGATAGATTGTAACGTCCCAAGAATTTGAAGGTCCACGTAAACTACATGCGTGCAAGTTATTAAACCTCTTTTGTATTTTATTAAATTTTTTTAATGCATTAAATGTATGTTTATTTCATGAATTTGTGTTTTAATTCATGGTTTATTTAAAGTTTCATATATTTTGATTTTAAGTTGCATTTCGCGCTCGAACGGGGAATGGAGACCGGGGATATATCAAGAAAAATATTCTAATTAAATAATTATTTTTAATTATTTAATATGAGGTTCTTTTAAGTATTATTTTGAAAATGGGCCTTGGTTGGGTATTTTTACCCGTCGGATTATATTTTTAGCCGGCACGAAAATTTTATCGACTCGGAGGACTTTTTAAGAGCTCGGGCAATATTTTAAAAGACATACCAAAACGAAATATTTTTGGAGAGTGTCATTGGGCTTGATGGATTTTTTAATGCTTAATGGGCTCAAAATCCTTTAAAACCATTTAATTTTAACTAGAGGCTCATTAGTGCCTTGTATTTTAATTTAAATACATCATTTAGCCAATTCTAATCATATTATAACCTAGCAGCCGCCCACTCCACCTTTCAGCAGCCTCTCCCTCGTGATTTTCAGCAGCAAACTCCAGCAAAGTCACGGACCTCTTTATTATTCAAAGAAAATTCTCTCTCGCCTCTCTGTTTCACGTCTCACGTGCGTATTTTCAAGCTTTTGATCATATAAACTCTAAGGTGCTCGAGTATCTCTTATTTATCTTCATTCACGCCAATATTATGCTAAGTTGTATGTAAATGCATGAGAAATTATTTACATATCTTGAGGTTTTGTTTTATGCAAGGATTTTACATGAAAATGCATCCTTTTTTATTCATTCTCACATTTTCTAGCATTTGTGCAAGGGATGCCAATTTTTATATTGTTAATGGCTGTACACGTCGAGTAAGGGGAGAAATTAAGGCTAGAGTCGAAGCTTTGTTAATTTTATGAGAGGGCCGATCGAGTTCTTTGGGTTATGGCTTGGTGGTGTGTGTGGATCGGGCGATGGGGCTGATCCAAAGGTGCAAGGGCCGAGCTAAGCCTTGGACCAGACCCTGGTGGCTCTAATACATAGCCTAGGAGGGCTCGAACACTGCTGGATTTATCCAAGTAGTCGATGGTTCAAGATGATAGAAGGTTGGCTCTGTTGGTGCGATCTTGGTGGCTAGCGAGCGTGTGAGTTGTGCAGCATGCATGGGGCAGAGAGCTTGGGTTAAGTCAGTCGAGGAGAGTCCTAAGGTGGGTTAGGAAGGGTTGGTCCAAGGCTAGTTCTAGCCGGTACGGCGTAGGGTCGAAAATTTGCAAGTTTAGTGTACTAGGGTTTGAAGATGTGAAGTGCAGAAAATTCCAGCAACCTTTGGGGCTTGTTTCGTGAGACATAAGTGGTCTGGAATGAGTAGTTTAAGGGCTGGTCATGTAGCTCAACTGGTACCAACACTGTAAGAATCTAGGTACTTATGTCTGGAGGTCCTGGGTTCAGGTGTTGGGGGAGGCGAAAGAAATCACTTTCTAGGGGTGGGATATTCTATTAGTGAGGTGCATGGGCATGGGCTAGTGCTCATGATGGACCATCCTAACGACACATGATCAGTAGTGCTGCGTGGGTATGGGCCAAGGCCCATGTTGATGCAGCCTCATGGCCCTTGATTGTTACAAACCTGCAAGCATGCTTCAAACAAAATATTCTCAATGAGCTGCAATGGCTTGTGTTCTAAAAATGTAAACACCGATGGATTAGATCGAGTTTGGTTATAAACCAAGTGGAAAATACTTGAAGTAATCCTTCGTTAAGAAAGCTAACTAGTTTGAAAGCCTTTTAACTTGTGTAAACTGATTAACTGATATGAAGGGGGTTAGTTTGAGCTTGTATCAGTTCAGTTATGGTGAGAATTGAATTGATACCAGCTGAACTGATCAAATCAGTTTTAAAGCAATAGTTAAACAGTTAAATACACAAAATATTTTTTTGGATGTTCGGATACTTCAATTTCTCCTACGTCACCCCTTCTAGCATCTCGGGTAGGATCCACTAGAAGACTTTGATTTATACAATGTCTTGTACAAACCTATTCAGCCTATGACTTATACTACTGCCTAACTGAACTCTAGCCTAGACTTAAGATAACACCTTACAGGCAACACTTGTTTAACGTTTATGTGTTTATGACTACATGCAAAATTTTAATGTCTTTGTGCAAGACTCACTCAGCTATTCAATAAGCTAAACTCTCTGTATATGTGAGTGATAGTGTGTGCGTGTGTGAGAACTGATATATGAATACAATACGAAAGTGTTCTCACACATTGAGAGAATTGTGCTTCTAATATAAGATGATAACACTTTGAAGTGTTCCCTCAAATTTGGGCTAATTACTTCTTGTAAGCTAATCTATGTTGAGCGTGCCCTTCTCTCTTGATTTTCTCACACTTCTATATTTTTCCACACATTTGTATATTGATGATCTTGGTCTGGTATTTATAGAGGCAATGAGACTGTACACCAAGACTCATCAAATATGTTTGTTGCAATTTAAATATGTTCCTCGAAATATGTCTGTACTTTCTGACAGTCATTCTGGAATGTTTTGGCTTTAAGCTCTGCTGCAACGTCTATTATTGTCTTTTGACTGGACAAAAGCTTTTCCTCAATACGCACAGCTAGATTCCATTTGAATAACCTTGTCGTGTTCTGCAATCTGATTGATTCCTAGCTGATGTTCTGAACTGGCCAGTTGAACTGACCTTGAACTAGTTTGGTGAAATCAGTTGGCTCGTCACTGATTTCACTGCTTCAGTTGAACTGGTCAGCTGGGCTCTTCATCAATTGAGCTTTTCATCAGCTGGCCGAACTTTTGAAGGTCTTCTGCTGAACCACCTATCAGTTGGACAATCAGTTGAACTGGTCTTTGATACATCAGTTGAACTAATTCAATTTGGGCAATCAGTTGGCGCTTTCAGTTTTGCGTCTCAATAGCTTCAGTTTTGGCTCGATAACTGATCGGTTTGAATCCTTATCAGTTTCAGCTTCTGTGCACTTCAGTAACTTCATTAGAAACAAAATAACAAGTTTTTTTAACATCAAAATCAAGATTGCGAACATAAAATATTCCAACACAAACCTGTTGAACTGAACCAGACTAGAATTGAACTGAACCAGACCAGCTGAAACTGAACCAGACCAAACCAGTTGAACTAAACAAGACCAGAACTGAATTGAACCAAACCAAACCAGTTGGACTGAACCAAACCAGTTGACCACTCGGGAAAATGTCCAGTAAGGCGAATTTAACAGTTGCAATTTCAGAAGCAGTACAGAAACTTTCCAAACGGTCATATTCTTGTATTTAATGTATATATCATTGTTGGAGCCTATAAATACAACATCTTGAAGATCAAACAAGAGCTTTTGAAGAGGAATTAAATAATGGGCAGTTATCATGAAGAAATCAGCAAGTTGAGAGCACAAGCCCTTGTGTGAGGAGATATTTGAGATGTACACTGTAAAAAATAAATTTCGCACACACAATCACTAACACATATACAAGAGTGTTGAACTTCAAATATTAGTTGAGTGAGTCTTCACACAGAGACGTAAAACAATGTGTTTGTAGTCTTTGCATATGAGACATTAAACAATATGTTGATTGTGTGGTGCTGCCTACAATCTTGAGTGTATGAGTTCTAGTTAGGTGTTGCCCTTATGGAGCGGGTTTGTACAAGGTGTTGTATAAATCAAAGTCTTCTAGTGGATCCTTTCCAAGGGAAAGAATGGTTGACGTATGGGCATTTGAAGTCTACAAACATCCATAAACAAATTCGTGTATATATGTTTACTGCATTTACTTATCATTTCCATTATTTTAAAGATGCATTCTTGAAGCATTTTATGTGTTCTTCAAATATCAAAATATTGCATACAAATTTTTTGATAAAATGCTTCAATAAAAATATTTTTACTCATTCAACTTGCATATGTTTTAAATGCTTTACAAAATGTTTAATCGGTTTCTACGAGGGATTATTTCGAGTTTTTTTGCGTTTGGCTTTAAAACCAAACTCGATTTAATTCATCGGTGTTCAATATTTCAATAACTGAGCTATTGTAGCTCAACGATTATCCCCATAACCGATCCTATCATAAATAATAAATTATGATTGATAACTGAGAGCTAATTGATTCATATGAGTCATTTATAGATCCAAATCCAAAAACGAGGTAAATAAATTGATGCAAATGCAATATTACATAAGTTTCCAATATTTTGCATTTCTTCAATCTTCAAAACTCTTGAAGATCTGGCCCCACCATCTTCAAATCTTGAGTTCCCACTAAATCTAATATTTACAGTAAATTTCAATGGCACATTGAGATATAAATATAACGGGTGGAAATGGGTCATAAGCCGCCATACTCACTTTAAATAAATATTAAATAATTAAAAACATAACATATAAAATTTCCTAATATACACCTAGAAAATTGTTCATGATTCTCGATCATCATATTTATCATATAAAATCAAATATTATATTAAACCAATAATATCAAATATTATCAACAAATCATGTATCTGTAATTTATCATTAACCACTATAATTATAAATAAATTAATAAGTTGAATAAATGCATTTATCTAACTTCAATTAATTCATTAATAATTAAATTTCAAATAAAACATATTTTACTATAAATAATTAAAATATAATTCTAATTATTTATTTTATAATAAAATTCCATAATTTTATCAAAATTTATTTTCAGGGGTTAATTTGATTAAATTTTTATTAAATATCAATTTGACTTAAAAATTTTGAAAAATCAAAAAATTGTCTTGAGGCCCTCAAAAAGAGTCCCCGAGTGGAGGGCTGCCCGAGACCATCTCGGGTTCCCCGCCCGTGCCCCGTTCAGCACCGCCTGAAAAGTTTGGGCAGCAACAAGCAAGCAAGGTTGTGCCCAAATAAAAAAAATTAAATAAAAACTGGTCAGGAAGCATAGTGCCTACCCTGGGCAATGCTTTCCTGTTTGCACGCTTCCTAGAACTATTCCGGACAGTTAAAATAATTTTTTTATTTTTAAAATAAAAATTTTATGGGCATACGCTGCTGCCTTAAATTGCAGGGGCTACCCGGAACAGTTCCAAGCAACAGTAAATTTAAAAAAAAAAAAAGAAATTTTTTTGGGCATTTGTTTTCTGGAATTTCAAACGAGGTTAGAAATAAGTAACTCATTTTTTCTGGAATTTCAAACTCGATTAGAAATAAATTAACTCAACAAGATTCAAAGAACAAATCATATGATAGATAATAAACTTGGCTCTGATACCACTATTCATATACCGTTTTCTTGCACACAAGATGCAACAAAAATTTTAAAATATTAGCTTTGACATTCAAAACATTTCTTGGATGTCGTATGATTTAAATAATTCATAGAGTATTTAGAACTTATTTAACCTTGTGTATTCAATTTTGGATCTAACTATTCCGGTTTTTAAGCGGATATAGCCGTTGTTATAAATCCTTACGAACGGATCTCCTCATTTTTCAATCGTCTAATCAAGTCCACGATCAAAGAATGAATTCCTAATATATATCGAACTAGATATCTGAACGAAATTTACGTCAAGATTGGATCGCTGGAAATAATCATGTATACAATTGTTTGGAGTGTAATTTTCTTAAATTTATTTGCAAAACTTATATAACATAGTGATAAAATATTAAATGCAATATAGTAAATTTTATTATAATATATAATATGATATATTAGTTAGAAAACAATATACAGGACAATATTAGAATTTAAAAAAAAACCTGCATACAATTAATAGATAGGATGAATAGATTATTTTAAATGTTTATATAGATTTATATTATATTTATATTATAATTAATTATTACAATTTATTAATTAGTAAAAAAATATTCTTGAAAGAAATTATAAACTTTCTTCTGGACAGATTCAAAAATCTGTTTATCCTCCTCAACAATCTTTTATTATAGAAAAAAATAATAGAATTTTAAATTTTACTGCTTTTTCTAAATTATTTGAGAATGATATGTTACAAATAACTGTTAAACATATTAATCAGATAATTAAAAAACAGAATTATACAAATTTGTATCTTACGATAATAGGTGAAGAGATAGTTTCTCTTAAGGATCGTATAGATAAAATTATTCTGGCTATTAATCAAATTAAACCAGATGTTCATATCCAAACAAAAGAAGAAGAAACTAATATTGTTTCTATTGCTACTTCTTCTATTCAATCCCCTCCAGATATAAAGGATTTTAAATTTAAATCTTCTATTTCTGATATAGAAAAATTATTAGAAGAAAAATTTAAAAATCTTAATTTGAATACTCTTAATGAAGAGTTTGATAATGATGAGAATCATTCTGTGGAAGAAATTAATAAAATTAAATGGGCAGATAGACCTACCCAAAATAAATATTATTATAATAGACCTACTCCCATGGATGTTCTTATTGAAAAACAAGAATATATATTTGCTAATAGTTATAATGGGAAAAGTATTTATGAATGATATTTTTTATAATTATAGCAATTTTATAATTGTTTATATTGATGATATCTTAGTATTTTCAAATGATATTGAAATGCATTTTAAACATTTAGATATGTTTAAAAATATTGTTATTCAAAATGGTCTTGTTATCTCAAAATCTAAAATGATTTTATTTCAAACTAATATCAGATTTCTTGGTCATATGATTGAGAAAGGGAAAATAATTCATATACAAAGAAGTATAGAATTTGGTTCAAAATTTCCTGATATAATAACTGATAAAACTCAGTTACAAAGCTTTTTAGGAAGTTTGAATTATATTTCTTCTTATATTAAAGATCTTACTAAAGATTCTGCTATCCTATATGATAGATTAAAGAAAAATTCTTTACCCTGGTCTGAAAGACATACAATAGATGTTAGAAATATTAAGGAAAAAGTTAAAAACCTTCCTTGTCTTATGCTTGCTAATCCCCAATGGGATAAAATAGTTGAAACTGATGCCTCAGATATAGGTTTTGGAGGAATCTTAAAACAGAATGATCCCCAAACTAAACAAGAATATCTTATTAGATTTTATTCTGTGAAATGGAATAATGCCCAGAAAAATTATTCCACAATAGCAAAAGAAATTTTAGCTATTGTCAGATGTATTTTAAAATTTCAAGATGATTTATATAATCAAAAATTTATTATAAAAACTGACTGCAAATCTGCAAAATTTATGTTTAATAAAGATTTTAAACATGATGATTCTAAACAAATGTTTGCAAGATGGCAGGCTCATTTAGCTCCTTTTGATTTTGAAATCATTTATAAAAAAGGTGAAGATAATCATCTACCTGATTTCTTAACTCGAGAATATTTATCCTAATGTTTTCATTTACAAATATGTATTCCCAAGGAAGAGGAGAGTCCTCTTATAGAGGGCGAGGTGGTAGGGGAAAAACCCCTAATATTATTGCACAGCATGGAAAACAGAGGCTAATAGCCCAAAACTTATCTAGTTCATCCAGTAATACTGAGCAGAATGAATTATACAATGAATTTAAAGAATTCTTGAAACAAAAACAGAGAAGTAATACAGATTCTCAAGCTTCAGCATCATATGCTAACATCATAAAAGATGATGATAAGGATTCAGCTTTATATACAGAGACAAAACATCGAGAATTTATTCTTCTTATAGAAGAAAAAGATACCCAATGGGAAAAAACTCCATGGACTATCATAGAAAGATATCTAACCAATACATCATATGTATATGGTTCTTACAAGCAAAGAGGATTTTATGAAAATCTTCTGATATCCACAAAAAGTGTTGATATAACTCACTTTTTCAGTAATACTCAGCAGAAAGGAAGTTATAACTTCTCAAAGTTTATCAAGAAGATCATATCTATTGAAGAATGGGGTATATCTCCATTAGTTGAAAAAGATTTTTATTTTGAAAATCATAAAATGAGTTTTAAATTCAATTTTTGGGATTATATTGAAAGTTTTAATAAAACCTTGTTTTATGAAAATGAAAAAAGAAAACATACTTGGTTTTTAAAGATTTGTGAAAATGTTTTTCACTATCCAGTTCCAAATTAGTTTTTAATCTGGTGGAAGATATTTGGTCCATCTGCCAAGATTCTGCCAGAGGTTTTTATAAAACCCATGAATACTTGGTTAAATGTTTCCCCAAGTATTAAAAAATCATTTTCTGAACATTGGATCGATGGAAAGACTCTATGTCTATTTTTCATGGAATTTGGAATCCCATGGATCTGGAAATGGCAGCCAGAATTTGGTTACAACTATGAAGGCATCCCTTGCATATGGAGGGTCAGTTCCACAAAATTTTGGGACAAATTATTGAGAGATGATCCAGAAACTGGAAAACCATATGGTTATGAAACTCTTCATCAAATGGAACAAAAAATTTCTTTATACCAGAAAGAAATTAATAATCAACAAGAAAAGGAGAAAGCCTCTATGAGTCCTTTCAAGATTCTTGCTCAGAAATATTCTGAAATATATACAAAAGAAAAAATGATCGAGATCTATATTGAAGAAATGAAAAAAGATCTTTTCCAGAATATTGGAGGTTCTGATTCAAAATCAGATAAATCTATTGCGTCCGAATCTAGTGAAAATCAATTTATTCATCTAATGAAGATGCAAGATGCTCAAGACCCTGAGGATGATATTCCTCAATTTTCTCAGATAGATGACATTTTTGAGAATTTGAAAAATTCTTTAAAAGATAATATTAAAGATGATTAAAATCGTCAGAAGAAGAATCTGCAGTTGGTGGAATATCACATCCCATCATGGCATATCGTGACAAAAAGTGGGTGGTATATCACTGTAGACTTTTTGAATTCATAAGCATATTACTATTTGCTTTAATAAAGCATTGTATTATTTACTTTAATAAAGTATTGTACTGTTTTTATTTTATGATGGAATCCGGGGTTTCATGTCCGGCTCTTCTATCTATTTATAGGTTCATTCTGTGTCTTTAGAAGGACACGGTTGAGTTTGCTCCCCTCTATTCTATCTTGTAAACAACCCTTCTGAAGTTTATCAAAAAAAGCTTGAAGTTCTGATAACAACTTTGTAAGTTTATATTGTTTTTATTTTCTGTTTTTATTTACTATTTTAAATTTTTATTTTTCATAAGATTAGCCTGAATGACAGGCTAAAGTATTCATGCTAAATTATTACCTTACTATGACATGATCTATATTTATTTGTAACTTGGAATCAGATTGAGATAATAAAAGATCTATTTAAATTTTTGGAATTTGATGTAATATAAGAGTCTTTGGTTAGAACATAAGGTAAAAAGATGAACCAGGAAATGGTAAACACAAGGTTCTAGTTTAACCAGGAAAAATAAATTCATGTTGTAGCCCTTCAGCCTGCTTAGCCGAGAAATGGCGTTTAAGGCGTTTATGGGTGATTTTTATGAATTTATGATTCTATGGGATCTCGGTAAAATCCTCTGTTGTTTAATTTCTTTGGTATATCTTTTATAAATCCTTTTATGTTTTGTAAAAGTTCCAAATAAGAACCTAATATTCATTATTATTCTGAGATTTAAATTCTTTATTTTCTTAGCTCATTATGAGTTGAAAATGATATAAAGATATCTTTTTATCTCGTATATATGAGATACCAGATTGTAATAAAAGACAAATCCGGAATTTCATATGGAACGACTATAGCAACTCTCATGCTACTAACAAATCATTCCCAGACAGGCTCAACTTCGGTAATCAACTGAATACATAAAGAATTACTCCATTCTTTTCGATAATCATCGAATCATACATAATACGGATATCAAGGAATTCAAAATCGAGAATCCTTACCGTATATCATTCATTCATCGGCCATTTCAGGTCCGAATCTTACCATTTTCTGGCAAGAATCTATAATAGTTCTGTACTTGTTAGCATATCAATATCAATAATGTAATCAAAATCAGATAACACAAGTACAATACAATCTAATTCAATCTCATTCTCTTTTTACTGCAGTACCCAATATATCACAGAATTCACTGATATCAATTCCTTTCCCCAAAAGGTACAAGGATCAATACTACAGTAATACAGACCCAGCAGATACAACATATATCAATACAACTCAGTCAAAGATAATCGTAGGGAATGCATTAGTATATATCAATACATATGAAATATAATCATAACAGATTATTACCTGCCACTATATCATCACATGTGTCTTGGGTCTGTTCCTCGATCACTACCACCAGATGATTCTGCTCCCTGAAATCTTCGGGAACCTTTCTGTGGACAGACTCTAGCAAAGTGTCCTTGCTGTTTACAGATATTGCACCGACCAGTCACTCCCTGGCACTGCTCCATGGGATGTCTCCCTCTGCAAGTCCTGCAATAAACTCAAGTATAACTTGGGCTAGAACCACTGGAGCTAGATGAACCACTCGGTCCGCTTCCTAACTTCTTAAACTGTTTCTTTCGAGCTTTCAATTGTTCTTGCTTTCCACCACTGTTGCTGCCAATCTCGAGTCTGGACGGCAGTAGTTGTGGTATCGATGTGGGAAGAACATATGAAACTTCTTTTTGTCTTATCAGAACGGTTTCTGCTCTTCTGGCTCGATTCAGAGTATCAGCAAAATTACTCGGTGGTTTCACATTCACCAATGTGCGTATCTCCGGATTCAATCCCTGGATAAACTGATTAGATACCGCTGTATCATTTCTAGCCACTTGAGGAGCAAAATGTAGTAAGGTGAAAAACTGGGCCAAATACTCATCGACATTCAACTGACCCTGTCTTAAATTTGTAAACTCTGCACGTTTATCCTCTCTATATGATAGAGGTACAAATCTTTGATAAAATTCGACTTTGAAAATTTTCCACGTAATCATGGAACCACGCTGTGCTATGGCTTCCCTAGCTACCAGCCACCAACTCCTAGCGGCTTCCCGTAGTTGATTCCCAACAAGTTTAACTCTACAATCATCTGTGAACCCCAGAAATTCAAATAACATTTCTATATCCTCCAGCCAATTCTCACAATCGCCTGGCGCCTCAATACCCCTCAAAATCGGCGGTTGAAATGACTGAAATCTCATCAACTGTGTTTCCATCAGAGTTTCTGATACATCCATCAGATCAGTCGAAGTACTACCTCGTTCTCGCACTCTTCTAGGAGGAATATCTGATAATCACAGATGTTAGTGGTAACAGGAGACAAGTCCGTCTCAATCCCAATCCTGATCAGCTTACCTCTGATCAAGAATTGGTTCTGATCCAGTTTCAACTAATACATATTACCAAATCAACTCAGATATTCAGGTAACATGTAGCTTAATAGCCAGTAAAAACATACTGAAATCTTAGCATATACAATGTAATTTCAACATTATATTCAATCATATGCTATATAAATCCAGGCAGTAAAACATAATATCATGCTAGCATACACAATGTAAATCAACATTATAAGTAAATCACATGCTAGCAATAACATGCAGGAAAGATAACTCAATCTACCCCGCTCACTCTCTTCTATCTTAATTTCAAGAACTACAGTTCTAGAACCTACTGTTCTGGAACCTAATCCTCTGATACCACCTGTTGTGGGGACCCGGACGCTAATTCATTCCTTAATCGTCTTCAGGAATAATTCAACCAATTATAATAAACAGGGTCTAAATTTTTTTTAAAACACAAAGCGGAAACGTAATGTAATTCAATTCAAATTACATATTAAACATAATTATACAAATCTTGTATTATCTACAAGAATTCAACTAGGTTCAACTATATATCAGTGCTGAATCCTAAGTTGCTTCGAAGCCCGGATCTCCACGCTATCTAGTCCAGCCTCGTTCTCTTCTTGACCCTGATCCTATCCCATCTGTTGTCATGCACACATACAAATAAGACAACAGCCGGATAACTCCGGTGAGAATTACATTCTCAGTATAAATCATGTATACATGCAATCATAAAACAATATAAAAGCATATAACAGATATGTCTAACATGTATTCAAATCAGAATATAAATCCATATCAAGAATAAATCCTATTCTAAACATGTACCATCATCAGGAACATAACTCATCATGTACCATATTCAGGGACATAACCAACATAACTCAATATACACTATCAATTAGACTCATGACGTCACATTTAAGACTAGACTCAATCCTAGTCTAGGGATCCCGGTTTCCAGAAGTTAGCATTCCCATATCGACCAACAGTAATAGAAAAGACTCCAGTTCTATCCACGTCGATAGGGTATCGATCACCAGTAATAGAAGAAGCTCTGATTCTATCCACATCGATATAGTATCGATCACCAGTAATAGAAGAAACTCCAATTCTATCCACATCGATATAATATCGATCATCAGTAATAGAAGAGTTACATTCTATCCACATCGATACAGTACCGATCACCAGTAATAGAATAAGCCACATTTCTATCCACATCGATAGCCAATCATCCGGTGACAGACTTTGGCACTATCGCCAATACACTATCTTGTGACATCGAGCAATGTGCCCGTGGCGATCCCACCACTATCAGGCACTTCTGTCCCAAGATACTCGTCTAATACCTGCTATCTATCAATCAAGAGAACAAGTATATCAATTAAATCAATACAATAAGGTAAAGTATGTGATTTAGGGAAACTCGAGTCAAACCTCACTCGAGTTGTGCAATCCCAACTCAACAATAATTTATACCTTTATCTTCTCGGTCCGACGAAGACGAAGTATTGAAGTCAACTCTGTCCATACCCAAATCTGATAATGACAATCGAATAGATACAATATCAGTACATAACTCAGTTCAAAACATGTTCTGATTAATACTCAAATCAAAACATAATTTGATCAATGCCCATCGACATACGATACCACAATACAATCTCAACCGATACTGAATCTGATCAATATCAATTTACGGATGTTTCGACGGCATAACAATACAGTCTCGATAACCCCGTCAATTTCAACACCACAGATATAATACCAGAACTCATAATCAATATCGGTGCAATTCATAATTTCAATAACAACACCAATCTGATATCGAATCTCAGTTAATCAATTCCAAAAATCATAACAATTACATAATCAGTCCGTTTCTTAATCTGACTTCGATTCTATGATGTCTAACATGTCAAGAACATCATATATGAATCTCATTCAATTCTGACAACATCATAATTTCAAAACATATCAAAACGTAGTAAAACTTACGTCCAGTTGTAGCCTACGTCGAAAGGAACACAGTACTGAAGTCGGATTTAAAATCGGACGGACGAATTTCTCACAAAAGGCGTAAGGATTTTCAACGCATTTACAGAAACTTTTCTCGACTCCTGTTTCTTTTTTTTTCCTTCTTCTGAAATGCAACTTATTTCTTATATATACATACGTACACGTTGCCAGGTTATGGCAAGTGGCTTGTTCTTGTTTTGCATGCCGCGCGCATATGCGCGCCAAAAATCCGCGCATATGCGCCAGAAGCACTGTCCGGCTCCTGGACTACTCGCGCATATGCGCGCACTGACATCGCGCATATGCGCGAGACCTACTGTCTCCGCATATATCCCGCACATCGCCTCACACATATGCGCGATTCATCTCCGCGCATATGCGCGAGTCTCTCTGGATTTACTCGCATAGGCTTCGCAACTACTGGCGCATATGCGCGCCTCAATCCGGCGCATATGCGCCAAAGTTTCTGTTCCAAAACATTGGCTTCTGGACTGCTCGCGCATATGCGCGCACCCAAGTCGCGCATATGCGCGAGACCTTCTGGTCACACACCACTCTTTCCGCACAACTCGCACATATGCGCGCCTCCATCCGGCGCATATGCTCTGCCATGCTCGCGCATGTACGCGCATTCCAGCCGCGCATGTGCGCGAGTACACACCTTTGCACATATATTCACGTCTTTTCTCGTCTTTCCCGGTCCACTCCGTTCCGTCTATAATTACTTCAATTAATCAAGAAATCATCCCAGAATAATCTCAGATTACGGTAAATATACCCAAATCATTTCCGATTACGGTAATCAAATTCTCGGGCCTTACAATAGATCATGTCATAGTAAGGTAATAATTTAGCACTAATACTTTAGCCTGTCATTCAGGCTAATCTTATGAAAAATAAAAATTTAAAATAGTAAATAAAAACAGAAAATAAAAACAATATAAACTTACAAAGTTGTTATCAGAATTTCAAGCTTTTATTGATAAACTTCAGAAGGGTTGTTTACAAGATAGAATAAAGGAGAGCAAACTCAACCGTGTCCTTCTAAAGACACAGAATGAACCTATAAATAGATAGAAGAGCCGGACATGAAACCTCGGATTCCATCATAAAATAAAAACAGTACAATACTTTATTAAAGTAAATAATACAATGCTTTATTAAAGCAAATAGTAATATGCTTATGAATTCAAAAAGTCTACAGTGATACACCACCCACTTTTTGTCACGATATGCCATGATGGGATGTGATATTCCACCAACTGCAGATTCTTCTTCTGACAATTTTAATCATCTTTAATATTATCTTTTAAAGAATTTTTCAAATTCTCAAAAATGTCATCTATATAAGAAAATTGAGGAATATCATCCTCAGGGTCTTGAGCATCTTCATTAGATGAATAAATTGATTTTCACTAGATTCGGACGCCATAGATTTATCTGATTTTGAATCAGAACCTCCAATATTCTGGAAAAGATCTTTTTTTATTTCTTCAATATAGATCTCGATCATTTTTTCTTTTGAATATATTTCAGAATATTTCTGAGTAAGAATCTTGAAAGGACTCATAGAGGCTTTCTCCTTTTCTTGTTGATTATTAATTTCTTTCTGGTATAAAGAAATTTTTTGTTCCATTTGATGAAAAGTTTCATAACCATATGGTTTTCCAGTTTCTGGATCATCTCTCAATAATTTGTCCCAAAATTTTGTGGAACTGACCCTCCATATGCAAGGGATGCCTTCATCAGTGTAACCAAATTCTGGCTGCCATTTCCAAATCCATGGGATTCCAAATTCCATAAAAAATAGACATAGGGTCTTTCCATCGATCCAATGTTCAGAAAATGATTTTTTAATACTTGGGGAAACATTTAACCAAATATTCATGGGTTTTATAAAAACCTCTGGCAGAATCTTGGCAGATGGACCAAATATCTTCCACCAGATTAAAAATCAATTTGGAACTGGATAGTGAAAAACATTTTCACAAATCTTTAAAAACCAAGTATGTTTTCTTTTTTCATTTTCATAAAACAAGGTTTTATTAAAACTTTCAATATAATCCCAAAAATTGAATTTAAAACTCATTTTATGATTTTCAGAATAAAATTCTTTTTCAACTAATGGAGATATACCTCATTCTTCAATAGATATGATCTTCTTGATAAACTTTGAGAAGTTATAACTTCCTTTCTGCTGAGTATTACTGAAAAAGTGAGTTATATCAACACTTTTTGTGGATATCAGAAGATTTTCATAAAATCCTCTTTGCTTGTAAGAACCATATACATATGATGTATTGGTTAGATATCTTTCTATGATAGTCCATGGAGTTTTTCCCATTGGGTATCTTTTTCTTCTATAAGAAGAATCAATTCTCGATGTTTTGTCTCTGTATATAAAGCTGAATCATTATTATCATCTTTTATGATGTTAGCATATGATGCTGAAGCTTGAGAATCTGTATTACTTCTCTGTTTTTGTTTCAAGAATTCTTGAAATTCATTGTATAATTCATTCTGCTCAGTATTACTGGATGAACTAGATAAGTTTTGGGCTATTAGCCTCTGTTTTCCATGCTGTGCAATAATATTAGGGGTTTTTCCCCTACCACCTCGCCCTCTATAAGAGGACTCTCCTCTTCCTCGGAAATACATATCTGTAAATGAAAACATTAGGATAAATATTCTCGAGTTAAGAAATCTGGTAGATGATTATCTTCACCTTTTTTATAAATGATTTCAAAATCAAAAGGAGCTAAATGAGCCTGCCATCTTGCAAACATTTGTTTAGAATCATCATGTTTAAAATCTTTATTAAACACAAATTTTGCAGATTTGCAGTCAGTTTTTATAATAAACTTTTGATTATATAAATCATCTTGAAATTTTAAAATACTTCTGACAATAGCTAAAATTTCTTTTGCTATTGTGGAATAATTTTTCTGGGCATTATTCCATTTCCCGGAATAAAATCTAATAAGATATTCTTGTTTAGTTTGGGGATCCTTCTGTTTTAAGATTCCTCCAAAACCTATATCTGAGGCATTAGTTTCAACTATTTTATCCCATTGGGGATTAGCAAGCATAAGACAAGGAAGGTTTTTAACTTTTTCCTTAATATTTCTAACAGCTATTGTACGTCTTTCAGACCAGGGTAAAGGATTTTTCTTTAATCTATCATATAGGATAGCAGAATCTTTAGTAAGATCTTTAATATAAGGAGAAATATAATTCAAACTTCCTAAAAATCTTTGTAACTGAGTTTTATCAGTTATTATATCAGGAAATTTTGAACCAAATTCTATACTTCTTTGTATAGGAATTATTTTCCCTTTCTCAATCATATGACTAAGAAATCTGATATTAGTTTGAAATAAAATCATTTTAGATTTTGAGATAACAAGACCATTTTGAATAACAATATTTTTAAACATATCTAAATGTATAAAATGCATTTCAATATCATTTGAAAATACTAAGATATCATCAATATAAACAATTATAAAATTGCTATAATTATAAAAAATATCATTCATAATTTGTTGAAATTCCGAAGGGGCATTTTTAAGGTCAAATGGCATTACTGTCCATTCATAATGTCCTATTGGAACATTAAAAGCAGTTTTATATCTGTCAGATTCTTTTATTTGAATCTGCCAAAATCCTGATTTTAAATCAAATTTTGAAAATATGATAGCATGAACTAATCTATCTAATAAATCTTTTTTATTAGGAATAGGATGCCTAATCCATTTTAAAACCTTATTAAGGGGTTTATAATTAATTACTAATCTAGGAACTCCTCTTTCCTGCTCAGAATGTTTATTAACATAAAAAGCAATACATGACCAAGGAGATTGAGAAGGTTTTATCAAACCTTTTTCTAATAAAGAATGAATTTCATTTTTGCATAATTCTAAATATTCAGAATTCATTTGACAAGGACGAGCCTTGGTTGGAATATTTTTTTCATCAAAATTCTCTTCATATGGAAGAGATATAATATGCTTCTTTCTATTCCAAAAAGCATTTGGAAGATCATTACATATTTCTAATGAGAACTTATTATAAATAAGTTTAGTTTTTTCCCGTATTTTAGGATTTTGTAATTTATCATCTATAGTTAAAATATTAACTTCTTCTTTTAAAGAATTAATTTGAAAAGTTTTCATATCAATCTTTTCTTGTAATTCATTAAGAATTCTATGAACATGTTTAGTTATAAACTTAAAGGAAATAGGATTACCTTGAAAAGTTCCTATAATACCTGTTTCATCAACATAAGTTAAAGGATATATTTGATAAATAAAAGGAAGACCAAGTATAAGTTGGCTAGAAATATCTTTTGCTAATAAAAACTGGTTTGAATACAGTTTTTATCTTTGCAAATATAAATTTTTGGTAATTTATAATTTATCTCTAAAAGTTCTCCTCCTGCATGAGAGAGAGAATGAGTAGTTTTATGAAAATACTTCGTAGGAATTAATCCTTCTTGTATAACATTTAAATCTGCACCACTATCAATCATAGCAATGAAATTCTTTTTATAAGAATTTTCAATTAACAAAGTAATATTGGTATACCATTTTTGAGATATAATCATACTTAAAACAGATAAATGATTTTGATTTGGATCAGGAAAAGAAATATCTTGAAGATTGATAGACATGAATTAATTGTGGCGATGAAAATAAAAACCAGCAGACCAGCAGCACTCTTTAAGAAAACAGTAGACAAAAAGAAAATCAGAAGCTACTGGTCTAGTAAAACAAAAGCAGTAGAAAGGATAGAAAAACAGAATCAGTGGAAGATGTTGCCTAACGTGACTACTTTAAATGTTACCGTTAAAGTTACCAAGTACTAGTATTAATTGCAGCATTAAATACTATACGGAGTCATTTAATTCACTTTACCGAGTTTAGTATAAAACAGGACTGATTGTTTTATAGCTTTTCTGCAGGAACTTTTTTTTGGTAATAAAGCTGACTCTATCAGAAATCTGAAGACATCTTCTGATCATAAACGTTGAACTCAGTCGCTTATATATACATGGAACAAACCCTTACAGAAAAAGAACTCTACGCATAATATCTTTTCAAGGATCAACGCTATTTCACTCAATGAGACAACCTCGAAATTCCTTGATAACCTTGAGTTCAACACAAAGAAAAGTAGCACACGCTTCATAGCAAATATCTGATCTTTTGAAGATCATCTTGTGCTACTGATTCTTACACTCTTCACAATCTTTTACAACACTTATACTTTATCAGGAAGAGCTTGTAATCTGAAAAGAGTCTTTTCAGAACCTTTTGTATCACGTTCTTTTTGAGTCGAGTAACTAAGAGTTTCAGTAGGCAAAGGTGTAAGTCCTTCTGAAGTGGGTGTGTACAAGAGTTGTACTGTAATATCCAAAGTCTTTTAGTTATACCTTCTGGAAACAGGAGAAGGGGAGACGTAGAAGATTTCATCTTCGAACTTCCATAAACAACTACTGCCTACTGTTATTATTGTCTTTCACTTACTTCATCAGATTGTTTCTGCACCTATAATTGTAATCTAGGTGAAGGTATACGCAACAAGATAAACTACTATATCTAACAGTATTTTAGTACCTCATCAAAAGAAAGAAAAAACGAGTAGAGTTTATTCACCCCCCCCCTCTAAGCTCAACTTCGATCCTCAACAATTGGTATCAGGGCAGGTTATTCTTGTTCGTGAAAAACTACAATAGATGGCACACTTTAGCAAGATCCCTATGTTCTTTAAGGAAGATTTTGATGATTGGAAGATTAGAATGCAAGCTCATCTTGCAGCACAAGATGATGACATGTGGTATGTCATCACAGATGGTCCATTGAAAATATTAAAGCCTAACACAGCTGTTGCTGTTACTGAGGGTGCACCGCAGATGGTTGAAAAATCAAGAAGTGAATGGACCAGCGAAGATAAGAAGAAGGCCAACCTTGATAATGTTGCAAAGGATATATTATATAAAACTCTCGACAAGAATACCTTTAGCAAGATTAAAATGTGTTCTACTGCAAAAGATATTTGGGAAAAGCTCATCCAGATATGTGAGGGAAATGAGCAAACGAAAGAAAACAAACTATCTGTAGCAATGCAGAAGTTCGAAAATCTAAAAATGAAAGCTGGTGAAACTCTAAATGAGTTCGATGAAAGATTCAATAGCTTGGTAAATGAGCTAACAGCTCTGGGTAAAGAGCATAGCAACAGAGAAATAGCTCTCAAGGTGATGAGAGCCTTACCCAGAGAATGGGATGTAAAAACAATGGCTATGAGAGTGTCCAAAGATCTAAACAAGTTGGAACTGCACGACTTGTTTGCAGACCTGAAAGCATACGAGTTCGAAGTGGAGGTAAGAAGTGGAGAAGAGCCCTCAAGTCTACCTACCAAGGCTCTTGCTGCTACTGCTACTGCTACTACCTCTTCTACTGCTGCTACAACTGTACCTCAAGCATTACCTACTGTGATCATTGACAGTACATTGGAGAAGACTGCTGAACAAATCAGTAGTGATGCTATGTCCTTGTTTGTAAAGAAATTCTCCAGTTTCATGAAAAAGAACCATCGAACTTATCAGGGTCCCAATAGGAATTTCAAGAAAGATTCACCATCTGGTGATACGGGATGCTTTAACTGCGGAAAAATAGGTCACTTCATTGCTGATTGTCCTAAACCAAAGAAGGATGACCAGAAGAGAAAGGATCACAAGAGGAATGACAAAAAGTCCAGATGAGATCGAAAAGAAATGATTGCTGAAGAAAGCAAATCCAAATGGGCGGACTCCAGTTCTGAGTCATCTGATTCAGAAAGTCATTCCAGTGACAGTTATGCAAAAGAAGTTAAATGTCTCATGGCAAACACTGATTCAACCTCGACATCTGGAGAGGTATTTGATTTTGATTCTAACGAATTCACACGAACTGATCTGGTTAATGCATTACATGACATGGTAGAAGAGTATTCTAGACTTTTTCAATCATTCGAAGAAGTTAAGATCGAAAATCAGAACTTAAAGGATCAGAACAGTAAGTTAACTTGCTTGCAAGTAGACAGCTGTAATGATTTACAAGTTGAGATGAGTAAATTAAAAACGGAGAATGAAAGAGTAAAAGCAGATTACCAGAAGATGCTTTCTGAAAACCAGAAGTTATCACCACTGGTAAATGCTTGGAACAAGTCTTCTATTTCACTGGAAAAGATGCAAGAGTTACAAAAACAATCTGGAGACAGGAGTGGTCTCGGATTTTGTAATAATGAAGGCACCTCTGAAACAAATACTAAGTCAAAACTGGATATGTGCAAAGGGAAGTATATTCACTTTGTGAAATCCGACGTGGTACAGAAACCAGAAGTACCTACTGTTTCAGTAGAAAGGAATGTAAATCAGATGAACAGAAGAATGCACTATGGTCTGGGTTATGTTAAACCTAAGGAAAAAGTTGACCAGAGTTCTAGAATCATGAGTGGATTCAACTCAGGAAGACAACCTCCTATGAAGGTTAAAAACTACCAGTACTATAATTCTAAACCTGTTCAGAAGAGATACAGGCTGGACAACAGAAACAGAAGGGAAGAACAACATACTAGGATGCACAATGTTAAAAAAAACAGACCCTTTGTTGCACACACTTCCATGGATACCCGAAGTACAAAAATTGTACAAATGTGGGTCCCCAAAGGACTGATAAGGCTTGGACCCAAATAGATTTGGGTACCAGATACTAAAATTTGTGTTTGCAGGAACAGCAGAAGAAAACAGAAATCAGTAACTCTACATGGTATCTGAACAGTGGATGTTCCAGACACATGACTGGACAGAAAAACCTACTCTCCGAGATAATGAGTTGCACTGGACCAAAGATAACTTTTGGAGACAACTCAAAAGGTAAAACCGTGGGTAAAGATAAGATTATCCATGGTAACATAACCATTAATGATGTGTTATTAGTTGACAACCTTTGTTACAATCTAATTAGCATTAGTCAACTATGTGATAATGGTTATTCTGTAACTTTTCAGAAGCACTCATGTGTAGTTAGAGATTCTACTGAAACTACTGTATTAACTGGAAAGAGAGAAGGCAACACCTACAGAGTCTCTTGGAACTCAAATCATGTCAACACTCCTACATGCTTAGTTGCCTCGCTTAGTAATAAACACTGGCTATGGCACAAGAAATTGAATCATCTGAATTTCAATTCAATCAATCATCTCAAAAAGCAGAATATAGTTGATGGCCTACCTGATATTAATTTTGTTAAAAATCATGTTTGTTCTGCTTGTCAGCTTGGGAAACAGATAAGATCTAGTTTCAAGAACAAAGATAGCAAGTCAACTTCAAGATGTCTGGAATTACTGCATATGGATCTATTTGGTCCAATCCCTATCATGAGCTTAGGGGGAATGAAATATACTCTTGTTGTTATTGATGATTTTTCTAGATTCAGTTGGGTAATATTTCTCGCAGGAAAAGATCAAACCAGTAGCCTCCTGATCAAGCTTCTGAAAAGGATTCAAAATGAAAAATCATCTTCCATCATTAAAATCAGAAGTGATCGGGGTACTGAGTTCACTAACAAAAATCTTGAGTTATATTTGGATGAACAGGGGATTCATCATGAATATTCAGCTGCCAGAACACCTCAACAAAACGGAGTAACTGAGAGGAGAAATAGAACTCTAAAAGAAGCAGCTAGAACAATGCTAGCAGATGCAGACATCTCTCAGCGCTTCTGGGCTGAAGCAATTAACACTGCTTGTTACACGCAAAACAGAACTATGGTCAACAAAAGGCACAATCAAACTCCGTATGAAATATGGAAAGGGAATAAACCCAACGTATCTTATTTTCATGTGTTTGGTTGCAAATGTTTTGTACTAAATAATGGCAAAAATCACTTAACTGCATTTGACTCAAAATCAGATGCTGGACTATTTCTTGGTTACTCTGCTGTAAGCAAAGCCTTTAGAATTTTCAACAATAGAACTCTTAATGTTGAAGAATCGATTCATGTTGTCTTCGATGAAGACAGCAGTGCTCCTGAAATATCTAAAACGTCAGATTTAAGTAACAGGTTAGACAGGATCCACTTGGAACTGGACAGTGAAGATGATGTAGAAGCAAACATCAAGGATCTTCAAAATCCAGAATCAGACATTCCGATAGTGGAACCAGAAGCACAGACATTAGATCTGCCAATACCAACAGAAGACACTCAAGAACCTACTACTGGTTCCGTCGAGAACAATCTCAACATATCAAATCAAGAAGATATCCTTTTAAATCCTTTTATTTGGAGAAAATCTCATCCTCCATCATTGGTTATTGGTAATCCAGCAGCGCCTTTGAGAACCAGAAGGCAAATGATAAATGAATACATACATGCTGCGTTTATTTCTCAAGATGAACCAAAGAAGATTGAAGAAGCTCTTTTGGATCCCAGTTGGATAGAAGCTATGCAAGAATAGCTGAATCAATTTGAAAGGAATAAATTTTGGTTTCTAGTACCTAGACCTTCTCACCAAGCTGTCATTGGAACTCGGTGGGTATTCAGAAACAAACTAAATGAGGAAGGAAAAGTTGTAAGAAACAAAGCAAGACTGGTGGCACAAGGATTTAGACAAGAAGAAGGAATAGACTATGATGAAACCTTTGCACCAGTAGCTAGGCTCGAAGCTATCAGAATATTCTTAGCCTTTTCTGCTTTCAAAAACTTCAAAGTATATCAAATGGACGTAAAGAGTGCGTTTCTTAATGGTCTACTACAAGAGGAAGTCTATGTTGAACAGCCTCCAGGTTTTTCTAATCATTTGTTACCAAATCATGTTTTTAAATTATATAAAGCATTGTATGGTCTGAAACAAGCACCTAGGGCTTGGTACGATACACTTTCACAATTTCTCATTAATCATGGTTTCATCGTTGGTACTGTAGATAAAACCTTGTTTACCTTAGCCAAAAACAAACACATATTATTAGTTCAGATTTATGTTGATGATATCATATTTGGGTCAACTAACCCCAAATTATGTGTAAAGTTTGCTAAGTTAATGCAGGACCAGTTCGAGATGAGCATGATGGGAGAATTAACATTCTTCTTAGGATTACAGATTAAACAACTTGATACTGGAATTTTTATAAATCAAGCCAAGTACACAAAGGCGCTTCTGAAAAAGTTCGGTATGGAAGCATGCTCTGCTGCTTCCACTCCTATGAGCTCATCTACTAAACTTGATAAAGATGAAGGGGGAATTCCAGTAGAGGTAACTCAGTATCGCGGTCTTATTGGTTCATTGTTATATCTGACTGCCAGTAGACCAGATATCATGTTTGCTGTTTGCATTTGTGCTAGATTTCAATCAAACCCTAAACAATCACATTACATTGCTGGTAAAAGGATTTTAAATATCTTAAGGGTACTCAAAATGTAGGCCTCTGGTATCCCAAGGACTCATCGTTTAATCTTATTGGATACTCAGATGCTGATTATACAGGATGTAAACTGGATAGGAAAAGCACAAGTTGTTTTTGTCAATTTCTTGGTGACAGGCTGTTATCCTGGTTTAGTAAAAAGCAGACCTCCATAGCCACATCTACTGCAGAAGCAGAATATCTGGCTACTGGAAGCTGCTGCTCTCAAATATTATGGATTCAGCAACAGTTAAAAGACTATGGAATTCAAGCCTCCGAATCACCTATTTTCTGTGACAATACCAGTGCCATTGCAATCACACAAAATCCAGTACTTCATTCCAGAACAAAGCACATAGACATCAGACATCATTTCATCAGAGATCATGTGCAGAAGAAGAACATTCGTCTGGAATACATTCCTACTGATCAGCAAGCAGCAGACATCTTTACAAAACCTCTCCCTGAGAATAAGTTTTCTTACTTTCGAAATACACTTGGATTGATAGATTTAACTTAATTATTTATCATTATCTGATATTTTGGCTTAACTTTTCCTCTGTGATTATTCAGTTTCTAATTTTGCAGAAGGTAAAAGTTGAACGATGGAGACAATCAGTAGACATAATATTTCATTTTAGATTATGAATGTTTAACTTCGTTTAAGTTGTGCAGGCATTTATAGTAATCTTCGGAAGACACAAAGACTCTTGCGACTGTTCATTTTCAACGGTTCAGATTAAAAGATTGCCAAAAGTCGTTTGGTGTTTAATATCCACTTATTAGTTGCATTTACCGAGGGGGAACATTATCTTAGTCAGACTAAGATTTTTATACCTTTTTCAGAAAACAGATAGAGTATTTGTCTTTTCGATAAAACAACAAGTCTGCTGGTTTTGTCACAGTGCTCAAATATTTCAGCACTCTGAAACTTCCAGCAGACGTTATCATAAAACGACAAATCTTCTTCTGATTATTTTTAGTAACCGTCTGGACAGCCCGCCTATTTCAAAATTTTAAATCATTCGCGTCTCTGACAAACTTTGCAAGTCTTTTCAAACATTCAACCATAAACATACTGACACGTGTCCTTATGTTTACTTGACGGCTGTACATTCATTTTAAAATATCACCTTCTCATTTTTCATTTTTACAGTTTCAAAACTGTTGCTACTCAGCTACTGGTTTCTCTTAATCATCTTCTATCTACTGCAAATTTTATCTGATCCTTTCATCGTAGAGAAATGGCCGGAGCATACACTCTTAATGCATATCAAGTCAACTTTGCTTCAGTTCTCAATGTCAAAGATAAGAATCTAGTTAAAATGTTTCAAGACCTTGAGAAATCAGGACTTCGAAACTTCTTGGAAGCACCAGCTGTGATATACAAAAATGCTCTTCTGGATTTCTACGCTAAGGCAACTGTGCATGAAGGAAAGATCGTCCACTCTCAAGGAGATGCATCCATCTCCATTGATGCCGCACTATTGGGCGCAACTTTTCTCCTCCCACTTTCAGGCTATATTAGTCAAAGCTGGCACGTTCGACAAGTTAACAAAGGAGAAAGTTCAAGTGATGGCTGCCATCACTAAGGGAACTAAAGTGGATTGGAGTCATTTCATATTCAGAATCATGAAAGACATGGTCATCAAGAAAAGTTCTGGATTTGCTGTTCAGATCAGCACAATGCTCAAGGATGCTGGTTTCGCTTTTACAAGTGAACAGGATGTTGTTTCGATAACAATGATTGATGCTGAGAATGTACTTGTTTTAAGGCCCAAGCCAACCGTGGCTGAATTTGTTGCCTTGAAAAAGGAGATTGGAGAGACTCTTTCTGAGACTCAGAAACCTCAACGAAAGATTAAAAGAAAAAGAGTGATCGTCTCTACTGATTCTGATAAAACAGTATCAGAAGAGTTTGCTGCTGATGTTCAACCATCCCTACCAACTCCAATCAAAACGAAAGCACGGACTGTTTTTAAAATCAAGAAGACAGCAGCAATTTCTGAAATTGAGAAAGTGCCAATCAGACAGGTGTTTCCAGAAGTGGTTCTATCTGCACGATCCAATGCTCCTACTTCAGTGCAAGCTGCTGCATCTGTTCCAGCAACATCTACTGCTTCTACTTTCAGACCAATGTCTGGAATAGTGATTAGAGAACCAACAAGGGGGTCTTCTGCATTTCGACCCATTTTGCCTATTTCATCAACCGACAAAGGCAAAGGAAAGATTATTGAAGAACCACAACTTTTTGGACTCAGAACAACTGTGACCACAGGCGTTGATCTTCATTTGGCAGAAATAGAAAGCTCTGCCAATGATGACATGAATTTCTTTGACGAGTGGCACAAGGTCCGAATTTTTCATTCTTTTGCATACTTCAAGAAGAAAGGATCCTATGGGAAAATAATGAATGCTGAGAAGAGGGTCTTTCAGCTTGCCAAAACAGAAAATGTAATCGAGGCATTGCGTAGAAGAAGCTACATCCTCGAACAGCTGAAATGTCAGAAGTTGGAATCGGTTCTGAAAATTCTTAAATCAAATTTTGATCCTACAATTGCTACTGCTGTTCAGGATCAAAACGTCATTCTGATTCTAACTGACAAATTGAAACAGATGAGTGAGCAACTTCTTGATCAAGAAAAGGGCTTTGGCGAGCCAATTGAATATCAAGTCGGCCTTGTTCCAGACTTTCCACAAATCCAGACAGTTGAGGAACAGACTACAGCTTCACCAAAAGCTTCTGTTCTCAGTACTTCTTGTAGAACCCGAAACTTAGACTACGTATAAACCATGCATAATTCTAGTATTTAAATTAAAATGATTTTTGTTGCATGAGTATTTAAAGTGTCTTTCTTTAAAGTTAATTTTTTCATTTCAGTAGTTTTAATTTTATTTTTTCAGTTATTTCAGTGAGGTCGGACTGGAGTTGGAGCTTTGAGATAGAATTTAAGATTTAGAAAACATTTCCGGAATTTATTTTAGCTAGCAAGTAAGTTCATTTAAGTTAAAAAGGAATTTGAGGATTTAATTTAATTACTTGAGGTGAGTAGGAAAATAAGCTCATTTGAGTTACTTAATTAAGGGATTAATTCAATAAATTAATTAAGGGATAGGTAAGGCTCTTAAGGTATTATAATTTATCAACTAAACAACATTTCCCCTTCATTTTTATTGCGTAAATTTGGCCACCCTTAATTGATTAAGCATTGATATGCCAACTCACCCTTTGACCCATTCTTTGTTATTTTAGCATGCTAACCTTTTAATTATTAATCAACCTTAATTAATTAATTATTAAGCTTTATCCTAGTCTAGATTTGCATGAGAGAATCGTCCATGCAACTCCAAGAAGTCTTGTTCAAACAAATTTAAAATCTGAATGAGAGGTAGACTTGGTCTTGCATTTTAAATCCCTTTATTAGTGGATCTTCCCCCTCACCTTTCCAACCATCATTATCCTCTCCCTAATCTCGAAATTCAGAGTGAAATTGAGAAGAAAAACCGTGGGTTCCATAGCTAGGAAGATAGGAGAAAATCGAGTAAGAAGCAAGGTAGAATAGAAAGCGCTCCACCTCCTCCGCGCCGGATCGTCTCTTCTTTTCGTTTTTCTTTCAAACGAAACCAGGCATGCATATATTCTTCCTTGACTCTTCAATCAAGTCCTATTATCATTATTTTTACATTTCATGATCATCACTTTCATGCTAAAACCGAATTATACCAACAATTTTCAGAAAAAATTAAACATGCAGATTTTCGGTCCCTCTTGTGCCTTCACGGTTTTGCTTGTTTTTGTATATTCAGGTGGTTGGCTCGACTCCAGGCTCCCAAGGCAACATCTAGACATGTATTAGGAGGCATTAGGACCACGTTGGTCCATTCAAACAAACCCCATGCATGATGAAATCCGAAAATGACAGCAGCTTTCCATCGGTGCCATTTTGTGCTTCAAAAATTCGGTTTTGCTGTCAAGGGGAAAGGATCTGATCTTGGCTGCCCTAAGGGCCCATAGCCATGGTCAGATCACTTCCCTAGCATGTCTATGACGTGACTAAGTCGCCCTTTTGGTGGCTTGGTCCATGGTGAATCGGTTTTTAATTAAAACACTAGAACAGCCCAGCACCCCCTTCGGCTTCTCCCTTTGTGCAGCATGTGTGGTTCGGTTTTGGTGGGTTGGTGTGGATCTTGGTTGGCCTATGGCCTGTAGCCACAGTTCATACCATGCCCCTAGATGTCTAGATTGTGTCATGGTCAATCAAATGGCCATTGGAACGATTAGTGACAACGTTCGGTTGTTTGCTGGTGTGGTTCGAATTGTGGCTGGCCTAGGGCCCTTAGCCATGGTTCAAATCATTCCTTGGGATGTTGGTAAGAGGTTTTGGTCGGTGGTTCAAGCCCCAATGGCCATTAGCCTCGCAAACGACGCAAGCAAACCAAGCACAGTTGCTGTATTTTTGGACAGCAACTTGCTGTGTCGGTTCGGTGGCTCGTTCGAGTTCTCGGTTGGCTTTTAGCCTATGGCCTTGGACTGGACAGTGCCTCATTGAGTTGGAAAGGTCATGTTTTTGGCCGTTTGTCATTCGGATCATTTTTGAGGTCGTACGAGAATTTACGGTGCGATGTGCCAAATTGACTCTCGAAAGAGCGTTTCATGTTTTGGCCTCCATTCACCTAGATTTCGGCCCCCACCATTTTAGGAGCATTATTTTATCATTTTAGGCGTATTTTAATCATGACTACATGACGGTTCAGTGTTGGTTCGGGTTGGTTCGGAGTCATGATTAAATACGAAGTCGGTAGGCGTAATTGTCACATTTTAGAATGTTATTGCATAGTTTGGTCCCATAAATCTATTGCATATTTTTCATGACATATTTAGGTTGCAGCGAGCCTGGGAGCGATCCAATCCAAGTATTAAATTATTACAGGATATTTAATTGTGCCATTTAATTATATTACGTGCATAAATATTTAAAATGTTCATTTTTGAGATTATGCGATATTGCTTGTGGCCATTACACTATCATGGGATTATTGCTAAATCCGGTCGCCAGTTACCGGTCAGTTGAGTTTGTTTCACCCAGTATACTGTGGCTACAGTCTGATCAGACGTTTACTATTTTATCCGGTCGCCAGTTACCGGTCATGGGAGCATATTATTATCTGGTCGCCAGTTACCGGTCAGTTTCAGTGCAGGAACCACTTGCGTATACCATAATCTCACCAGGAAAATTATTGCAGGCTATTTTAGTACAGGGCTCCAAGGAGCAAACATTTTTACCATGATATTTTCAGTTCACTTATACACGTATTATAATTAATCATGACACGACCCTTTTACGATATGCCTCATGACACGACATTTTATTCCATGAAATTTTACTATAGTATTTACTCGTTATTTACGATATATGCATGTTGAGTCTTTAGACTCACTAGACTTGATTGTTGTAGGTTCTGGTGTTGCCGGGGCCGAGGGCGGGGACCAGTGAGCAGGCTCGAGTCGGCAGTAGTAGGACACGAGGACCTCAGTTCAGCATTTATTTTTAATTGATGGCTCAAACGTTTTAATTATTGTTGGAAAAACTTTTTACTGTTATTTCAAAAATGTTAATTCTTCCGCTGCCACATTGAACATCAAACTTTATTTATAAGTTCATTTATGAAGGAGGCAATTTTAATTATTTAAAAAGAAAAATTTTAAATTTTCCGCAAATTTCCAAGTAAGGACCTCTCTTAGTACGGTGTGGTTCGGGGACGAACCAAGCGGAAGTTGGTGGGCATGTGAGGCCCGGGGCCAAAGAGGGCGGGGGGTGATCACCGGTGCCATCAGTTGCACGGGCAATGAGCGGCTCCTGGCAGGCTTCTAGGTGGAGGGAATATGAATGAACCAACCCACACGGGAATGAGAGGGATTCCGAGACTGTTCAATGTAATGGACTGTACAGTTGAAGAAGGCTTAAAAGATTTGATTTGTACTACTCATATCACGAAGGTACATCTTCTTTTCGGTAGTTCATCACATAAGAACTCCAAAGTTAAGCGTGCTTGACTTGGGGTAATTTTGGGATGGGTGACCTCCTGGGAAGTTTCCTAGGGTGCGTGTAAGTGAGGACATAAGCACGCTGGAAAGATTCGTCTTGATACAGTGAGGACAGTCGTCGAATCTGGGGTGTTACAGTTGGTATCAGAGCGGTGGTTCTGTATAGGGTTGTACTACTACTGACCAAGAGAAGCTCATGAAGTCACGTCTTCGGTCTGTAAGTTTATATTTACGCATTTTCTTTAAAGCATGAATTATTTTCTTAACAGCATGATTTCATGAAGCATTTTATGTCCAGATTCATTTTATTTGTTCAGTATTTAAATTTAAATAAATTATGGGATTATGCATGTTAGTTACGTATGGGTTATGTATGGAACAGTATGCCCCCTAGACGCACCCTTGAGCGCCCTACTCAGGATGAGCCTCGCCGAGAGGGCAGAGAGGAGCCGAGGCAGGAGAGAGACTTACCACCTCCACCTCCACCGGACATGAATGCCCAGATGTTAGCTGGGATGACTCAGTTCTTCGCACAGTTTGCGGGGAACAATGCTGTGGCGACCTGGCCGACGGGGCCCGAGGCTGTCTACGAAAGATTCATGAAGATGCATCCGAAAGAGTTTTCTGGGACGTCTGACCCCATGATTGCTGAGGGCTGGATCAAGTCCCTCGAGGTTATCTTCGAGTTCATGGAGCTTAGAGATGCAGACAGAGTCCGATGTGCCACATAATTATTCGGAGGAGATGCCCGCTTATGGTGGGAAGGAGCATCGGTAGCCCTGAACATGGCTACGCTGAGTTGGGTACGCTTCACGGAGGTGTTCTACTCCAAATAATTTGCTGAGGAAGTGCGCACCAGGTTGACCACTGAGTTTATGAGCTTGAGGCAAGGAGATATGACTGTTACGGAGTTCATCCGTAGGTTCGAGAGGGGTTGTCATTTTGTACCCCTGATCGCAAACGATGCTAGAGCCAAGATGATGCATTTTCTGGTGGGTCTACGGCCGATCTTGTGCCGTGATGTTAGGGTGTCTGACCCTACTTCTTATGAGGTCGCTGTCTCCAAAGCCCTAGCCGCAGAGCAGGATCAGCGTGATATCGAGAGAGATCGCTTGGGAAAGCGACCAGCCCAGGTACCGCACCGCCCTCCTCCTCAGCAGCATCAGCAGCAGAACAAGAGGCCTTTTCACGGGCCGCCTAGAAACAGAGGCCAGCAACTGCAGCAGCAGCAGCGGGGACGCCCAGCCCCGAGGGTTCCTGAGCGCCCGGTCTGTCCTAAGTGTTCACGTCGCCATCCTGGAGCATGTTTGTACGGCTCAGGAAAGTGTTATAGGTGTGGTAGTCCAGACCACTTATTTCTACAGTGCCCTCAAAGGAACCTGCCTACCCAGGGCAGAGTGTTTGCTCTCCATGCGACGGAGACGAACCCCGATACTATGCTGATGACAGGTACCTTAAGCTTTGAGTCTGCATTTGGAACTTAATGTTTTGGGTTAATATTTTGAACATAGAATTGCGTTAGGATTTCATGCTCTACTTTGTAATATTTTGGAAATTTAAGTTAGAAGAACTTCAACCTTTTCATGTCTATAAGTTTAGTCTTTGTAACTATTGGGTTCAACTTAGAGTTCCGATCTTTCAGGGAGAATTTTTATATCCGGTTTCGCTACGAAGGCCTTGATAGATTCAGGGGCCACTTACTCATTCATTTCAGAGGTCTTTGCTAATTTCCTCAAAGTTAAGACCATTGGGCTAGATATAGCCTATTCCGTAGTACTGCCGTCTGGCGAGGAGATGGCAGCCACCAGTGTGATCCGAGACATAGATCTTGAGCTCCATGGCAACCTTGTTTATGCGGATCTGATCATACTGCCGATGCCAGAGTTTGACATTATACTAGGGATGGATTGGCTACTGCGGAACAGAGTTTTGATTGACTTCCAGCGGAGATCTGTTCTAGTCCGACCGCCTGGAATGACGCAGTTCTTATTTGAGCCAAACAGGTACTTTCCTCTACCACATATTATTCCATATGTTCAGGCTAGGAAGCTCATGCATAGAGGGTGTCGGGCGTTTCTAGCAACCTTTGTATCTGTCCCCGAGGCACCCAGTCAGTCAGCCTCAGATGTTCCGATTGTTAGAGACTTCTTAGACGTTTTTCCTAAGGACGTCTCTGGTATGCCACCTGAGAGAGAGGTGGAGTTTTCCATAGAGCTTATGCCAGGTACAGCTCCGATCTCAAAAGCACCGTACCGACTTGCACCGATAGAGATGGCAGAGCTTAAGAAGCAGATTCAGGAACCTCTTGACAAGGAGTTCATTCGCCCTAGTTTCTCACCTTGGGGCGCGCCAGTCTTGTTTGTTAAGATGAAAGATGGCACGATGAGGCTTTGTATTGACTATCGGGAGTTGAACAGGGTTACAGTGAAGAATAAATACCCACTTCCGAGGATTGAGGATCTGTTTGACCAGTTGCAGGGAGCTTCGATTTTCTCTAAGATAGATCTGCGTTCCGGTTATCACCAGTTGAAGGTGAGAGATGCTGATGTTTCAAAGACAGCTTTCAGGACTTGTTATGGTCACTACGAGTTTCTTGTGATGTCGTTCGGTTTGACGAATGCGCCAACGATCTTCATGGATCTCATGAATCGCGTATTTCAGCCATACGTCGACCAGTTTGTGATAGTATTCATAGATGACATTCTCGTCTACTCCAAGAATCGGGAGGATCACAGTAGGCATCTGGCCACAGTGTTGCAGACATTGCAAAAGCACAAATTATTTGAAAAGTTCAGTAAATGCGAATTCTGGTTAGAGAAGGTGGCGTTCTTAGGCCACATTGTATCCAGCAGTGGTATTGAGGTAGACCCAGCGAAAGTTGCAGCAGTCAGAGATTGGGTTGTGCCGCAAAATGCATCAGAGATCCGCAGTTTTCTTGGCTTATCAGGATATTATCGGAAGTTCATTAAGGGATTCTCTTCGATTACAGTTCCACTCACAGCACTGACCAAGAAGAATGTGAAATTTGTTTGGAGCGAGGAGTGTCAGAAGAGCTTCGATACTTTGAAGCAAGCTCTTATCTCAGCACCAGTTTTGGCCGTTCCGTCAGGGTCCGGTGAGTTTGTTCTGTATACCAATGCTTCGAAGCTCGGTCTTGGCGCAGTATTGATGCAGCATGGGAAGGTGATAGCTTATGCTTCTAGACAGTTGAAGACTCATGAGAAGAACTACCCTACCCATGATCTAGAGTTGGCCGCAGTAGTTTTTGCCTTGAAGATTTGGAGGCATTATCTGTATGGAGAGAAGTGCCAGATCTTTACCGACCACAAGAGCCTCAAGTATTTCTTTACGCAGAAGGAGCTGAACATGCGTCAGAGGCATTGGTTGGAGCTGGTGAAAGATTATGACTGTGACATTAGCTACCACCCGGGTAAAGCTAATGTAGTTGCGGATGCATTGAGCAGAAAAATCACAGTGATGGCTCATTTGACAGTGTCGAGACCTCTTCAGATTGAGATGCAGAGGTTTGATCTTGAGACTTATCCTCAAGGTAGAGTTCCCCGTCTATCTACCTTGACCATTCAGTCTTCCCTTTTGGACCGTATTTGCAGTGGTCAGTCATCAGATGAGCAGTTAGCAAAGTGGAAGCAGAGGGATGAGGCCAAAGACAGTGTCTTGTATTCAGTCAGTGATGGTATTGTGAGATACCGAGACAGGATATGGGTTCCTAGCAGTGATTCTATTCGAGCAGATATCTTATCAGAAGCCCATACGTCGCCGTACTCTATTCATCTAGGGAGTACGAAGATGTACAAGGATCTGCAGCTATTGTATTGGTGGCCAGGGATGAAGAAGGATATCAGGCGATTTGTGTCCGAGTGTCTGACTTGTCAGTTAGTGAAGGCCGAGCATCAGAGACCAGCAGGTTTGCTCAAGCCTCTTCCCATTCCCGAGTGGAAGTGGGAGAATGTTACCATGGACTTTGTGACCGGATTGCCGAGGTCAGCCAGAGGATCGAATGCCATCTGGGTGATTGTAGATCGTCTTACCAAATCAGCGCACTTCTTGCCTATTAAGACGACGTTCACCATGATTCAGTATGCAGAGCTGTATATCCGAGAGATAGTCCGACTCCATGGTATTCCAGTTTCTATCGTATCTGACAGAGATCCCAGATTCACTTCCTCGTTTTGGAAGAGCTTGCATTCGACTATGGGGACGAAGTTGCTGTTTAGCACAGCTTTCCATCCGCAGACAGATGGGCAGTCAGAGCGGGTTATTCAGATTTTGGAGGATCTTCTCCGTGCTTGTGTCATTGATTTCTCTGGGAGTTGGGAGTCGAACTTACCATTGGTAGAGTTCACCTATAACAACAGCTTTCAGTCGTCGATAGGAATGGCTCCGTATGAAGCTTTGTATGGTCGCAAGTGCAGATCTCCTGTTCACTGGGATGAAGTAGGAGAGAGAGCAGAGTTGGGTCCAGATATTATTCAGCAGACTGCCGACGTAGTAGCCCGGATTCGTGATAGAATGAGGGCTGCTCAGAGTCGACAGAAGAGCTATGCAGATCAGAGGAGGAGAGATTTAGAGTTCGCTGTCGGCGACCATGTCTTTGTGAAGGTGGCACCTATGAAGGGTGTCATGAGATTTGGCAAGAAAGGGAAGCTCAGTCCGAGATTCATTGGACCATTTGAGATCCTCGACAGAGTTGGAACGCTAGCTTATCGTGTGGCTCTTCCGTCGAATCTGGCCGGAGTACACAATGTGTTCCACGTCTCCATGCTGAGGAAGTACATGGCGAACCCTTCGCATGTCCTGAACTTTGAGCCATTGCAGCTTACTCCGAACCTATCTTATGAGGAGAGGCCAGTGCAGATCCTAGACAAGCAGGAGAAGAAGCTTCGGAACAAGCTGGTTAAGCGAGTCAAAGTCAGATGGCTCAACCATTCAGAGGAGGAAGCTACATGGGAGTCTGAGTCAGAGATGAGAGATCGTTACCCCGAGTTATTCGGTGAGTTTTAATTTCGAGGATGAAATTTCTTTTAAGGGGGGAAGGATTGTAGAACCCGTAACTTAGACTACGCATAAACCATGCATAATTCTAGTATTTAAATTAAAATGATTTTTGTTGCATGAGTATTTAAAGTTCCTTTCTTTAAAGTTAATTTTTTCATTTCAGTAGTTTTAATTTTATTCTTTCAGTTATTTCAGTGAGGTCGGACTGGAGTTGGAGCTTTGAGATAGAATTTAAGATTTAGAAAACATTTCCGGAATTTATTTTAGCTAGCAAGTAAGTTCATTTAAGTTAAAAAGGAAGTTTGAGGATTTAATTTAATTACTTGAGGTGAGTAGGAAAATAAGCTCATTTGAGTTACTTAATTAAGGGATTAATTCAATAAATTAATTAAGGGATAGGTAAGGCTCTTAAGGTATTATAATTTATCAACTAAACAACATTTCCCCTTCATTTTTATTGCGTAAATTCGGCCACCCTTAATTGATTAAGCATTGATATGCCAACTCACCCTTTGACCCATTCTTTGTTATTTTAGCATGCTAACCTTTTAATTATTAATCAACCTTAATTAATTAATTATTAAGCTTTATCCTAGTCTAGATTTGCATGAGAGAATCGGCCATGCAACTCCAAGAAGTCTTGTTCAAACAAATTTAAAATTTGAATGAGAGGTAGACTTGGTCTTGCATTTTAAATCCCTTTATTAGTGGATCTTTCCCCTCACCTTTCCAACCATCATTATCCTCTCCCTAATCTCGAAATTCAGAGTGAAATTGAGAAGAAAAACCGTGGGTTCCATAGCTAGGAAGATAGGAGAAAATCGAGTAAGAAGCAAGGTAGAATAGAAAGCGCTCCACCTCCTCCGCGCCGGATCGTCTCTTCTTTTCGTTTTTCTTTCAAACGAAACCAGGCATGCATATATTCTTCCTTGACTCTTCAATCAAGTCCTATTATCATTATTTTTACATTTCATGATCATCACTTTCATGCTAAAACCGAAATATACCAACAATTTTCAGAAAAAATTAAACATGCAGATTTTCGGTCCCTCTTGTGCCTTCACGGTTTTGCTTGTTTTTGTATATTCAGGTGGTTGGCTCGACTCCAGGCTCCCAAGGCGACATCTAGACATGTATTAGGAGGCATTAGGACCACGTTGGTCCATTCAAACAAACCCCATGCATGATGAAATCCGAAAATGACAGCAGCTTTCCATCGGTGCCATTTTGTGTTTCAAAAATTCGGTTTTGCTGTCAAGGGGAAAGGATCTGATCTTGGCTGCCCTAAGGGCCTATAGCCATGGTCAGATCACTTCCCTAGCATGTCTACGACATGACTAAGTCACCCTTTTGGTGTCTTGGTCCATGGTGAATCGGTTTTTAATTAAAACACTAGAACAGCCCAGCACCCCCTTCGGCTTCTCCCTTTGTGCAGCATGTGTGGTTCGGTTTTGGTGGGTTGGTGTGGATCTTGGTTGGCCTATGGCCTGTAGCCACAGTTCATACCATGTCCCTAGGTGTCTAGATTGTGTCATGGTCAATCAAATGGCCATTGGAACGATTAGTGACATCCAAACAAAAGCAATGCATCCTACGTGCAGAATTTGTTCTCGGTTGAAACGTTCGGTTGTTTGCTGGTGTGGTTCGAATTGTGGCTGGCCTAGGGCCCTTAGCCATGGTTCAAATCATTCCTTGGGATGTTGGTAAGAGGTTTTGGTCGGTGTTTCAAGCCCCAATGGCCATTAGCCTCGCAAACGATGCAAGCAAACCAAGCACAGTTGCTGTATTTTTGGACAGCAACTTGCTGTGTCGGTTCGGTGGCTCGTTCGAGTTCTCGGTTGGCTTTTATCCTATGGCCTCTGATTGGATAGTGCCGCATTGAGTTGGGAAGGTCATGTTTTTGGCCGTTTGTCATTCAGATCATTTTTGAGGTCGTACGAGAATTTACGGTGCGATGTGCCAAATTGACTCTCGAAAGAGCGTTTCATGTTTTGGCCTCCATTCACCTAGATTTCGGCCCCCACCATTTTAGGAGCATTATTTTATCATTTTAGGCGTATTTTAATCATGACTACATGACGGTTCAGTGTTGGTTCGGGTTGGTTCGGAGTCATGATTAAATACGAAGTCGGTAGGCGTAATTGTCACATTTTAGAATGTTATTGCATAGTTTGGTCCCATAAATCTATTGCATATTTTTCATGACATATTTAGGTTGCAGCGAGCCTGGGAGCGATCCAATCCAAGTATTAAATTATTACAGGATATTTAATTGTGCCATTTAATTATATTACGTGCATAAATATTTAAAATGTTCATTTTTGAGATTATGCGATATTGCTTGTGGCCATTACACTATCATGGGATTATTGCTAAATCCGGTCGCCAGTTACCGGTCAGTTGAGTTTGTTTCACCCAGTATACTGTGGCTACAATCTGATCAGACGTTTACTATTTTATCCGGTCGCCAGTTACCGGTCATGGGAGCATATTATTATCTGGTCGCCAGTTACCGGTCAGTTTCAGTGCAGGAACCACTTGCGTATACCATAATCTCACCAGGAAAATTATTGCAGGCTATTTTAGTACAGGGCTCCAAGGAGCAAACATTTTTACCATGATATTTTCAGTTCACTTATGCACGTATTATAATTAATCATGACACGACCCTTTTACGATATGCCTCATGACACGACATTTTATTCCATGAAATTTTACTATAGTATTTACTCGTTATTTACGATATATGCATGTTGAGTCTTTAGACTCACTAGACTTGATTGTTGTAGGTTCTGATGATGCCGGGGCCGAGGGCGGGGACCAGTGAGCAGGCTCGAGTCGGCAGTAGTAGGACACGAGGACCTCAGTTCAGCATTTATTTTTAATTGATGGCTCAAACGTTTTAATTATTGTTGGAAAAACTTTTTACAGTTATTTCAAAAATGTTAATTCTTCCGCTGCCACATTGAACATCAAACTTTATTTATAATTTCATTTATGAAGGAGGCAATTTTAATTATTTAAAAAGAAAAATTTTAAATTTTCCGCAAATTTCCAAGTAAGGATTTTAGGCCTTTACACTCCTGCATCACCAACAAGGCCTCTTCAGTCATAATCTCTTTTGTCTGTGCATGAACTGGCTTCCGTTGAAGAAGTCATTGAGTCAATTGTTCCCACGTCCCCTACTACTCAGGAAGCAGTTCCAGCTACTTCATTGCCACAATCACCCTCTCCAACCGCAGAACATCATATGGCAGAATCAGATGTTGTATCTCTTTTGCCAAATCTAGAGAAATTTTCTGCTGCTCATCAAGCTGAAATGAAAGTTCTTCTGAACCAGCAATCTGAACCCATAACTGCAGAACAATCAGCTTCACCTACTGCCGTTGCTCCAACAGAAGAGAACTTGGTCTCCAACTTGGTTGCTCCTGATGAAGATATTGTTCCTACCATAATTGCTGCCGAACCAAATGTCTCTGCTATTCCAGATGAAACCTCTGCTGACCCTGGTCCTTCTACTGCTGTGATGGACACCACTTCCCTCACCACCAATCAAGTCTCTACTGCACTGATTGTCACTGATCCTGTTCAAACTCTCACGAACACTCGCGCTGCTGAAATGAGGCAACGCATGCTTGCGCGAACCCCCTCACCTGAATCAGAATCATTCAATTTGGAGTTTCAGATTGACGTTCTGCAAAGGGAACTCAATAACCTGTCTGATTTAGTCAAGCGGATGTCCTGTGAAAGCATATCAGAATTTAGTGGTGCTCAGTTCTTCAGAGAACGAATGAGCAAACAAATATATAAAACGGCGGAATATGTGGAGAAAATGCATGCTGAAACCATTGTTTTCAGACAAGCTGTATCGAGAAATTATAGTCACATCGTGCTTGCTGAAACTAATATACTAAATCGACTCACCGAGCATGATGATCTCATTCGATCATTTTCCACCTCCATGGAAGTAATGGATGCCAAGATTGATTCTCAAACTCAATCTCTCACTACTCTCAATGATCGTATCTCTACTCAAGCTCCGTATCTGGAGATGTTAACCAATGGCATTCAAAACTTGTCTGGAAGAATGAATGATCTTATGGCCCATGTGATTGCCGCTGATGCCAAAAAGGGGGAAGAAAAACGAAGAGATCCATCTGAAGCAGAACTAAGGCAATCAGAAGCTGAACCTTCAGATAGAAGATTTCAGGATCCTCAAAATGAAGAAGTCATTTACAGGGACATTGGAACTGATTGACAATTTACTGTGTTAATTTCATTGATATTATTCTTTTGCTAACTGATTATCTGTTATTTAACGCTTTCCTACTGTTTAGGTTTTGGCATCACCACAAAGGGGGAAATTGATAGACATGAATTAATTGTGGCGATGAAAATAAAAACCAGCAGACCAGCAACACTCTTTAAGAAAACACTAGAAAAAAAGAAAATCAGAAGCTACTGGTCTAGTAAAACAAAAGCAGTAGAAAGGATAGAAAAACAGAATCAGTAGAAGATGTTGCCTAACGTGACTACTTTAAATGTTACCGTTAAAGTTACCAAGTACTAGTATTAATTACAGCATTAAATACTGTACGGAGTCATTTAATTCACTTTACCGAGTTTAGTATAAAACGGGACTGATTGTTTTATAGCTTTTCTGCAGGAACTTTTTTTTTGTAATAAAGCTGATTCTATCAGAAATCTGAAGACATCTTCTGATCATAAACGTTGAACTCAGTCGCTTATATATACATGGAACAAACCCTTACAGAAAAAGAACTCTACGCATAATATCTTTTCAAGGATCAACGCTATTTCACTCAACGAGACAACCTCGAAATTCCTTGATAACCTTGAGTTCAACACAAAGAAAAGTAGCACATGCTTCATAGCAAATATCTGATCTTTTGAAGATCATCTTGTGCTACTGATTCTTACACTCTTCACAATCTTTTACAACACTTATACTTTATCAGGAAGAGCTTGTAATCTGAAAAGAGTCTTTTCAGAACCTTTTGTATCACGTTCTTTTTGAGTCGAGTAACTAAGAGTTTCAGTAGGCAAAGGTGTAAGTCCTTCTGAAGTGGGTGTGTACAAGAGTTGTGCTGTAATATCCAAAGTCTTTTAGTTATACCTTCTGGAAACAGGAGAAGGGGAGACGTAGAAGATTTCATCTTCGAACTTTCATAAACAACTACTGCCTACTGTTATTATTGTCTTTCACTTACTTCATCGATTGTTTCCGCACCTATAATTGTAATCTAGGTGAAAGTATACGCAACAAGATAAACTACTATCTCTAACAGGATTTTAGTACCTCATCAAAAGAAAGGAAAAACGAGTAGAGTTTATTCACCCTCCCCCCCCTCTAAACTCAACTTCGATCCTCAACAAAGATTATCAAAACTTTCAAAATTATTAACTGAATTGTTATTATTAGTTTCAATAATTGAAATACGATAATTTAAACTATTATTATTATGATGTAAAATTTTTACTTGTTCTTTAAGATTATCAATTTCTTTTACTAAATCATGTATAGTAACTGGATTTTGTTTACTATATTTTTGTTGTAGAAGATTTTTTACTTCTTTCATGGAATAAGCTTGTTCTTGTTTAACAAGAATGTTATTATTATTGTTATTGCTAGTTGAAGCAGTATTTTCCATTTGATCAATAATTGTAGATTTTAATACTGGATCCTTAATCATTTTAAGGAATTCTAAAATATTATTGTTAGTTAACACATTAATATTTAAGTCTTTAAATTGAGACATGAGTTTATAAAAATCATCATCTTGATTTTTATTATCCTCTATATGATTTAAACAAGATTTTCCTTGTATACAATTTTTACAATCATCTAAATCAGACATTTCTGATTCACTATCTATAATATCATCTGAAATATAAGATTCTGAAGAATTCTCAGTTTCACTGTCAGAATTATTATTTGAATCCATTATTATTTTAAATAATGTTTCTTTTATATTGTCATCTATGTCTAAATTATTAATTTTGTTTTTAGCCCAACATTGATTAGCATAATGTCATGGCTTTTTACATTTTCTACAAATTATTAATTTATTTTTATATTTTTTTTCTTTCCGTAAATCACGGCTTTCTTTTCTTTTCTTCTTTTTATCTTTTTGCCTATCAGACAAATATCTTTTCTTTCTATAAAGTTTTTCATCTTTTTCTTTAATTTTCTTCTTACCTTTATTAGGTAAGTCCATACCAAATTGATCACAAAATTTACCTAATTGTTTTTTTCTCAAGTAAATTTTGTCTTTTAATTTGATTATTTAATTTTAATTCATTACAGAGAGCTAAACCCTCTTTAATGCAAGTATTAATTAAATTTCCATAAGTATAATTATCATATGGAATATTAATCTCATCTTTTCTTAATACTTTTCTAATTCTTTCAGCAAATAGAAAAGGTAAACCATCTATAAATTTGGCTTTCCAGAAACTATTATTACAATCTGGTATCTCATATATACGAGATAAAAAGGTATCTTTATACCATCTAAAATCAGTAAGTGTTTTACATTTTAGATTACTTAATAAAGTACGAATCTTTTCACTATCATCAGTGAATTTACCAGTAAAATGTTCAATCATTGTCATTATTAATGAATAGACTACATTTTCTGATTGAATATTATTCTCAATTTTTATAGAATTAATAATATCTTCTTTTTGGAATTGATTTAAATAATTATCCCACCAACCTTTAAGTTGGCCATTAAATCCTGATATAATCATCTTAGCAATATTTTTATCAGTATTGCCTGAAGTTTTACACACAGTAATATACATAAGCATTCTGTGAGCAGTATTATAAATTTGCTTATCACTAAAACCATCAATATTCCATTCATAAATAATTTTCTCTATCTATAATGACTAGATCTTGGTCTAGCATAGAGAAAATTATAGATGAATGGAATATTGATGGTTTTAGTGATAAGCAAATTTATAATACTGCTCACAGAATGCTTATGTATAGTACTGTGTGTAAAACTTCAGGCAATACTGATAAAAATATTGCTAAGATGATTATATCAGGATTTACTGGCCAACTTAAAGGTTGGTGGGATAATTATTTAAATCAATTCCAAAAAGAAGATATTATTAATTCTATAAAAATTGAGAATAATATTCAATCAGAAAATGTAGTCTATTCATTAATAATGACAATGATTGAATATTTTACTGGTAAATTCACTGATGACAGTGAAAAGATTCGTACTTTATTAAGTAATCTAAAATGTAAAACATTTACTGATTTTAGATGGTATAAAGATACCTTTTTATCTCGTATATATGAGATACCAGATTGTAATAATAGTTTCTGAAAAGCCAAATTTATAGATGGCTTACATTTTCTATTTGCTGAAAGAATTAGAAAAGTATTAAGAAAAGATGAGATTAATATTTCATATGATAATTATACTTATGGAAATTTAATTAATACTTGCATTAAAGAGGGTTTAGCTCTCTGTAATGAATTAAAAGTAAATAATCAAATTAAAATACAGAATTTACTTGAGAAAAAACATTTTGGTAAATTTTGTGATCAATTTGGTATGGACTTACCTAATAAAGGTAAGAAGAAAATTAAAGAAAAAGACGAAAAACTTTATAGAAAGAAAAGATTTTTGTCTGATAGGCAAAAATATAAAAAGAAGAAAAGAAAAGAAAGCCGTGATTTACGGAAAGAAAAAAATATAAAAATAAATTAATAATTTGTAGAAAATGTAAAAAGCCATGACATTATGCTAATCAATGTTGGGCTAAAAACAAAATTAATAATTTAGACATAGATGATAATCTAAAAGAAACATTATTTAAAATAATAATGGATTCAAATAATAATTCTGACAGTGAAACTGGGAATTTTTCAGAATCTTATATTTCAGATGATATTATAGATAGTGAATCAGAAATGTCTGATTTAGATTATGTAAAAATTGTATACAAGGAAAATCTTGTTTAAATCATATAGAGGATAATAAAAATCAAGATGATGATTTTTATAAACTCATGTCTCAATTTAAAGACTTAAATATTAATGTGTTAACTGACAATAATATTTTAGAATTCCTTAAAATATTTAAGGATCCAGTATTAAAATCTACAATTATTGATCAAATGGAAAATACTGCTTCAACTAGTAATAACAATAATAATAACATTCTTGTTAAACAAGAACAAGCTTATTCCATGAAAGAAGTAAAAAATCTTCTACAACAAAAATATAGTAAACAAAATCCAGTTACTATACAGGATTTAGTAAAAGAAATTGATAATCTTAAAGAACAAGTAAAAATTTTACATCATAATAATAATAGTTTAAATTATCGTATTTCAATTATTGAAACTAATAATAACAATTCAGTTAATAATTCTGAAAGTTTTGATAATCTTCAAGATATTTCTTTTCCTGATCCAAATCAAAATCATTTATCTGTTTTAAGTATGATTATATCTCAAAAATGGTATACCAATATTACTTTGTTAATTGAAAATTCTTATAAAAAGAATTTCATTGCTATGATTGATAGTGGTGCAGATTTAAATGTTATATAGGAAGGATTAATTCCTACGAAGTATTTTCATAAAACTACTCATTCTCTCTCTCATGCAGGAGGAGAACCTTTAGAGATAAATTTTGAATTACCAAAAGTTTATATTTGCAAAGATAAAAACTGTATTCAAACCAGTTTTTTATTAGCAAAAGATATTTCTAGCCAACTTATACTTGGTCTTCCTTTTATTTATCAAATATATCCTTTAACTTATGTTGATGAAACAGGTATTATATGAACTTTTCAAGGTAATCCTATTTCCTTTAAGTTTATAACTAAACCTGTTCATAGAATTCTTAATGAATTACAAGAAAAGATTGATAGGAAAACTTTTCAAATTAATTCTTTAAAAGAAGAAGTTAATATTTTAACTATAGATGATAAATTACAAAATCCTAAATTACAGGAAAAAATTGAACTTATTTATAATAAGTTCTCATTAGAAATATGTAATGATCTTCCAAATGCTTTTTGGAATAGAAAGAAGCATATTATATATCTTCCACATGAAGATAATTTTGATGAAAAAAATATTCCAACCAAGTCTCGTCCTTGTCAAATGAATTCTGAATATTTAGAATTATGCAAAAATGAAATTCATTCTTTATTAGAAAAAGGTTTGATAAAACCTTCTCAATCTCCTTGGTCATGTACTGCTTTTTATGTTAATAAACATTCTGAGCAGGAAAGAGGAGTTCCTAGATTAGTAATTAATTATAAACCCCTTAATAAGGTTTTAAAATGGATTAGGCATCATATTCCTAATAACAAAGATTTATTAGATAGATTAGTTCACGCTATCATATTTTCAAAATTTGATTTAAAATCAGGATTTTTACAGATTCAAATAAAAGAATCTGACGGATATAAAACTGCTTTTAATGTTCCAATAGGACATTATGAATAGACAGTAATGCCATTTGGCCTTAAAAATGCCCCTTCGGAATTTCAACAAATTATGAATGATATTTTTTATAATTATAGCAATTTTATAATTGTTTATATTGATGATATCTCAGTATTTTCAAATGATATTGAAATGCATTTTAAACATTTAGATATGTTTAAAAATATTGTTATTCAAAATGGTCTTGTTATCTCAAAATCTAAAATGATTTTATTTCAAACTAATATCAGATTTCTTGGTCATATGATTGAGAAAGGGAAAATAATTCCTATACAAAGAAGTATAGAATTTGATTCAAAATTTCCTGATATAATAACTGATAAAACTCAGTTACAAAGATTTTTAGGAAGTTTGAATTATATTTCTCCTTATATTAAAGATCTTACTAAAGATTCTGCTATCCTATATGATAGATTAAAGAAAAATCCTTTACCCTGGTCTGAAAGACATACAATAGCTGTTAGAAATATTAAGGAAAAAGTTAAAAACCTTCCTTGTCTTATGCTTGCTAATCCCCAATGGGATAAAATAGTTGAAACTGATGCCTCAGATATAGGTTTTGGAGGAATCTTAAAACAGAAGGATCCCCAAACTAAACAAGAATATCTTATTAGATTTTATTCCGGGAAATGGAATAATGCCCAGAAAAATTATTCCACAATAGCAAAAGAAATTTTAGCTATTGTCAGATGTATTTTAAAATTTCAAGATGATTTATATAATCAAAAGTTTATTATAAAAACTAACTGCAAATCTGCAAAATTTATGTTTAATAAAGATTTTAAACATGATATTTCTAAACAAATGTTTGCAAGATGGCAGGCTCATTTAGCTCCTTTTGATTTTGAAATCATTTATAAAAAAGGTGAAGATAATCATCTACCTGATTTATTAACTCGAGAATATTTATCCTAATGTTTTCATTTACAGATATGTATTCCCGAGGAAGAGGAGAGTCCTCTTATAGAGGGCGAGGTGGTAGGGGAAAAACCCCTAATATTATTGCACAGCATGAAAAACAGAGGCTAATAGCCCAAAACTTATCTAGTTCATCCAGTAATACTGAGCAGAATGAATTATACAATGAATTTCAAGAATTCTTGAAACAAAAGCAGAGAAGTAATACAGATTCTCAAGTTTCAGCATCATATGCTAACATCATAAAATATGATGATAATGATTCAGCTTTATATACAGAGACAAAACATCGAGAATTTATTCTTCTTATAGAAGAAAAAGATACCCATTGGGAAAAAACTCCATGGACTATCATAGAAAGATATCTAATCAATACATCATATGTATATGGTTCTTACAAGCAAAGAGGATTTTATGAAAATCTTCTGATATCCACAAAAAGTGTTGATATAACTCACTTTTTCAGTAATACTCAACAGAAGGAAGTTATAACTTCTCAAAGTTTATCATCAAGAAGATCATATCTATTGAAGAATGGGGTATATCTCCATTAGTTGAAAAAGAATTTTATTCTGAAAATCATAAAATGAGTTTTAAATTCAATTTTTGGGATTATATTGAAAGTTTTAATAAAACCTTGTTTTATGAAAATGAAAAAAAAAAAACATACTTGGTTTTTAAAGATTTGTGAAAATGTTTTTCACTATCCAGTTCCAAATTGGTTTTTAATCTGGTGGAAGATATTTGGTCCATCTGCCAAGATTCTGCCAGAGGTTTTTATAAAACCCATGAATACTTGGTTAAATGTTTCCCCAAGTATTAAAAAACCATTTTCTGAACATTGGATCGATGGAAAGACTCTATGTCTATTTTTCATGGAATTTGGAATCCCATGGATCTGGAAATGGCAGCCAGAATTTGGTTACACTGATGAAGGCATCCCTTGCATATGGAGGGTCAGTTCCACAAAATTTTGGGACAAATTATTGAGAGATGATCCAGAAACTGGAAAACCATATGGTTATGAAACTTTTCATCAAATGGAACAAAAAATTTCTTTATACCAGAAAGAAATTAATAATCAACAAGAAAAGGAGAAAGCCTCTATGAGTCCTTTCAAGATTCTTACTCAGAAATATTCTGAAATATATTCAAAAGAAAAAATGATCGAGATCTATATTGAAGAAATGAAAAAAGATCTTTTCCAGAATATTGGAGGTTCTGATTCAAAATCAGATAAATCTATGGCGTCCGAATCTAGTGAAAATCAATTTATTCATCTAATGAAGATGCTCAAGACCCTGAGGATGATATTCCTCAATTTTCTCATATAGATGACATTTTTGAGAATTTGAAAAATTCTTTAAAAGATAATATTAAAGATGATTAAAATTGTCAGAAGAAGAATCTGCAGTTGGTGGAATATCACATCCCATCATGGCATATCGTGACAAAAAGTGGGTGGTATATCACTGTAGACTTTTTGAATTCATAAGCATATTACTATTTGCTTTAATAAAGCATTGTATTATTTACTTTAATAAAGTATTGTACTGTTTTTATTTTATGATGGAATCCGGGGTTTCATGTCCGGCTCTTCTATCTATTTATAGGTTCATTCTGTGTCTTTAGAAGGACACGGTTGAGTTTGCTCTCCTCTATTCTATCTTGTAAACAACCCTTCTGAAGTTTATCAATAAAAGCTTGAAGTTCTGATAACAACTTTGTAAGTTTATATTGTTTTTATTTTCTGTTTTTATTTACTATTTTAAATTTTTATTTTTCATAAGATTAGCCTGAATGACAGGCTAAAGTATTAGTGCTAAATTATTACCTTACTATGACATGATCTATTGTAAGGCCCGAGAATTTGATTACCGTAATCGGAAATGATTTGGGGTATATTTACCGTAATCTGAGATTATTCTGGGATGATTTCTTGATTAATTGAAGTAATTATAGACGGAACGGAGTGGAACGGGAAAGACGAGAAAAGACGTGAATATATGTGCAAAGGTGTGTACTCGCGCACATGCGCGGCTGGAATGCGCGTACATGCGCGAGCATGGCAGAGCATATGCGCCGGATGGAGGCGCGCATATGCGCGAGTTGTGCGGAAAGAGTGGTGCGTGACCAGAAGGTGTCGCGCATATGCGCGACTTGGGTGCGCGCATATGCGCGAGCAGTCCAGAAGCCAACGTTTTGGAACAGAAGCTTTGGCGCATATGCGTCGGATTGAGGCGCGCATATGCGCCAGTAGTTGCGAAGCCTATGCGAGTAACTCCAGAGAGACTCGTGCATATGCGCGGAGATGAATCGCGCATATGCGTGAGGCGATGTGCGGGATATATGCGGAGACAGTAGGTCTCGCGCATATGCGCGATGTCAGTGCGCGCATATGCGTGAGTAGTCCAGGAGCCGGACAGTGCTTTTGGCGCATATGCGCGGATTTTGGGCGCGCATATGCGCGCGGCATGCAAAACAAGAACAAGCCACTTGCCATAACCTGGCAACGTGTACGTATATATATATAAGAAATAAGTTGCATTTCAGAAGAAGGAAAAAAAAAAGAAATAGGAGTCGAGAAAAGTTTCTGTAAATGCGTTGAAAATCCTTACGCCTTTTGTGAGAAATTCGTCCGTCCGATTTTAAATCCGACTTCAGTACTGTGTTCCTATCGACGTAGGCTACAACTGGACGTAAGTTTTACTACGTTTTGATATGTTTTGAAATTATGATTTTGTCAGAATTGAATGAGATTCATATATGATGTTCTTGACATGTTAGACATCATAGAATCGAAGTCAGATTAAGAAACGGACTGATTATGTAATTGTTATGATTTTTGGAATTGATTAACTGAGATTCGATATCAGATTGGTGTTGTTATTGAAATTATGAATTGCACCGATATTGATTATGAGTTCTGGTATTATATCTGTGGTGTTGAAATTGACGGGGTTATCGAGACTGTATTGTTATGCCGTCGAAACATCCGTAAATTGATATTGATCAGATTCAGTATCGGTTGAGATTGTATTGTGGTATCGTATGTCGATGGGCATTGATCAAATTATGTTTTGATTTGAGTATTAATCAGAACATGTTTTGAACTGAGTTATGTACTGATATTGTATCTATTCGATTGTCATTATCAGATTTGGGTATGGACAGAGTTGACTTCAATACTTCGTCTTCGTCGGACCGAGAAGATAAAGGTATAAATTAATGTTGAGTTGGGATTGCACAACTCGAGTGAGGTTTGACTCGAGTTTCCCTAAATCACATACTTTACCTTATTGTATTGATTTAATTGATATACTTGTTCTCTTGATTGATAGATAGCAAGTATTAGACGAGTATCTTGGGACAGAAGTGCCTGATAGTGGTGGGATCGCCACGGGCACATTGCTCGATGTCACAAGATAGTGTATTGGCGATAGTGCCAAAGTCTGTCACCGGATGATTGGCTATCGATGTGGATAGAAATGTGGCTTATTCTATTACTGGTGATCGGTACTGTATCGATGTGGATAGAATGTAACTCTTCTATTACTGATGATCGATATTATATCGATGTGGATAGAATTGGAGTTTCTTCTATTACTGGTGATCGATACTATATCGATGTGGATAGAATCAGAGCTTCTTCTATTACTGGTGATCGATACCCTATCGACGTGGATAGAACTGAAGTCTTTTCTATTACTGTTGGTCGATATGGGAATGCTAACTTCTGGAAACCGGGATCCCTAGACTAGGATTGAGTCTAGTCTTAAATGTGACGTCATGAGTCTAATTGATAGTGTATATTGAGTTATGTTGGTTATGTCCCTGAATATGGTACATGATGAGTTATGTTCCTGATGATGGTACATGTTTAGAATAGGATTTATTCTTGATATGGATTTATATTCTGATTTGAATACATGTTAGACATATCTGTTATATGCTTTTACATTGTTTTATGATTGCATGTATACATGATTTATACTGAGAATGTAATTCTCACCGGAGTTATCCGGCTGTTGTCTTGTTTGTATGTGTGCATGACAACAGATGGGATAGGATCAGGGTCAAGAAGAGAACGAGGCTGGACTAGATAGCGTGGAGATCCGGGCTTCGAAGCAACTTAGGATTCAGCACTGATATATAGTTGAACCTAGTTGAATTCTTGTAGATAATACAAGATTTGTATAATTATGTTTAATATGTAATTTGAATTGAATTACATTACGTTTCCGCTTTGTGTTTTAAAAAAAATTTAGACCTTGTTTATTATAATTGGTTGAATTATTCCTGAAGACGATTAAGGAATGAATTAGCGTCTGGGTCCCCACAACAGGTGGTATCAGAGGATTGGGTTCCAGAACAGTAGGTTCTAGAACTGTAGTTCTTTAAATTAAGATAGAAGAGAGTGAGCGGGGTAGATTGAGTTATCTTTCCTGCATGTGATTGCTAGCATGTGATTTACTTATAATGTTTTTTTACATTGTGTATGCTAGCATGATATTATGTTTTACTGCCTGGATTTATATAGCATATGATTGAATATAATGTTGAAATTACATTGTATATGCTAAGATTTCAGTATGTTTTTACTGGCTATTAAGCTACATGTTACCTGAATATCTGAGTTGATTTGGTAATATGTATTAGTTGAAACTGGATCAGAACCAATTCTTGATCAGAGGTAAGCTGATCAGGATTGGGATTGAGACGGACTTGTCTCCTGTTACCACTAACATCTGTGATTATCAGATATTCCTCCTAGAAGAGTGCGAGAACGAGGTAGTACTTCGACTGATCTGATGGATGTATCAGAAACTCTGATGGAAACACAGTTGATGAGATTTCAGTCATTTCAACCGCCGATTTTGAGGGGTATTGAGGCGCCAGGCGATTGTGAGAATTGGCTGGAGGATATAGAAATGTTATTTGAATTTCTGGGGTTCACAGATGATTGTAGAGTTAAACTTGTTGGGAATCAACTACGGGAAGCCGCTAGGAGTTGGTGGCTGGTAGCTAGGGAAGCCATAGCACAGCGTGGTTCCATGATTACGTGGAAAATTTTCAAAGTCGAATTTTATCAAAGATTTGTACCTCTATCATATAGAGAGGATAAAGGTGCAGAGTTTACAAATTTAAGACAGGGTCAGTTGAATGTCGATGAGTATTTGGCCCAGTTTTTCACCTTACTACATTTTGCTCCTCAAGTGGCTAGAAATGATACAGCGGTATCTAATCAGTTTATCCAGGGATTGAATCCGGAGATACGCACATTGGTGAATGTGAAACCACCGAGTAATTTTGCTGATACTCTGAATCGAGCCAGAAGAGCGGAAACCGTTCTGATAAGACAAAAAGAAGTTTCATATGTTCTTCCCACATCGATACCACAACTACTGCCGTCCAGACTCGAGATTGGCAGCAGCAGTGGTGGAAAGCAAGAACAATTGAAAGCTCGAAAGAAACAGTTTAAGAAGTTAGGAAGCGGACCGAGTGGTTCATCTAGCTCCAGTGGTTCTAGCCCAAGTTATACTGGAGTTTATTGCAGGACTTGCAGAGGGAGACATCCCATGGAGCAGTGCCAGGGAGTGACTGGTCGGTGCAATATCTGTAAACAGCAAGGACACTTTGCTAGAGTCTGTCCACAGAAAGGTTCCCAAAGATTTCAGGGAGCAGAATCATCTGGTGGTAGTGATCGAGGAACAGACCCAAGACACATGTGATGATATAGTGGCAGGTAATAATCTGTTATGATTATATTTCATATGTATTGATATATACTAATGCATTCCCTACGATTATCTTTGACTGAGTTGTATTGATATATGTTGTATCTGCTGGATCTGTATTACTGTAGTATTGATCCTTGTACCTTTTGGGGAAAGGAATTGATATCAGTGAATTCTGTGATATATTGGGTACTGCAGTAAAAAGAGAATGAGATTGAATTAGATTGTATTGTACTTGTGTTATCTGATTTTGATTACATTATTGATATTGATATGCTAACAAGTACAGAACTATTATAGATTCTTGCCAGAAAATGGTAAGATTCGGATCTGAAATGGCCGATGAATGAATGATATACGGTAAGGATTCTCGATTTTGAATTCCTTGATATCCGTATTATGTATGATTCGATGATTATCGAAAAGAATGGAGTAATTCTTTATGTATTCAGTTGATTACCGAAGTTGAGCCTGTCTGGGAATGATTTGTTAGTAGCATGAGAGTTGCTATAGTCGTTCCATATGAAATTCCGGATTTGTCTTATATCAGGGAGAGTGACTTCAGCCTTGATTTGATATCAGGTATGGATTTCATTTTAGACTTCTGTACAGAATGATATTGATTGAATTGAAAGAACTGAAATGTCAGTTAGAAGATTTACTGCCTGAGAGTTAGAGTTACATCTGATTATGTGTTTCTCTGAGAAATACTTCACTTCTGTATATGGGTTGATAAATCCTGTGTTCCGAAGTGTTCTGATGACCTTATGCTCGTTTTATCTATGATATTTTTATATATTCGCAGCGTGTGATTGATTGAATCGAACAGTTGCAATTTGTATTGAATATTCTGGGAACTGAGATTGTTGTATACAGAATTATTCGGCTATGAATCCAGATTGCAACAGATTGTATTCAGAGTCTGTGATATCTGAAGATAGTATACTGATTGATTGTAGCACAGTTGAAACAGTGATCAGATTGTTCAGAACTTGATTTCGATAGTCAGAACAATGTGTCAATCAGAATACCAGGTAGGCAATGCTTTATTTTATATAATTAGCTGAATTGTTTGTGCTAGATATTTCGAATTTGAAATGACAGGTATTGTCAGAGGCACACGGTAGTAGATTCCGTATTATTCTAGCAACAAGAAATGTGTGATAATACGAACAGACAGTTTTGATGTAAATAAACGAAATCAGTTATGTCAGAGTTGTATTGAAATGTCTAAATCGCTGACAGATGAAGACAGGAAGATAGAAACCAGGAAATTGGTTATACAGATTATCGATTCTTGAATAGAAATGTGGGTACATTTCTATGAATTCCGTGATGAAACTATCGAAAATCTTGCTATGACGGTGATATGATGTGATTACTATTGAACGATTGTTCAAATCTGCGGATGTTATATTGTTCAGGATGATGTACAGATATGACAAGACGACTGAGAGGTAAGTCAGAAAAGGGGTCAGATGGTATTGAATGCCAGAGTTAATTATATTATACCGTGATTTTTGGTTGATTTTAAACTTTTGGCAGAATGTATAGCATGATGTTTTATCTATGGATTATAGATTGACAGATAGTTGGAGTGAACTATCTAGATACTGAAGGATATCCAGGAACTGTAGTGCTGGATTTTAGCACTAGTGACCTGAGATCTTGTCACTTTATGAATTATTGTACAATAATAGCTATTAGATGAGTATCGAGATTGAAACGTCCTGCCCTTTTTATTGCTTTAAAAGTACTAGAAATTTTTTTTTTCTTTTTAAAACCTCACATAGCATTCGGCCGAACCATAAAATCTCATAAAATATTTTTGACATCATTTTAAAATAAACAACCAACTAACATTTTTCTAAATCTAAAAATGACATTTGAAAAGTATAGCCCATACTATAACCTCTCAAAAACCACTCATACTCATGATAAAAGTCATAAAATCTTTTAACATAAATCATAACATATATGCGGAAACTAGCGTCGGTCCTCGGGTCATGTGCACCTTCAGTCCAGTCGGATCAACCATCAAGACCTCCATTAGCATTATCATGATAACCTGCATCCATCACACCTAGTGAGTCTAAAGACTCAACACACCATAATCTTTATAACGAGTAATACGTAATACAGTCAACATATAACGGTGAAAAATACTTGTACTTAAAATATCGTTTTCATGAAGATGCATAAACATAAACATTTTCGTAAATATTTTCATGATGCATAAAACTTTAAACATAAACATTTTCATGACATGCAAACATGAATTTCCTTTTCCTCAACATGACATGACATAAAACCTTAAACATAATCATGAACATTTTCTTTTTCCTTTTCCTTTGTTGAATTCAGATCGTTAATTGTGACTTTCCTGACATGACATGACATGACGATGGATCCATCTACATAAAACCACAGTACTGGGCGGCGGGGACATCAGCGACACTCTCACCGGTCAACTGAGCCTTGGCCTAACATGATCGAATAGAAATACGATCGTCGGGACTCCCTCTAGCGCCTTCTCCCATAAATGGGCTCCCTCTGGGGCCTTCTCCCCTCACGATATTCTCATTCTTACCTCAAACCTCATAACCTCATATTCGTAATAATGGAAACACGATCGTCGGGCTCCCACTGGGACCATAACCCTCACGACGTCGCCATCATTAACGAATTAGTCACAATCACTTCACTTCCTTCAACATTTATATTCTCACCACTTTATAAAAATTATGCATAACATAACATTTTATTTTTGAAACCAAGCATGCAACATGTCTTTTAAATGTCTTCCTTAAATCATAAAAATCAAATAGACATTTTAAAATCATAATTTAATCATAAGCATTTCATAAATATTTAAAAATAATCATAATATCATAAAAATAGTATTTAGGGCACATTTATGACGTTTACTAATTTCTAGGTGTAAAATGACTGTTTTACCCCTGGACGTATAATTTCCCGTTTTTGACTTTTTCTTAACTTCTTTGACTCTAACATGTCCCAAATAATTATTTAAGCCTACATGAATTTTCTCATATTTTTACTTAGCTTAAATCGAGGACTTTTAAATTAATTTTTAAATAAGACGTATTAACACGTTTTAATCCCGAATTAAACCAAATCTTAATATAAAATTCTCAAATTAAAAATCTAGACTTATAATAATTATTTAAGCTTAAACCTAATTTTTCATAATTTTATAAAGCTTAAACTAGGCGTTTCAATTAATACGTTAATTAGTGTTTCGTGCGACGGTTAAATTCCGAATAATTCCAAAACTCGTTATTTTGATCCCAAATTTTAAACATAACATTTTTAAAATTTATTTTACCCTTCCAAGTCATGACCCACCCCCGTGGACCCTTGGATCAATTTTTCCTTCTTTAATTTTTGTTTTTGACCCTTCGACGAACGTACCGAGCCATCTCCTAATTTACTCGAGCCACGCCCGAGCCACCTTGAGCCAAAACCTAGCCAACTCATCTAGGGACCCTACTATGCAACCCTGAGCCCAAGTACCAGCCCCTAATTCGCACAATCACTCCTGGAAACCGACACCAAATACATGCGTGTGTGCGTTTATAGTGTTCTAAGTGTAATAGGTTTCCTAGCCACCTTGGGACACTACCAGCCCTTACCCATTGGCCACCCATGACCCTTACCGACCCTAGACCACGCCCAGACCCAGCCTAACCAAGCCCAGCCCCTGAACAAGAGCAGCGAGCCATCTGAACTCTGCACAACAACCTCACGCTTGATGGCTTTCCCTCACGGTTCCCTCTTTTCCCTTGAGCCAGCAGCGACCCAGCCGCACCAGCCCCTATCCCAGACCTTAACAATCTTCCTTAGACCCTATAGGACCTACCTAACACACCAAAGCCCCAGCAGCGAGCCATAGCACCTGAAACCCTCGGCCACCCTGAAAGTTACGCGTGAAAAGTCCCTTCTCGCAAGGGCTCTTCCTCACCCTCCTCCTTCGAACCTAGCCACCCTAGGACCCTATCTAGGACCTAGCCACATCCCAACCGAGCCCTCCTAAAGCCCTGGTCGAACCCCTAAACCCCATGCAAGACAACCGAAACCTTGCACTTTGACAACCCAACCAAAACCATCGGCCCTCTCTGTACGTATTCCCCTTGGATTCCAGCCTTTAACTTTCATGTTTGTGCAGCGTTTTGGGGTGATTAGGACTCTTAAAACTTGTGTAAATCATCCTTAATTATATCCTAGCCATGACAGCCCCTTTAGCAACCATATAAACATGTTTTTGGATCAAAATTCATGGATTTCATACATGTAGGTGAAATATTCCGAAAATAATCAAAAGAATTTCATGTTTTTCATGCACACAATATTTAAAATGATAATACGATGTGATAGATGAGAAAAGGAGATGTATGACGTGCCTTTGCGTATTTAACGCACGAAAAACCCGTTGACGATCGCGAAGAACGGACGAGAACCGCGGCTTTAATCTCCCTAAGCTTCCACCGAATTTTTCCTTCAAAATATAGTGTGTGCCGTGTGTTTTTCTTGCTTGGGAGAGTTTTGGTCTGCTTGAAAGTGTGTGGCCGATTTTGTGAGGGTTTTGGGGTGAGGTTTTACATATTAAATACATAAAAATCCACTAGTTAGGCCTTAGGCCCTTTAAAGAGGTTAATTAGGCCCATTAGAGCTTAATTAAGTTTTAATAAAAATATAAAAATAGTTTTGGTAATATAAGTTTGTGAATTTAATAGTCGGGTTGCCATTGCATTCGTATTTTTGTTGAAAATCCACCACCGATAAAAATTACGTCCCGGCGTATAAAATCACCTCAAAACCCCTTGTTTTCAAAAATATGAAAAACCATCAACCATATTTTAAATAATTAAAAATAATTATTTAATAAAAACATTTTCTAATTTTTCAGCCCTCGGACTCGTTCCTCGATTGCAATTCGAATAACCTTGAAAAATACATTTTAATGCAAACATGTAGAAAAATATATTTTAAACACGCAAATATGCACCACATAATTAATTAATGCAATTAAAACATTTTAATCAAAATACAAAGAATTTAATAATTTATATGCATGTGGTTCGCGTGGCCCTTTAAATTTTCGGGGCGTTACAGAGATAGCTCTAGTCGAGGTATTGTGCAGTGAGTACTGCGGATTTTTCCTGAATGGGAATGATATTACGGTGATATCTGAGATTGCATTTGAAAACAGCTGATGATATTGATTTGGTATGAGCTGTTGATTGGTATATACGAGTGTTGTATAGCCAGTATTTGATAGTAATTTTATCAGAATGGTTTGATAGAATGAATTTTCTGAAGTAACCTTTAGTATACATTTCTTCTTTATCTGATTTGATTGCCTGTGATTTCGAGGACGAAATCATATCTTAGAGGGGGAGAAATGTAAGGCCCGAGAATTTGATTACCGTAATCGGAAATGATTTGGGGTATATTTACCGTAATCTGAGATTATTCTGGGATGATTTCTTGAATAATTGAAGTAATTATAGACGGAACGGAGTGGACCGGGAAAGACGAGAAAAGACGTGAATATATGTGCAAAGGTGTGTACTCGCACACATGCGCGGCTGGAATGCGCGTACATGCGCGAGCATGGCAGAGCAGTGGGCGCATATGCGCCGGATGGAGGCGCGCATATGCGCGAGTTGTGCGGAAAGAGTGGTGTGTGACCAGAAGGTGTCGCGCATATGCGCGACTTGGGTGCGCGCATATGCGCGAGCAGTCCAGAAGCCAACGTTTTGGAACAGAAGCTTTGGCGCATATGCGTCGGATTGAGGCGCGCATATGCGCCAGTAGTTGCGAAGCCTATGCGAGTAACTCCAGAGAGACTCGCGCATATGCGCGGAGATGAATCGCGCATATGCGTGAGGCGATGTGCGGGATATATGCGGAGACAGTAGGTCTCGCGCATATGCGCGATGTCAGTGCGCGCATATGCGTGAGTAGTCCAGGAGCCGGACAGTGCTTTTGGCGCATATGCGCGGATTTTGGGCGCGCATATGCGCGCGGCATGCAAAACAAGAACAAGCCACTTGCCATAACCTGGCAACGTGTACGTATATATATATAAGAAATAAGTTGCATTTCAGAAGAAGGAAAAAAAAAAAGAAATAGGAGTCGAGAAAAGTTTCTGTAAATGCGTTGAAAATCCTTACGCCTTTTGTGAGAAATTCGTCCGTCCGATTTTAAATCCGACTTCAGTACTGTGTTCCTATCGACGTAGGCTACAACTGGACGTAAGTTTTACTACGTTTTGATATGTTTTGAAATTATGATGTTGTCAGAATTGAATGGGATTCATATATGATGTTCTTGACATGTTGGACATCATAGAATCGAAGTCAGATTAAGAAACAGACTGATTATGTAATTGTTATGATTTTTTGAATTGATTAACTGAGATTCGATATCGGATTGGTGTTGTTATTGAAATTATGAATTGCACCGATATTGATTATGAGTTCTGGTATTATATCTGTGGTGTTGAAATTGACGGGGTTATCGAGACTGTATTGTTATGCCGTCGAAACATCCGTAAATTGATATTGATCAGATTCAGTATCGGTTGAGATTGTATTGTGGTATCGTATGTCGATGGGCATTGATCAAATTATGTTTTGATTTGAGTATTAATCAGAACATGTTTTGAACTGAGTTATGTACTGATATTGTATCTATTCGATTGTCATTATCAGATTTGGGTATGGACAGAGTTGACTTCAATACTTCGTCTTCGTCGGACCGAGAAGATAAAGGTATAAATTAATGTTGAGTTGGGATTGCACAACTCGAGTGAGGTTTGACTCGAGTTTCCCTAAATCACATACTTTACCTTATTGTATTGATTTAATTGATATACTTGTTCTCTTGATTGATAGATAGCAGGTATTAGACGAGTATCTTGGGACAGAAGTGCCTGATAGTGGTGGGATCGCCACGGGCACATTGCACGATGTCACAAGATAGTGTATTGGCGATAGTGCCAAAGTCTGTCACCGGATGATTGGCTATCGATGTGGATAGAAATGTGGCTTCTTCTATTACTGTTGATCGGTACTGTATCGATGTGGATAGAATGTAACTCTTCTATTACTGATGATCGATATTATATCGATGTGGATAGAATTGGAGTTTCTTCTATTACTGGTGATCGATACTATATCGATGTGGATAGAATCAGAGCTTCTTCTATTACTGGTGATCCATACCCTATCGACGTGGATAGAACTGGAGTCTTTTCTATTACTGTTGGTCGATATGCAAATGCTAACTTCTGGAAACTGGGATCCCTAGACTAGGATTGAGTCTAGTCTTAAATGTGACGTCATGAGTCTAATTGATAGTGTATATTGAGTTATGTTGATTATGTCCCTGAATATGGTACATGATGAGTTATGTTCCTGATGATGGTACATGTTTAGAATAGGATTTATTATTGATATGGATTTATATTCTGATTTGAATACATGTTAGACATATCTGTTATATGCTTTTATATTGTTTTATGATTGCATGTATACATGATTTATACTGAGAATGTAATTCTCACCGGAGTTATCCGGCTGTTGCCTTGTTTGTATGTGTGCATGACAACAGGTGGGATAGGATCAGGGTCAAGAAGAGAACGAGGCTGGACTAGATAGCGTGAAGATCCGGGCTTCGAAGCAACTTAGGATTCAACACTGATATATAGTTGAACCTAGTTGAATTCTTGTAGATAATACAAGATTTGTATAATTATGTTTAATATGTAATTTGAATTGAATTACATTACGTTTCCGCTTTGTGTTTTAAAAAAAAAATTTAGACCCTGTTTATTATAATTGGTTGAATTATTCCTGAAGACGATTAAGGAATGAATTAGCGTCCGGGTCCCCACATCTATATTTATTTGTAACTTGAAATCAGATTGAGATAATAAAATATCTATTTAAATTTTTGGAATTTAATGGAATATAAGAGTCTTTGGTTAGAACATAAGGTAAAAACATGAACAAGGAAATGGTAAACACAAGGTTTGAGTTTAACCAGGAAAAATAAATTCATGTTGTAGCCCTTCAGCCTGCTTAGCCGAGAAATGGCGTTTAAGGCGTTTATGGGTGATTTTTATGAATTTATGATTCTATGGGATCTCGGTAAAATCCTCTGTTGTTTAATTTCTTTGGTATATCTTTTATAAATCCTTTTATGTTTTGTAAAAGTTCCAAATAAGAACCTAATATTCATTATTATTCTGAGATTTAAATTCTTTCTTTTCTTAGCTCAGTATGAGTTGAAAATGATATATAGGTTGGAAACCAATAATGGAATATAAGAGTCTTTGGTTAGAACATAAGGTAAAAACATGAACAAGGAAATGGTAAACACAAGGTTTGAGTTTAACCAGGAAAAATAAATTCATGTTGTAGCCCTTCAGCCTGCTTAGCCGAGAAATGGCGTTTAAGGCGTTTATGGGTGATTTTTATGAATTTATGATTCTATGGGATCTCGGTAAAATCCTCTGTTGTTTAATTTCTTTGGTATATCTTTTATAAATCCTTTTATGTTTTGTAAAAGTTCCAAATAAGAACCTAATATTCATTATTATTCTGAGATTTAAATTCTTTCTTTTCTTAGCTCAGTATGAGTTGAAAAAGATATATAGGTTGGAAACCAATAATGGAATATAAGAGTCTTTGGTTAGAACATAAGGTAAAAACATGAACAAGGAAATGGTAAACACAAGGTTTGAGTTTAACCAGGAAAAATAAATTCATGTTGTAGCCCTTCAGCCTGCTTAGCCGAGAAATGGCGTTTAAGGCGTTTATGGGTGATTTTTATGAATTTATGATTCTATGGGATCTCGGTAAAATCCTCTGTTGTTTAATTTCTTTGGTATATCTTTTATAAATCCTTTTATGTTTTGTAAAAGTTCCAAATAAGAACCTAATATTCATTATTATTCTGAGATTTAAATTCTTTCTTTTCTTAGCTCAGTATGAGTTGAAAATGATATATAGGTTGGAAACCAATAATGGAATATAAGAGTCTTTGGTTAGAACATAAGGTAAAAACATGAACAAGGAAATGGTAAACACAAGGTTTGAGTTTAACCAGGAAAAATAAATTCATGTTGTAGCCCTTCAGCCTGCTTAGCCGAGAAATGGCGTTTAAGGCGTTTATGGGTGATTTTTATGAATTTATGATTCTATGGGATCTCGGTAAAATCCTCTGTTGTTTAATTTCTTTGGTATATCTTTTATAAATCCTTTTATGTTTTGTAAAAGTTCCAAATAAGAACCTAATATTCATTATTATTCTGAGATTTAAATTCTTTCTTTTCTTAGCTCAGTATGAGTTGAAAATGATATATAGGTTGGAAACCAATAATGGAATATAAGAGTCTTTGGTTAGAACATAAGGTAAAAACATGAACAAGGAAATGGTAAACACAAGGTTTGAGTTTAACCAGGAAAAATAAATTCATGTTGTAGCCCTTCAGCCTGCTTAGCCGAGAAATGGCGTTTAAGGCGTTTATGGGTGATTTTTATGAATTTATGATTCTATGGGATCTCGGTAAAATCCTCTGTTGTTTAATTTCTTTGGTATATCTTTTATAAATCCTTTTATGTTTTGTAAAAGTTCCAAATAAGAACCTAATATTCATTATTATTCTGAGATTTAAATTCTTTCTTTTCTTAGCTCAGTATGAGTTGAAAATGATATATAGGTTGGAAACCAATAATGGAATATAAGAGTCTTTGGTTAGAACATAAGGTAAAAACATGAACAAGGAAATGGTAAACACAAGGTTTGAGTTTAACCAGGAAAAATAAATTCATGTTGTAGCCCTTCAGCCTGCTTAGCCGAGAAATGGCGTTTAAGGCGTTTATGGGTGATTTTTATGAATTTATGATTCTATGGGATCTCGGTAAAATCCTCTGTTGTTTAATTTCTTTGGTATATCTTTTATAAATCCTTTTATGTTTTGTAAAAGTTCCAAATAAGAACCTAATATTCATTATTATTCTGAGATTTAAATTCTTTCTTTTCTTAGCTCAGTATGAGTTGAAAATGATATATAGGTTGGAAACCAATAATGGAATATAAGAGTCTTTGGTTAGAACATAAGGTAAAAACATGAACAAGGAAATGGTAAACACAAGGTTTGAGTTTAACCAGGAAAAATAAATTCATGTTGTAGCCCTTCAGCCTGCTTAGCCGAGAAATGGCATTTAAGGCGTTTATGGGTGATTTTTATGAATTTATGATTCTATGGGATCTCGGTAAAATCCTCTGTTGTTTAATTTCTTTGGTATATCTTTTATAAATCCTTTTATGTTTTGTAAAAGTTCCAAATAAGAACCTAATATTCATTATTATTCTGAGATTTAAATTCTTTCTTTTCTTAGCTCAGTATGAGTTGAAAATGATATATAGGTTGGAAACCAATAATGGAATATAAGAGTCTTTGGTTAGAACATAAGGTAAAAACATGAACAAGGAAATGGTAAACACAAGGTTTGAGTTTAACCAGGAAAAATAAATTCATGTTGTAGCCCTTCAGCCTGCTTAGCCGAGAAATGGCGTTTAAGGCGTTTATGGGTGATTTTTATGAATTTATGATTCTATGGGATCTCGGTAAAATCCTCTGTTGTTTAATTTCTTTGGTATATCTTTTATAAATCTTTTTATGTTTTGTAAAAGTTCCAAATAAGAACCTAATATTCATTATTATTCTGAGATTTAAATTCTTTCTTTTCTTAGCTCAGTATGAGTTGAAAATGATATATAGGTTGGAAACCAATAATCTCCATGTGTGCGAAAGCCACTAAGGAAAAATTTGGTAAAACAACGCCATATATCAGATTCACTTTGATTCCAAGCCCCAGATGGTATCATTAATTAAAGTTCATTAATACATAGGTAATAGAAATAAATGGATTATATATTTTGAATAAATATTAATACTTAATTAAAATTCATTAATTAATGAAAGACTTAAAAGATAACTCACAATTCTCAAACATTGGTTCTTTTATACAAATAATAAACATATATTATAATGTTTTTAGGTTGTGTTTGTAGAGCCTAAAATCAATACACGTAAAACTCATGCATTTATTTAAATTATTAAATTATTTATTTAATTTTAATATGATTTTTAAGATGCATGATTTAAGATTTGTATTATTTTAAATTATTACATGTTTATTTGATGCACGTTAAAATATTTTCTTGAGTTTATGTTTCAGGCGAATATTCGATTCGGGATAGGGAAAAGAGACCGATGATGATTTAGGCGATTTACGATTAAAAATTGTGGTATTTTATTTCAAGTCAAGAAATTAGTATTTTAAATTATTTATGAAATTTTAAGCATTTTAAAGTCTAATTTAATTTATTAGGTGATTTTAAGATTTTAAGATTTTAAAATATTATTTTGAATATTGTGAGATTTTAATCTTGAAAATTGGTGCTTAATTATTTTATTGAATCTGTGAGTGGAATTAAATAATTAGAATAGTGTTACTTTATCACTAATTATTTAATTAAGTACTTTTAACCTCTAATTAGTTAATTAAGCTAAAATTCCTACCTAATTAAACACATATGTTACACACACAACACACCCACACACACGTTCCAGATTTTGGAGAATAGCTAGGGTTCTTGAGTTCTTTCAGCAGCCACTCTTCCCCTTGCAAAATTCCTGTAAATTCACGTCCCTTGTTTGAGATAGAATCATGTAGCAAGCGCCTCCCGGTCGTCTCCCGGTCATCTCCCGTAATCCACCACGTCGGTATTCGTTATCTTCGAGCTTTTAGACGCAAAGGCATGTATATTCTTTAATTTCTGCATCGATCTTGTCGTAGTAAGTATTTTGATGCGTATGGTGCGTAAAAAATTCGTTTGTGTTACGCAAAGTTTGAACAAAAATTTTTAGAACGATTTTGGATCAAAAATTTTAGATCTCAAAACGGAATCTGTTGTCATTTCGAGTACTGTGAATTTCGATACCTTCGATTTGACAGTAAATTTGTAATTTTTGGACAAGAAACGAGTGAGTTATGATCATTTTTCATGTGACTGCTCAAATTGTGAGGTTTTGAAAGATGTTCTTCATGTTTCTTTAGTTTATTGGGTTTCAGACTTCGTTGGGAATCGCCGAATGGTCATTGCTGCGTTAGGACATGTCATGTGTTGCAATCAAACGTCTTTCAGTGTTTTGTTTTGAGTCGGTATAGGTTTGGTTCCAATAGAAGTCACAAGGGAGCGAATGGTAGAAGATGACATTTTGAGGTTTGGTTCGCGCAGAGTTAGCGCCGCAGCGCTACACTTGGAGCGTTGCTGCATTTGCAGCGCCTCTCCTTAGCTCTTAGGCGCTGGTTCAGGGGCTTTCGAGCTTAAATTTTATGTGATATTGCTTCATTTGGGTATTAATACGTCGTTATGTCCAAGTTTGATGAGGGTTAGACTAGTTGTTACGATTCTTGAATGGAATCTTTGAGTCACAGTTTAAACGGGGTTCGGGTTTTCCTTTGCTTGGGAAATGTTCATACTTCACATCAGGATTTAGGTTTGGGGTTCGATGTCATGGTTTAGTATGATATGTAACATGGTCAAGTCCCGAGTGGTCTAGAAATTCATAAGCTATTTATTTACTTCGGTGGTGAGTTGATTGGTATGATTTAAGTTATGAAATTTGAGTTGCTTGAAATACGTGTTAGCATGTGCAGCAGTAGCCCAAGCAAGATCCAACGAATCTCTCAACGCTATGTAAGTATGTTCAACGTGAAAAAGAAAATATTTTATGTTTTTGAGGTATGCTAATTGTCTTGTGACCAAATATGTACGGGTTTGGAAGCCGGAGAACGTGTCCGGGGACCTCTCCACCCCGGTAAAGTATGACCGGGTTTTGATCAAGATTGGAAAATGGTAAAGTATGACTAGGGACCAATCCACCCGGTAAAGTATGAACATGGATCTTATGTATGTGGTATTGGATGTCACGCCCCGAAACCAAGGCGTCGGTAACATCCGGCATTGTTTAACAAAAACAATAAGCCTCGTATCGAAAAGCTAAATAATCAGTTTTTTCATAAATAAAATATTGTATTTACAATGACAATAGAACCAAAAATTTACATTAGAGTTTGCGAAACTTTAAATAAAAAGAAAGGTAAAAATCTTGATTCTTGATCTTGTCGATCGATCACCATCCCCAGAAAACTTCTTGTTCCTCCTCATTCAGTTGCTCTTTATTCTTATCTGAAATTTGTAAGGGGTGAGTGTTTTGGGAAACACTCAGCAAATAGAGGTCGATCGATTTCCAAAGATACATATAGAACTTAATCTTTAAAGCATTTCTTTAACAAACTTTCAAAACTTATTACCTTTGACTTATCATAACAGAATCGAATCAAATATGAGACAAAGATTATCAGATGATTCAGAGCAATACAGAAACAAATACAACACTGTTACTCATCTCATTTCTATGATAATATTGTCCACAATATGTTAGCCATCTAAGGGGTGAGGCCAGAACACAGCTTTATACCCACTGATGGGGGGCCAGAACACAGTTTTATGCCCACTTATGGGGGCCAGACAGAATTACAATTATCGTTCCATTTCAAATTTATTTGTAACAGTGTATCACATATTCAAACTTATCGAACAGAACTTCTCAGAATCTTGAACGAATACAGCGGAATCAAAGAATATCGAAAACTAGAACGAACAAACCAGAAAGAGCATATCAATCAAAACTTTAAAAAGGAAAGACTGTATTTTTCAAAAAAGAAAACACACTTTCACGCATGTCATGATATATTATACAAAGTTTAAAATTACAAATAAAGTGCGTAACAAAAACCCACTTACCGAATTTCGAAGACAAGGTCCGAAAATTGACTTGATTCTTGAATGAAGTTTCTCCCAAAAATTGGACAGCACTTCGACGTACTACTTGAGCAAATTATGCCGATAATCCAGCAGCACCTCGACGTATTTGTTGAGCACACGAACTGCACGAAGCTTCTTCCTTTTTTCTTCCCTTACCTTGGCCGAATTTTGGATGCTTTTTGGAGGGAAGGAGCCGAAACTTTTTGTGGCTTTTTGGTGTGTTTTTCCTTCAACTTTTAGTGCTATTTATAGAGCCATTCTTGCAAAGGCTATTCCAAGCATCAAAGGTCACCTTGGTTTACTAAAGAGTCCATTCTTGCACAATAAATTGGTCCAAGCCTCTTAGCTATTCCCTTAGCTCCCTTTCTTGGTTAACTCAATGGTCATCTCTTGCATAATAAGTTTGTCCAAACCTTTAGCTCTTTTAGTTTCTTCCTTGGTTAACTCAATGGTCATCTCTTGCACAATAAGTTTGTCCAAACCTTTAGCTCATGGACAATTCTTGCTCAATAAATTTGTCCATTCCCTTAGTTCCTCCATTAGCTCCCTTTTTGGTCTTTTTAGGACAAACATGGTTGAGCTTCATTGAGCTAAAAGATTGAGTCCTTGAGCTGGGGGTTTGCTCCTCCGATGACGACTCTTTGATTGATGTGGTTTTTTATAGCATAGCTTCCCGTTGAGCTAATATTCGAGCTTTTGAACTACTTCCTCGAGCCATGTTAGCTGAAAATTTAAATTTATATTTGAATTTTATTGTTAAGAATAAAGTTTTTAACTTCATTTCGAGTTTTATTTCTTACATGGTTTGCTTCAAAAATTCCGGGTTCTCACATCCCACCCTCTTTATTGGAAGTTTCATCCTCGAAACTTGGATCAGCTCGATGTTTAGAAGAGATGAGGATATTGTGTGTGCATCCTCTCTTCTAGTTCCCAAGTTGCTTCCCGTTCAGTATGATTTGACCATTGTACTTTGACATATGGGATTGTTCGGTGTCTTAGCACTTGTTTTTTGGTGTCCACTATTCGAATAGGGACTTGTTCATACTTCAGCTCTTCGTTCAGGTGTCCTTAGATCATCAGCGGTGCAACTTTGAGGATGTGACTAGGGTCTGGGATATATTTCCTTAATTGTGATATGTGGAAAACATTGTGAATTCTGGCCATACCTGGTGGCAAAGCCAGTCGGTAGGCTAGGGTTCCTACTTTCTCCAGTATCTTGAATGGTCCTACATATCTGGGATTTAGCTTTCCGGACTTGCTGAACCGAACTACTCCTTTAATAGGAGAGACTTTAACATACGTCTTTTCATCGCTCTCAAATTCCAACGGTCTTCTCTTTAAATCTGTCCAACTCTTTTGTCTATCTTGAGCTGTCTTGAGTCTTTCTCTGATTATGGCGACCTTGTCAATTGTTATTTGAACAAGCTCGGTTCTAGTGATAGCTTTTTCTCCAACTTCATCACAGTACAAAGGTAATCTACACTTTCGGCCATGCAGCGCTTCATACTGAGCCATTTTAATACTGATGTGATAGCTTTTATTAGAAGCAAATTCTATCAGAGGTAACTGCTCGTTCCAATTCCCATGAAAATCAAGAGCACACGCCGTCAACATGTCTTCGAGGGTTTGAATTGTCCTTTCAGTTTGGCCATCAGTCTGTAGATGATAGGTCATTCTTAGAGTGACTTTGGTTCCCATAGCCTTTTAAAAACTTTTCAAAAATCGTGATACAAATCTTGGGTCTCTGTCATATAATATACTTGCTAGGACACCGTGTAATCTCACTATGTTATCCATCTACAGGGTGGCTAACTATCAAGGTTGTAATTCATTCGAACCGGTATGAAATGTACCGATTTGGTTAATCTGTCAATGATTATCCAGATCCCATCGTGACCTTGCCTTGATTTCGGTAGCCCTACTACGAAATCCATGGAGATGTGTTCCCACTTACACTTAGGTATCTCTAACGGTTGCAGAAGTCTTCCTGACCGTTGGTGTTCTGCCTTGACTTGTTGACAGGTTAAGCACTTGGAAACAAAGACAGCTACATCTTTCTTCATTTCATTCCACCAGTAATTATTCTTCAGATCTCGGTACATCTTGGTGCTTCCCGGATGAATCGAAAATTTCAATTTATGTGCCTCGGCCATTACTTCTTCACGAATCCCATCGATATCTGGCACACACAACCGTCCTTTCATCCATAGGACACCATTTCCACCAGTCTGGAATTCTTCGGCTTTTCCTTCTTGAATTTGTTCCTTAATTTTTGTGATAGAAGGATCTTGGTTTTGTTTCAATTTGATTGCTTCTCTAAGGCATGGTTGTGATGACAGAGAAGATAAGCTCACTTTCTCAATGTTCATTCGGCTCAAAGCATCTGCCATTTTATTTGCTTTACCCGGATGGTAGTTGATTGATAAATCATAATCTTTCAGAAGTTCAATTCACCTTCTTTGCCTCATGTTTAGTTCTTTTTGTGTGAAGATGTATTTGAGGCTCTGATGATCCATTAATACTTCGCATTTTACCCCATAAAGGTAGTGTCTCCAGATTTTGAGCGCAAATACGACTGCGGCTAACTCAAGGTCATGAGTCGGGTTGTGGGGACCCGGACGCTAATCAAGTTCTTAATCATCATTGGGACTAATTAATCAATTAGTAATACAGGGTCTAAATTTTTTTTAAAATGCGGAACGTAGTGACATAAAACATATATACATCTCAGTATAAAAGTACAAGTCCTGTACTACATACATTTATTCAACTAAGGTTTAACAGCTAATATCAAGTTTCCAACCCTATCTCTAATCCAAGTCCGGAGCCTCCACTCTAATCACGATCTTTCCTCATCTCCTCGACCCTGAACCTGTCCCACCTGTTGTCATGCACACATACAAAACAAGACAACAGCCGGATAACTCCGGTGAGAATAAATCCCAGTATAAACAATGTAAACATGCAATCATATAAAAACATATACAAAAGCGTATAACAAATATCATTCACATGCAGCCAATCAACAAACATGTATGATCTCAAAACTGTAAATCAACTAGTCGTATCAGACTTGACTCAAACAACGCGTCGTCTCAGACTCGACTCATTCCTAATCTAGGGATCCCAATGTCTGGATATTGATAATTATATCGAATCTCAGTCGATAGGAATGAATCAACCCTAAACGGCATCGATATAATTCATATATCCAGTGTCTGGGCGAAACAGCCCAGAATTAACAAATCAGTCAAGAATTAAGAGAATCGGCCAATAACTAGACGAATCAGCCAGTAATTAAGCGAATCAGCCAAAGTTTAGACGAATCAGTCGATAACTAGACGAATCAGCCAATAACCAGACGAATCAGTCGGTTGACTAGGCGAATCAGCCAATGACTAAACAATCAGTAGTCAATACATGCAGTGACTATAAATCAATACACTACAAACATCAATCTCATCAATTACAAATATCAATCCAATAAACTAAGTATGTGATTTAGGGAGACTCGAGCCAAACCTCACTCGAGTTGTGCAATCCCAACTCAACATTAGTTTATACCTTTCTTTCTGTCACTCTGACTCTGTCAAAGTCTCGAACTCAAAGCCTGACAATATCAATCTGGCAATAACAATATCGAGGAGTATAATATCAATACATTACTCCAATCAAATCTGTTCTGCTCAATACTCAATCTAATCCACTATCGATGGCATAACGGTACAATATCGATATACCCAACAATACCGTATTAGTCAGATATCACTTCCAATATCTCATAATCGATAACAATTCAATTATGATATCAATTCCATTCAAATCAACTCTGAAAATCATAACAATTATGTACGGTATCCGTTCTTCAATCCGGTTTCGATTATACAATGTCTAATATCGCAAGAACATCATATATGAATCATATCCGATTCCTTCAACATCATAATTTCAAATCATATCAAAACGTATCAAAACTTACGTCCAGTTGTAGTCTGTGTTGATAGGAACACAGTACTGAAGTCGGATTCAAAATCAGACGGACGGATTGAAATATAAAGGCGTAAGGATTTCTTTCACAAATCCTCTGGAGCTTTTCCTCGACCTTTCTCTTTCTTTTCCTAATGTTTACTGAAGGATTAACTTATATATATCACGTTGCATGTCTATGAAACGTGGCTCATTTTCAAACAATTCAGGCGGCGCTCGGGCGGTCGAGAATTACCGCTCGGGCGCTTGCTCGGCGCTCGGGCGGTTATAACTTACCGCCCGGGTGCAGGAGGTTCTCCACAATACCCATTGGCGCTCGGGCGGTCAAAAACTACCGCCCGGGCGCCACATCTTCTATCCGAAGCATACTTTGTTGAACACTGGCGCTCGGGCGGTTACTTTCTACCGCTCGGGCGCCAATAGTTCTGTCCAAAACTTGTACCATTCATATGCTTTGCCCAATCTGGTCTCGAAATGGCCCGGCTATAATCTCCTCAATTCTTAATCAATAATCTCGGATTAACAGAATCAAAACCTCGGGCATTACACGGGTAGTTTTGCTCATACGGTTTTAATTGCCTTGATGCATAGGCAATTACCTGACCTTCCTGCATAAGCACACATCATAACCCTCCATTTGAAGCGTCAATGTATATTGTGAAGTTCTTGCCATCCTCGGGAAGAACTAGTACTGGTGTAGATGCGAGTTTCGAAACTCTTCTCACATGCTTCATTACAAATGAATTTTGAATTCTTCTGTGTGAGTTTAGTGAGAGGAATGGCTATCGAAGAAAATCCTTCCACAAATTTTCTATAGTAGCTAGCTAAACCCAGAAAACTCCTTATCTCGGTTACTATTTTTGGTTGTGGCCAGTCCTTGATCGCCTCTACTTTCTTAGGGTCCATTGACACCCCTAATTCAGATATTATATGTCCTAAGAACGCCACATTTTTTAGCCAAAATTCACATTGAATTTGGCATATAGTTCATTTTCTTGCAGTGCCTGTAAAGTGATACGCAGATGTTCTCTATGTTCTTCCTCACTTGGTGAGTATACCAGGATATCATATATGAAAACAAACACAAACTTATCAAGGTATGGTTTGAATACACGGTTCATAAGGTCCATGAATGCTGCAGAAGCATTTGTTAAACCAAAAGGCATTACCGTGAATTCATAGTGTCCATATCTTGTTCTAAATGCGGTTTTAGGGATATCTTCTACTTTGAATTTCATCTGATGATAACCTGACCTTAGATCGAGCTTTGAGAAAACATTGGCTCCTTTTAGCTGATCAAAAATATCATCTATTCTTGGAAGCGGGTACTTATTCTTTATTGTGATCTTGTTTAATTCTCTATAATCAATGCATAGTCTCATGCTTCCGTCCTTTTTCTTTACAAACAAGACTGGGGCTCCCCACAGGGATGCACTGGGTCAGATTTGCTTCTTGTCCAGTAACTCTTGAAGTTGCTCCTTTAACTCCTTTAATTCAGCTGGAGCCATTCAATCTGGTGCTTTTGAAATTGATGCAGCACCAGGGATTAAATTAATTTCAAATTCCACTTCTGTATCTGGTATCAAACCCGGTAAATCCTCAGGGAAAACATCTGGGAATTCTTGAATAACTGGAATATCTTCCAACTTTGGGGCATCTTCTTCTTTGGCTTCATTGATCATTGCCAGATAAATTTCTTCGCCTCCTTTTATGGCCTTCCAGGCTTGTGAGGCAGATAACAGAGATTTTCGTTCTTTGGATTTTATGTGACATATGACTTCCTCTTTAGTCAGAGTCTGAAGTCTAACATTTTTCTTTTGGCATTCTACTATGGCATGGTTTTTAGCTAACCAATCCATTTCAAGAATGATGTCAAACTCAATCATATTGAGTTGAATCAATTCTGCCTCAAAAATCTATTTACTGATACAAATTTTACAGTTTCGATACACCTTGTGGGTTTCAATTGTTTTACTTGCAGGTGTTTCCACTCTTAACGGTTCACTAAGAATTTCATGATCAAGTTTTAGCTTCTTAGCAAATCTTCTAGACACAAATGAGTGCGTAGCACCACAATCAAACAAAGTATATGTAGGTATCTCATTGAGTAATACAGTACCTGCCACCACCTCGTTGGTGTTATCAGCTTCTTCCTGGGTTATTGCATACACCCGAAATTAGTCTTGTTCTCATTTTGTTTGCTCGATCCCACCCCTTTGTCTTTGTTGTCAGGACAATCTTGAATCCGATGACCCACCTTACCACATCTGAAACAAGCGCCCGTTTTCCTATAACATTTCCCAATGTGATTCTGTCGACAAGTATCGCACCATTTTCCTTTTTTACTGCCAGCACTATTAAAGGTTCCTCTTGGGGGGCCGCTTGAATAGTTTGGCCTTTTGAATTTGGGGCCACTCTGAGCCGATTGACTGACCAAAGGTCTCTTGTTCTTGTTTTTTTCTTGAAACGGTGCATTTTCAATGTCTCATCCGACATGATAGTTGGAACATAGGTTCCCAGATCATTGAACCTCGAGGTGTACTCCATCACCGTCATGTTCGATGTTTGTTTGAAACTTTCAAACTCGCTCAACTTTTGCAGACGAAATTCTGCTGGGTAATATTGCTTTAAAAATTCCCTTCGAAATATTTGCCATGAGATCTGTTCAATTTTAGCTAATGATAGCGATATTGTTTCCCACAACTTGCGGGCTCTATCTTCAAGAAATGGTATCACCACTTCTACCTTGAGCTCTTCGGGCACTTCCAGCAGATGAAGTTGGCTTTCTACATTTTATGTGCCAGTTGTGGCCAGCTTCCGGTTCGGGGTTTCCATCATAGGTTGGGACTCGATTTCTGGGAAGAGACTTGTAATGGTATTTGATTCCACGTGGTTGGGGCTCTGGTGGTGGCTGGATGGTATTGGCAATTGGGTTCACAATCCCTTGCAGTGTGGCTGCTACTATGGTAGCTATTGTCATCATGTCCTCTTGGCTGAGATTCACCCTTGGTGGTGATGGTGGATTTTCGTTTCCGTTTTGATTGATTCTACGGGGATTACGGTTGTTCCTTGGTGGTCTTCCTTCCATTTCCTATAAGCATAAAGGTTTCCTAAGTTGTTTGTATAACTTTAATAACGTAAAAGACAACAAAATATATCTTTCATTAATAATTCAAAAGTCATAAGGTCGTTACATATCAATGAAAAATAGATAAATCAATTTCTATGCAATAGCTTCTTATTCTAGGAGTTTATCCTATTCATCTAAAACCTCTCCGTTGTCCATGTCTCTAATAGCTTCCTCTTCTTCCAGATTCTCCTCAGGGTTTATTTCCATCTCCTCCTCGAGATCTTCTAAATTGATCATATCATTTTGTAATTGATCAATGTGTTGTTCCGATAGAGAGTTTTGTTTTGTCAGAGTTTCCACTTCCGCTTGCAGCACTTGAATTGTGGAATGGTTTACGTTCTCATTGATTTCTTGTTCCTCGATCTGTTCCTCAAGACGGCGTTGTGTTTTGAGAAGGCTGTCGTCCCGGATTTGGAGCGTAACAATCTTATCTTGCCTTTGTTCAACTCTCTTTTTGTGATATCGTGTCGACGTTCAGATTTTAGGTGATAAGCAGCATAATGTCTAACGTCATCGCGCAGTCTTTTATCTTCTTCTCTAGCCTCACGAAGATCCTCCATTATGCATACGTTATTTTCATCTAACTGATAGTTATCCCTCTCAAGTTTGTCATTTTTATATTTCAATGTTTTAATTTCTTCTTCCTTTTCCTGGAGCTGTTTCTGGAGTTCGATTATGACGCTTTGAGGATCCATTTTTGTTTCATATAAAGATTTTAAAAAAAACATTTTTATTGATAAAATACTCATCAATGTTTAAATATGCAATAATTTAGAATTTTTATTTAGAAATAAGTTGGTACATTTAATACTTTTCCAATCATATTTTTATTACAATCATAATACTAATCTAGTCTAATCTATCATATCTCCGTCGTCGCTATCACTGTCGTCGTCAACCACTTCCATTGGCGCTTCCTCCTCTTCTGCCATGTTTTCTACCACCAGATGCAAGTAGTTATTCTAATCCTGAAGCCTATCTATGGTGTTGTGGAGCTTGGAAATGTATCGTTCTTGCTTAGTGTTGAGCTCTTCTTGACGTTGACGAGCCCGAGTAGCACGTCCTCTCTCTGTCTCTACTCTCTCTAGCAAATCCTTGTTCAGTGAAGCTAGACGCGCAATGCGAGCTGAATCCATAGGTATCTGAAGAAGTTGGCTCTCAGCCAAGTCCAGATGGCGAGTGAGTCGTTGTTCGTCTGTCTCAAGTATGTCCCTAATATTGCTAAGCTTCTGCTTCTCTAGCTTCTCCCTGGCAAGTTGCGCCTTCGAAGTCACAATCTCCCTAGCTTGATTGTCTATTGTGAGCTAGCGCATACGAAGGGCAGCCTGAGCACGAGTACTTGGAGCAGCCATTTCCTAGAGTAAAAATCGAGGTAAAACATCATAACAGTATAAGGATCGAAAGGCACAATAAAAGCAAATTTCTCGTGGAAAATTTGATACTAAGAATTTGCGGAACGATTGAAGAGATAGATTTTGTTCGAAAACTTAAGAAACAGATGAAAGTTGGACTCAGATTGGAATTCACTAGGCTTTTGCCAAAATTTGACATCGTCAAATTTTGTCTATCAAATCCCATCGGGATTATGAACCTGGCGGCTCTGATACCATTTAAATATCACGCCCAAAAATCGAGGCTTCGGTGACATCCGGCATTGTTTAACAAAAACAATATGCCTCGTATCGAAAAGCCAAAATAAACCAGTCTTTTTCATAAATAAAATATTGTCTTTACAATGACAATAGAACCAAAAATTTACATCAGAGTTTGTGGAACTTTAAATAAAAGGAAAGGTAAAAATCTTGACTCTTGATCTTGTCGATCGATCACCATCCCCAGAAAAATTCTTGTTCTTCCTCATTAAGTTGCTCTTCATTCTTATCTGAAATTTGTAAGGGGTGAGTATTTTGGGAAACACTCAGCAAGTGGGGTCGATCGATTTCCAAAGATACATATAGAACTTAATCTTTAAAGCATTTCTTTAACAAACTTTCAAAATTTATTACCTTTGAATTATCATAACAGAACCGAATCAAATATAAAACAAAGATTATTATACGATTCAGAGCAATTTCAGAAGTAATTCAGAGGCAAACTAGAAACAAACACAACATTGTTACTTATCTCATTTCTATGGTCAATATTTCCCCAATTTGTTAGTCCTCTAAGGGGTAAGGTCATAACACAGTTTTATTCCCACTGATGGGGGTCAGACAAAATTACAATTATCGTTCCATTTCAAATCGATTTGTAACAGTGTATCACAGATTCAAACTTATCGAACAGAACTTATCAGAATCTTGAACTAATACAGCGGAATCAAAGAATATCGAAAACTAGAACGAACAAACCAGAAAGAGCATATCGATCGAAATTTTAAAAAAGAAAAAATGTATTTTTCAAAAAAGAAGACACACTTTCACGCATGTCATGATATATTATACAAAGTTTAAAATTACAAATAAAGTACGTAACGAAAACCCACTTACCGAATTTCGAAGACGAGTTTCGAAAATTGACTTGATTCTTGAACGAAATTTCTCCTGAAAATTTGGACAGCACTTTGACGTATTACTTGAGCAAATTATGCTGATAATCCAGCAGCACCTCGACGTATTTGTTGAGCACACGAACTGCACGAAGCTTCTTCCTTTTTCCTTCCCTTACCTTGGCCGAATTTTGGATGCTTTTTGGAGGGAAGGAGCCGAAACTTTTTGTGGCTTTTTGGTGTGTTTTTCCTTCGACCTTTGAGTGCTATTTACAGGTCCATTTATGTGGCTAAGGCTATTCCAAGCATCAAAGGTCACCTTGGTTTACTAAAATGTAATGCCCGAGATTTTATTATTGTAATCTGAAATGATTTATTGATAATTGATGTGATTATAGACGGAACGGATCAGACCGAGAAAGATAAAAGAAGACTTGAATTATGTGCGAGGACTGAACCCCTCGCGCATATGCGCGACCGAGCAGGGCGCATATGCGCGAGGCAGGCAGAGAACCTCGCGCATATGCTATGCGCGAGTATGGCAGAGAACCTCACGCACATGCGCCGGAAGGGGACGCGCATACGTGCGAGCAAAGGAAAGCTTGATTGCCGAGACCAGTAGGTCTCGCGCATATGCGCAGAAGGAGGTCGCGCATATGCGCGAGACGTGCAGCATGAACATGAAGCCACATGTACTTTCCATGCAAATAAATATAGAAATTCTTCATTTGCATCTTCAGAAACGAGAACGAGGGCTCCAGAGAATCTTCAAGGTTTCATAGCTTTAGAATTGAGATTTTAAGAGATCCGACCATTAAAATTCTGATCCGACTTTAGTACCGTGCTCTTATCGACAAGAACTTAAACTGGACGTAAGTTTTATTATGTTTTGATATGATTTGAAAATCTAATATGAGAGGAATCATGATATGACTGTTATTATCTGTTCTTGAGATATTAGACATCGTATAATTGAAATCAGATTGAAGAACGGATACCGTATGAAATTTTTATCATTTTCAGAATTGATTTGATTGAGATTATACAGATTTGGTATCAGATTATGTTTGTTGATTGAGTATGAGTTGAGATTGATATCTATTGATTTGTATTGCTGGGTATATTGAGATTGTGCAGTTATGCCGTCGAAACAGAATTAGATTGAGTTCTGATTGTATCCAGTATTGATTGGGTTGTATATTGATATTGTACTCCTCAATATTGTCATTTCCAGATTGAGTATTGACATATTTGAATTCGATACTTCGACTTCGTCAGATCGACAAGAGAAAGGTATAAATCAATGTTGAACCGGGAAGATACGACTCGAGTTAGATTCGACTTGAGTTTCCCAAAACCACATACTTTATGCTGATGCGTTGATGTTTGCAATTCATGAGATTGATATGCTTAGTCTATTGATTTATAGCAAAGTATGTATTGAGTCATGGGCGGATGTGCCTAGTCATTGGCGGAGGTGCCAAGACACTGGAAGTTTGGTTTATATCGATGTTGCTTAGGAGTAGATCGACTTCTATTGCTGAGATTCGATATGTGTGCCAATGTCCAGGACCGGGATCCCTAGATTAGAAATGAGTCGAGTCTGAGATGATGAGTCAAGATGTTATTTACAGCTTTATATCGATTCATGTCTATCAGATTTGGATACATGTTATTGATATTTTTTTCATGCTTTTATATCTTTTTATATGATTGCATGTATACGTTGTTTATACTGGGAATATATTTCTCACCAGAGTTATCCGGCTGTTTTTGTGTTTATATGTGTGCATGACAACATGTGGGACAGGATCAGGGTCAAGAAGAGGATGAGAGATCAAGATTAGCGTGGAGATCCGGACTTAGAAGTAGAATTTGCTTTCAACACTTGATGTATAGTGGTTGAACCTTAGTTTGAAATAAATGTACTTTGTACAAGACTTGTACGTTACTTTTGATGTTTATATCAGACTGATTATTATATGTTGCGCACTCATTTATTTTAAAAAAAAAATTAGACCCAGATTAATTAATTGATCCTAATGTTGATTAAGAAAGATGAATTATGTAAAGGGCCTAAAACTCCTTTCTTGAAAATTTGCGAAAAATTAAAAATTTTTCTTTTTAAAAGAACTTAAATGGCCTCATTCATAAAATCGACTGATGAATCAAGTTCAATGTTTAAAATAATAGCAGCGGAAGAAAATAAAGTTTTGCCAACAATAACAATTTAAAAATTATCCAACGACTGATAAAAATTGTTTGCGGAATAAAATAACAACTGCTGCACTGAGGTCCTCGGGTGCCACTACTGCCGACCCAAGCTGGCTCACTGGTCCCCGCCCTCGGCCCTGGCCTCATCAGTACCTACAACAATCAAGTCTAGTGAGCCTAAAGACTCAGCATGCATATATCGCATCTAACGAGTAAAAATCGGAATTAAAATATGCATGGGATAAAATATCATGTCCTGAGGCATACTGAAAATAATCTGTACTGAGCAATTATAATACGTTCATAACTGAACTGATAATCACAGTAAAAATGTTTGCTCCTTGGAGCCTGTACTGAAATAACTGGTAAAATTTTCTGTTGAGATTATGTTTTACGCCTGTGGCCACTGCACTAAGCTGAACTGATCGGTAACTGGCTACCGGGGAGGCTGAAACTGAACTGAGCTAGCCGGTCACTGGCGACCGGGTGGTACCATACTGAACTGATCGGTCACTGGCGACCGTATAAAATAACACTCCCACATAGTGAATGAACCACAAGCATATCGCATAAATCTCAAAAATAATCATTTTCTATTTAATGCACGTAAAATAATTAACTGGCGTAATGAAAATTCCTGTAATTTTGCCAACTGGATTGGATTGGATCGTCCCCAGGCTCGCTGCAACCTAACTGTGCCATGAAAAATATGCAATAGCTTAAACTTGACCAACTATGCAATTTACGTTCAAAAGATGCGACTATGACGCCTATTGACTTCGCATTTAATCATGACTCCGAGCCAACCTGAACCGACATCAAACCGACGTATAGTCATGATTAAAATACGCTGAAAAATCATAAAATAATGCTCCTAAAATGATAGGGTCGAAATCTAGGTGGAATGGAGGCCAAAACACGAAACGCTCTTTCGAGAGTCAATTTGGCACATTGCACCGTAAATTCTCGTACGACCTCAAAAATGATCCGAATCACGAACGGTCAAAAACATGACCTTCTCAACTCAATGAGTCACTGTCCAGTCCAAGGCCATGGGCTAAAAGCCAACCAAGAACTCAAACGAGCCTTCTAAACGACACAGCAACTTGCTGTAAATTTCCAGCAGCTGCACACCCGTGTAACTTGTGTTGTTTTCAAGACTACCGGCCATTGGGGCGTGAACCACCAACCAGAGACTCTTACCAATATCCCAAGGAATGATTTGAACCATGGCTAAGGGCCCTAGGCCAGCCACAATCCGCATCACACCAAAACTCAACCGAAGTCTCTAACCGAGAGCCAACGTGCATGCGTGTGTAGTGTTTTTGCTTAGATCGATGTCTTGCATCGTTCCAGTGGCCATTTGATTGACCATGGCACGATCTAGACATCTAGGAGCATGATATGAACCGTGGCTAAGGGCCATAGGCCAACCAAGATCCATACCAAGCAACCAAAAGAAACGAACCAAAAGCTGTCCAACCGAAGTAGCCGAAGGGGTATAGGGGCTGTTGTGATGTTTTTATTAAAAACCGATGAGCCATGGACCAAGCCACCAAAAGGGCAACTTAGTCACGTCTTAGACATGCTAGGGGAGTGATCCAACCATGGCTAAGAGCCCTTAGGGCAGCCAAGATCAGATCCAACCCCTTGACATAAAAACTGAAATTTTTCGAACTCAAAAAGGGACAAAAATGGTGTTGCTGTCATTTCTGTTTTTCCAGCAAGCATGGGACTTAAATAAACGTTCTAACATGGCCCTAACATGTCCTAGTACATGTCCATATGCAGCCTCGAGCCCCTGGAACGATCCATCCCTTAAATCGAAACAAAACATACCAATCGTGAAGCATGGAAGTCGATAAAAAAATCTGTGCAGAATTTTCGTTTCTTGTCTACTGAAAATTTTGGTTTTTGAAATGATAAATCTTGATCATGTACTGAAAAATAAATGATAATATGACTTGATTGAGGTTTTGAAAGAATCTAGACATGCCTGGTTTCGTTTCGAAAGAAAACAAACGAAACGACGACGATGCGGCACGGAGGAGATGGAGCGCTTCTCTTGTTCTTTCTAGTTCTCGATTTTTCTCCCTTTCTCCCTAGCTATTATTCACGTTTTTTCTACTGAAAAGGGGTCTGATTTCACTCTGAATTTTTGAAAAGGAGAGGGGGGGAAAAATGGTTAGGAGGGTGAGGGAAGTGGGTGCAAGATATAAGGAAAGAATCAAGACCAAGTCTTCTCATTTTGAATTTTGAATTATGGTTTGATATCAAATCTATGTTGGGTGTTTCTAGAATGGTGATGGCCGATTATTGCTTATTTTCTAGTCTAGGATATGTCCATTTATTTAATTAAATTGTGCTCCCAAAAATCCTAGAATTATCCTACTAATTACATGCAAAGAATTGGTCAAAGTTGATGAGTTGGAAAATGAGTCTTCTAGCAACTAAGGGTGGCCGAAAATGCATGATAAAATAAAGGGGAAATGTTGTTTATTTACTAAATTAATAACTCTTAAAAGCCTCACTAATCCCTTAAATAATTTAGTGAGCTAACCCCTTAATTAAATAACTTAAATGAGTTCATTTCTATTCACCTCAAGTAACTTAAATTAAATCCTCAAAACATCCTTACTAATTTAAATGAACTTACTTGCTAACTAAATTAACTTCTGGAAATATTTTCTGGATCTTAAATTCTATCTCAAAACTCCAACTCCGGTCCGGCCTCCCTGAAATAACTGAAATGCTAAAAATCAAACTACTGAATTGAAATAATGAATAATTAACTTCAAATAAATGCATTTAAAATAATCATGCAATGAAGTCAATTAAATTTAAAAATCTAGAATTATGCATGGCTTATACGTCTACTGATTTACGGGTTCTACAAATTAGGTTCAGGTCCCCACAGCAGGTGGTATCAGAGCAGTAGGTTCCTTAGACTGAGATAGAGGCTAGTGAGCGGGGTAGATTGAGTTTTCTTTCCTGCTTTTACATACTAGCACTACTGCATGTTTTACTGCTTTAATACATGTTTACCTGAATATCTGATTTGATTGGAAACATGTGTTGTGGAGAATGAATCAGAACAGATTCTTGATCAGTAGTAAGATGATCGGAGGAGAACTGAAAACAGACTTGTTGTATTTGGTTACTAATCTTTTTGATAATCAGATATGCCTCCTCGAAGAGTCCCAGAACAGGATAGTACTTCTACTAATCCGATGGATGTCACAGCAACTCCGATGGAAACCTTATTGAAGAGATTTTAGTCGTTTAAACCGCCGACTTTGAAGGGCACAGAGAATTCTGTTGAGTGTGAGAGTTGGCTCGATGACATTGAGATGTTGTTTTATTCCTTGGATTATACAGATGAGCGCAGAGTTAGACTGATTGGGCACCAATTGCATGACGTTGCAAAGAACTGGTGGCTCACGACGAAGAGGGCTTTGGAGCATCGAGGTACTGTTATTACTTGAAAAATCTTTAAGACTGAATTTTATCAAAGATTTTTCCCAGTATCGTACAAGAAAGACAAGGGTGCAGAGTTTGCCAATCTGAGACAGCGTCAGTTGAACATTGAAGAGTATGTGGCCAAGTTCTCTACCTTGTTGCATTTTGCTCCGCATGTTGCTGAGAATGATGAATAGAGCCAAAAGAGCAGAAGCAGGTCTGATGAGACAGAAAAGAGCTTCGTATGTTCCTCCAATACCGAAACAACAACCATTTTCCCCTCAGTTTCACCAACCACCGCCCAGATTTGAGAGTGGCAGTAGTAGCAGTGGAAAGAAAGATTTTATGAAAGCTCGAGGGAAACAGTTCAATAAGCCTGGTAGTAGTTCATCTAGCTCCAGTGGTTCCCGACAGAGCCAGAGTAGTACAGGGGTCTATTGCAGAACCTGCGGAGGGAGACATCCCACAGAGCAATGCCAAGGAGTATTTGGTAGTTGCTGCATTTGCAGACAGCAGGAACATTTTGCTAAAGTATGTCCACAGAGAGGTTCCCAAAGATCCCAGGGAGCAGAATCATCAAGATCAGTGGCTCAGACTGATAGACGATCAGCTGCTGTTCACTCTTTCCAGCCACCACCGACTACTACTCAGTCACAGCATAGGCCAGGAGGAAGCCAGACTGTTAGCCAGCCTCCGAGACAGCAAGCCAGAGTATTTGCATTGAGTGAAGAACATGCTCAAGAAGCACCAGCTGATGTTGTTGCATGTAACTGTTCTTTATGTGGTTATTCTGCTTACGTATTGATTGATATGAGTGCATCCTATACGTTTATTTCTGAGCGATTTGCATTGATTCATGCATTGCCTGTTGAGTCATTATCTGCTGTAGTATCTGTCTCTTCACCTTTGGGGAGAGGTCTTGTATCAGTGACGTCTGTTAGACATTGTATGCTACAGTATGATGGGCATGAGATTGAGTTAGATTGTATTGTACTTTGGTTGTCTGATTTTGACTGCATTATTGGTATCGATATGCTGACCAAGTACAGAGCTACCGTAGATTGTTTCCAGAAGATTGTGAGATTCAGACCTGATATGGCTGATGAGTTGATATTTTACGGTAAGGGTTCTAGATTTAGAATTACTTTGATATCTGCATTATCTATGACTCGATTATTACAGAAAGGAGCAGAGGAATTCCTTGTGTATTCAGTTGACGTACTGAAATCGAGCCCATCATTGGCTGATTTGTCAGTGGTATGCGAGTTTGCTGATGTCTTCCCAGATGAGATTCCGGGTTTGCCTCCAGTCAGAGAGATAGACTTCAGCATTGAATTGGTACTAGGTACAGTTTCGATTTCTAGAGCTCCATACAGAACGGCACCGATTGAATTGAAAGAATTGAAATAGCAGTTAGAAGATTTACTGGCCAAGGGTTACATCAGACCGAGTGTTTCTCCTTGGGGTGCTCCAGTACTGTTTGTTAGAAAGAAGGATGATTCAATGAGACTCTGCATTGACTACTGGCAATGAACAAGGCTACGGTAAAGAATAAATACCCTTTGCCTCGTATCGATGATATATTTGATCAGTTGCAGGGTTCTTTAGTTTATTCTAAGATTGATCTGAGATCTGGATATCATCAGCTGAGAGTCAGAGATTCTGATATTTGGAAGACAGCTTTCAGAACCAGGTATGGCCATTATGAGTTTATAGTCATGCCGTTTGGTTTAACGAATGCTCCAGCTGTATTTATGGGATTGATGAACCGTGTATTTCAGAAGTATCTTGATGATTTTGTGATTATTTTCATTGATGATATTCTGATTTATTCCAATAATATGATTGATCATGCTGAGCATCTGATAACTGTATTGAGAATTCTGAGAAAAGAGAAATTATATGCTAAGCTATCGAAATGTGAATTCTGGCTGAAGCAAGTTGTATTTCTGGGACATATTATATCGGGAAATGGTATTTCTGTGGATCCTAGCAAGGTTGAGGCAGTGATTAACTGGCCTAGACCGACTTCAGTGCCAGAGATACGCAGTTTTATGAGTTTAGCAGGATACTACCGACGATTCATTAAAGATTTTTCAAGCATTGCTAAGCCGATTACTTAGTTGACTCAGAAGAATGCACCATTTGTTTGGTCTGAAGGGTGTGAGTCCAGTTTTCTAGAGTTGAAGAAGAGATTGATCAGTGCTACAGTGTTGACTATTTCATCAGGCACTGGTGATTTTGTTGTTTATTGCGATGCTTCTCACAGAGAATTGGGTTGTATTTTGATGCAGCAAGGACATGTTATTGCCTATGCCTCGAGACAATTGAAGCCACATGAGTCTCGCTACCCAATTCATGATCTTGAATTGGCAGCTATTGTGTTTGCACTGAAGATATGGCGACACTATCTATACAGTGAGAAGTTTGATATTTATTCTGATCACAAGAGTCTGAAATATCTATTTTCACAGTCAAAATTGAATATAAGGCAACGAAGATGGCTTGATTTATTGAAAGATTTTGATTGTGAAATCAAATACTATCCGGGAAATTCGAATGCAGCAGCTGATGCACTGAGTCGAAAGGTATGTTCTTTATCCTTATCGACGATTGGTGTTTCAAATTTGATTGAAGATTGTTGTTTGTCTGGATTAGCATTTGAAACAGATTGTAGACCGTTGAGACTCTATATTGTTCAAGTTGAACCAAAGCTGATTTTGAGAATTAAAGACGCTCAGAAAGTTTATCAGAATGTGCAGAACTTGATTTCGATGGTCAGAGCAGGGCATCGATCAGAATATCAAGTACGTGATCATGTACTGTACGTGAATAATCGTCTCGTTGTGCCAGATGTTTCAGATTTGAAACGACAGATATTGTCAGAAGCGCACAGTAGTCGATATAGTATTCATCCTGGTGGCAGAAAGATGTATAATGATTTGAAAAGACAGTTTTGGTAGAAACAAATGAAAATAGATATTGCAGAGTTTGTATCAAAATGCCTGAATTGCCAACAGGTGAAAGCAGAAAGAAAGAAATCAGGAGGTTTGTTGCACAGCTTGTCTATTCCTGAATGGAAATGGGATCACATTTCTATGGATTTTGTGACAAAGCTACCACGTTCCTCCCGAGGTTGTGATGCGATTTGGGTTATGATTGACAGATTAACCAAATCAGCATGTTTTATTCTATACAAGATGACATAGAGACATGACCAGATGGCAGAGATTTATGTCAGAGAAGTGGTCAGATTGCATGGTGTGCCAAAGTCGATTATATCAGACCGTGATCCTCGATTTACTTCACACTCTTGGCACAGTTTGCAGCAAGCTCTAGGTACTAAATTGCATTTGAGTACCGCATATCATCCACAGACTGACGGACAGTCAGAGCCGACTATCCAGACATTGGAGGATATGCTTAGAGATGTAGTACTAGATTTTGGCACTAGTTGGCAAGATTCTTTGCCACTTTGTGAGTTTTTGTATAACAACAGCTATCAGACGAGTATAGAGATGGCTCCATTTGAAGCGTTGTACGGCAAGAAGTGCAGATCCCCTCTTTATTTGGATGATATTTCTGAGGTACCTGAGATTGGACCTGATATGATTCGAGAGATGACAGAGAAAGTGAAGCTGATTCAGAAGAGAATGAAGACAGCTCAAGACAGACGGGCCAAATATGCCAATGTTCGTCATCGACCTCTAGTATTTGAGGCAGGAGACAGAATATTTTTGAAGATTTCTCCTTTCAGAGGCGTTGTCAGATTTTGCAAGAAAGGGAAGTTGTCTCCACGATATATCGGTCCTTATGAGATTCTCGAAAAGATAGGAGATCGTGCCTATCGACTCGCCTTACCGCCTTCTCTATCTGGAATACAAGATGTCTTTCATGTATCTTTATTGCGGAAGTATCTTCCTGATGCATCTCATATTCTCCAGCCAGACGAGGCAGAACTTGATGAGACTCTGAGTTATTTTGAGAAGAAGATTCAGATTCTTGATCGTAAAGAAAAGTAACTCAGAACAAAGACTATTCCGCTTGTGAAAGTTCAGTGGAGTCGTCATGGCATCGAAGAAGCTACTTGGGAGGCTGAGTCAGACATGAGACAGAAGTTCCTAGAATTATTTCATTGATGTGAGTCTCTTTATTTGGCTTCTACATATCTCCTTCTTGTATCTGATTTGATTGCCTGTGATTTCGGGGACGAAATCAGATCTAAGAGGGGGAGAAATGTAATGCCCGAGATTTTATTATTGTAATCTGAAATGATTTATTGATAATTGATGTGATTATAGACGGAAAGGATCAGATCGGGAAAGATAAAAGAAGACTTGAATTATGTGCGAGGACTGAACCCCTCGCGCATATGCGCGACCGAGCAGGGCGCATATGTGCGAGGCATGCAGAGAACCTCGTGCATATGCGCGACCAGGACCCGCGCATATGCGCGAGACGTGCAACATGAACATTAAGCCACATGTACTTGCCATGCAAATAAATATAGAAAGTCTTCATTTGCATCTTCAGAAACGAGAACGAGGGCTCCAGAGAATCTTCAAGGTTTCATAGCTTAAGAATTGAGATTTTAAGAGATCCGACCGTTAAAATTCTGATCCGAATTCAGTACCCTGCTCCTATCGACAAGAACTTCAACTGGACGTAAGTTTTTTTATGTTTTGATATGATTTGAAAATCTGATATGAGAGGAATCATGATATGACTGTTATTATCTGTTCTTGAGATATTAGACATCGTATAATTTAAATTAGATTGAAGAACGGATACCGTATGAAATTGTTATCATTTTCAGAATTGATTTGATTGATATTATACAGATTTGGTATCAGATTATGTTTGTTGATTGAGTATTAGTTGAGATTGATATCTATTGATTTGTATTGCTGGGTATATTGAGATTGTGCAGTTATGCCATCAAAAAATAATTAGATTGAGTTCTGATTGTATCCAGTATTGATTGGGTTGTATATTGATATTGTACTCCTCAATATTGTCATTACCAGATTGTGTATTGATATATTTGAATTCGAGACTTCGACTTCGTCAGATCGACAAGAGAAAGGTATAAATCAATGTTGAATCGGGAAGATACGACTCGAGTTAGATTCGACTTGAGTTTCCCAAAACCACATACTTTATGTTATTGCATTGATGTTTGCAATTCATGAGATTGATATGCTTATGTATTGAGTCATGGGCGGATGTGCCTAGTCATTGGTGGAGGTGCCAAGTCTTTGGCGGATGTGCCAAGACACTGGATGTTTGGTTTATATCGATGTTGCTTAGGAGTAGATCGACTTCTATTGCTGAGATTCGATATGTGTGCCAATGTCCAGGACCGGGATCCCTATATTAGAAATGAGTCGAGTCTGAGATGACGAGTCAAAATGTTATTTACAGCTTTATATCGATTCATGTCTTTCAGATTTGGATACATGTTATTGATATTTGTTTCATGCTTTTATATCTGTTTATATGATTGCATGTATACGTTGTTTATACTGGGAATATATTTCTCACAGGAGTTATCCGGCTGTTGTTGTGTTTGTATGTGTGCATGACAACAGGTAGGACAGTATCAGGGTCAAGAAGAGGATGAGAGATCAAGATTAGCGTGGAGATCCGGACTTAGAAGTAGAATTGGCTTTCAACACTTGATGTATAGTGGTTGAACCTTAGTTTGAAATAATTGTACTTTGTACAAGACTTGTACGTTACTTTCGATGTTTATATCAGACTGATTATTATATGTTGCGCACTCATGTATTTTAAAAAAAAAATTAGACCCAGATTAATTAATTGATCCTAATGTTGATTAAGAAGACGAATTAGGTTTGGGTCCCTACATAAAGAGTCCATTCTTGCACAATAAATTGGTCCAAGCCTCTTAGCTATTCCCTTAGCTCCTTTTCTTGGTTAACTCAATGGTCATTTCTTGCATAATAAGTTTGTCCAAACCTTTAGCTCTTTTAGTTCCTTCCTTGGTTAACTCAATGGTCATCTCTTGCACAATAAGTGTGTCCAAACCTTTAGCTCATGGACAATTCTTGCTCAATAAATTTGTCAATTCCCTTATTTCCTCATTTAGCTCCCTTTTTGGTCCTTTTAGGACAAATATGGTTGAGCTTCATTGAGCTAAAATATTGAGTCCTTGAGCTGGGGGTTTACTCCTCCGATGATGACTCTTTGATTGATGTGGTTTCTTATAGCATAGCTTCCTGTTGAGCTAATCTTCGAGCTTTCGAACTACTTCTTATAGCTATGTTAGCTGAAAATTTAAGTTTATATTTGAGTTTTATTGTTAAGATTAAAGTTTTTAACTTCATTTCGAGTTTTATTTCTTACATGATTTGCTTCAAAATTCCGGGTTCTCACAGTGGACATCCTTGTCAGCCCAGTACTGTGGTTTAGTCTGATCAGGCGCACTATGTTATGGGTCACTTAGTTTGAAACATATCTCTATGCAAAAATGATGATAATATGCATATTTAAGTATGTATGATGCAAGTACGTTTTTGAAAAAGTTTATGAAATGTTGGCACGTCTATGTTTATGCAAGTATGTTCAGAATTTAAGTACATATGGGCTACTTTAAAAAGCGTGTGTTTTATTATGTATTATTTGTTATGCTGAGTTTATTCATGTTGAGTCTTTAGACTCACTAGACTTGATCGATGTAGGTGAGGACGAGTTTGAGGAGACGACGGGCGGAGACCAATGAGATGACTCGGACTGGGCGGAGGACTAACCCGAGGACCGCTTAAGTTTTAAGGGCTTCTATGCATGTTGAACTCATTTACTCTGATTTTAACGAATTAATTTTTGTTGTTTTAAACAAGCACTTGTTGCACGTTCGTTTACATTTCAAATATTTGATCAAGCATTTTATTTACAAGTGAATTTTATGAGGTTGTTAATTATTTTAAAAAAATTATTTTTCGCAACTCTTAATTATGTTCAAAAGTACGATATGTTACATTGTTACTCTCAGAGGTGATCGACGGGAAGAATGTGTGGAAAATGGATAGATTGTCTCCATGACTAGTATTCTCTGTATCTTCGTTACGAAATCTTAATTCTAAAGTTCCATTTGTCTCTTAGTGTTTTTTTCTTTTGTCGATGGCAATACAATGTCCACCGTATGATGTATTGTGATAATATATAATATGCGCATGTAATTACAGCCGGCTTACATGAAATCTTCTTACTTTCCAGTGCAGTTCGCATACTGTGGCAGTTGAAATCTTATTGGTGTAATCAAGATATTATCGATAATTCTCAAAATTTTGAACAATTTAATGGTACAAAACCAGCCGGATTAAATAAAATCCAGGTTCCAAAATCGAACTTTCCAGTTTTATCATCTCCTGTTAGGAATTAAATGAATTTTCAGAAGGAATTTTTCCCTCAAAAAAATGGAATTTGTTTGTAAATTTTTTGGTGAAATGTCAATTTTAGTACATATGTATTGATGCGCGACATTTTTAAGCTTGTAAATTTTATTAAATCAATTATAGTTCTATTACTATGTTTTGACTTGAATTTTAGTCTTCATCAAAAAAAACCATGTAATTAAATTATCATATTATCATTAAATTTTTATAATTAACATGATTTATTTAATTAACAATAATATTAAACATTTAATTGCATAATTTTGATTAAAATGACTAAAATTCATCGATGTAACATAGTTACAATACTATAATTAATTCAACAAAAAGTACAAAACTAAAATTATCACATCCAATAGTAGAATTAACTTTTGCCTGACTTTTTTAATGATTCGATTTTTATCTGCCTTTACTAGTTATTCAACTTTGATATGGTGAAAGCTAAAGAAACTTTTTCTATCCAAGAAGTATTTCATTGTTGAAAAAAAATCCCAAACGATGCAAGTTACTGGTTGATATTAAGAATAGCCACTAGTACAAACTTTCAGTATATGTACATGGATACTCAAATTTGAGAAGGATCAACGATGCCAACGTAGATAAAATCAAGAAACACAATTGTTCCTTACTGATACGCGATTCCTGCGACGTCGCCGAGTTCATTGTGTACATGCATTCTTCATCAGGAGTCATTTACTCTAAGTCAACAAATGTACCTTCGTTCTCACGAAGTGAATTATACCACTGCTATCTGAATAGAAACTAGGGTGTTAGGACAGTAGTTGTATATGGTTCTTGCCAGCGACTTCAGAGTACCATGATTTCCATGCTTCGACATAGTGCGAGAACATGTCTTTTAAAGCTGAGAAAACAGCAACGAAACAAGTTTCTAGTAATCAAAATTTGGGCAGCATTAGGGAAAATTATTGAGCATGTGTTTTAATAGTGGTGTACATGTGCTTGCACTGCATTCTCCTGTTTTGAAGCCACTTAATGAGGAGTCTCCATTTATTAAGTGTGGTTAAAGAATGGAAGGTTTTTTCTTCTTTCCCACATGTATATGTATAGACAAGAAATGGTTGATGTAATTTGACTATTGAACTAGACAAATAATCAATTGATGGTAGCTCTTTTAATGTTGCTGAAATCAATTGTGTAAAGTACCTTGATTATGATACTGAGGCCGATAACTGGAGGCTAGACTTTCCCAATCTATGACCTGTTTTTCTTTTTCATCTTGAGAAGTTCCGACCTTGTTCACATTTGCAGGAGCAAAAGGACCGAACTGGTAACTCTTGCCTCCTGTTTTTGTCCTTTCAACGTCATTATCCAAATTCTCCTGTTTAATTTGAATAGGTGTATGTGGTTTGAGGAAATGGGATTTATCCCCATCCACCTTGAACCTCTTTATAGTAGCATTAGTAAGGTCAGTTCCAAAAACCCTCTTCTTGGACTCACTCAAAACCAAGGAATCCACATTTTCTTTATCAGGTTTTCCATTCAGCCCCAACCATCTGAAAGCAGGTTTCCTTGTTTCAGGATGATGAGTCTGAACATCATTCAAGAGATAGATTAGAGCTAGAGTCACATACATTTTAATATTTTTAAGCATTTTCATGCAAAAGTTTATTGATGAGAATAAAAGATGGAAGTTCTGTACAACAGTTCTGGTTTTATAAAACTATCACTCGATAAGATGCCTCACCTTCTCAATAAAATTCATGGAAGACAGCACATTAGCTATATCGTACAGTCTTCTAACCTTTGCTGCAGAGTTTCAAAAAGTAAACGTTAACCAAACGGGTCCGGTCCTGCATATTCAGCAATAACGTAACAAAAGCGAAGGTACATTACTTCTTGTAGTCATTGAATTGCGTTTTCCATCCCCAAGTAGTAGTTTTGCAGCATCATCAAGAGAAATCAAATCCATCTAATGAACAACAAACGTAACATTATAAACTGTGAAGATTACGAATAGAATAACCAACAATTGCGATGAATTTAAAAATTATCTTACATCAGTGCAAAGGAAAAGCTTAACAAAATTCCGCGTCAGAAGCCCAAGAGACTTTTCTTTTCTATTTTCACCTAAATATGGAAATAAATAAATCAACGAGTCAACGCTTGCAGTGTCAAAGATTAAGAATCAGCCGCAATCCATATTGAATAATGAGGAGTAAATGACCAAGATTAATTACCAGATCTGTTTGACAAAGAACATTTAGGAACAGAATTAGAGTCCGATTTTTCGGTTTGACTTGAGTTGTTCAAATCTGAGCACATCTCGTCGTCTTCATCATCTGAAGTCTAAGGCAAAGAATAATGTCAAATAAGATGATGAAGAATCCTGCAATCTGATGACACCCAAGAATTTAGTTGTGAGAAAACATCATGGTGCTTTTTTATAGAAAAAACATCATTGTGCTATATGTAAAAGAAAAGAAAAACTTTCATTTCAGTTTAGAACTTTCATTTCAGTTTAGAACTTTCAATCAAGAAATAGGCAAAGAAATCATTAGATAGGAGCATAATACTTTCTCAGAGCAACTTGTTTCAACTGCACAACCATTCTCCTTTAAGCCCTCTTTCTGCAGGGTGAGAAAATATTAAAAGATCGTGAACATATAAAATCTACAAATGAGTGAGAAAAAATTAAAAGATCGTGAACATATAAAATCTACAAGCCTCAAAGAAAGCACAAATCAGTGAAAAAAATGTTATTTACTTTTAGGTCTTCCAGAGCCTTAGGGATTGCCCCATACCCTTTCCAAGTATAGCGATTCTTGGCCTTCCGTGCAAGAATCTGAGACACAGAAACGCAGAATGCTAATTTGCAGGTCTAAATTAAAATCCCATGTACTTAAATTCCCAACAATTCACTAAATCATGAAGAGGTTCAAATTTTAAAACATCTTACGCCAACGCTTTCCAAAACGTTCACGATATCATAAATTCGTCGCCTTTCCACCCCTGCAACAAAATTAAAGGAAATCCCAGATCTAGATTACCAAGCAGTGTTTTTAGGAATCAAAATTCGTACAGAAGCTCGTTAAAACCATACTCAATTAAATTTCAATGGGTGCCTTGCCGATTCATACCAAGTCGTGAAGCTGCATCGTCGAGTCCAATTGTTTCGATACCATCTCTATTATACAAGCTCAGGAAACTGAACAAACAAAAAACAAAGTCAACCCAGAAATTTTCCAAACCACAGCTCGTGCACACAAGTATGAACTTGAAGTTTCAGCGAAATAAACCCACGAACACACGAAATCGAAAGAAATAAGAAGATTGGGTCCTTGATTTAAGATGAAAGACAAAAAAAAATTACTTGGAGCATAAGAGACCCAGAGATTTCTGTTTGCGGCAATATGGCACATCTTTAGATCCAGAATCCATGGCTACCGCTGCATGGAACTTGGGTAAAGGCATGTAAATCTCTTCAAACAAGTATATCAATCTGTAAGCAATAACACAGATGTATATACGACCAAAACACGCACAGTAGGGCGTATCACTGCATGTGCTTGGAGACCGTTAAAAAGGGTTTGTAAAGCGAAATTCGATCGCGAGAATTTGTCGATTTGGGGGAGGGAATTCGAATGTTTGAAAATGGGCCATGCAAAAACAGCGGGAATTTGAACATTATTTTTGGATTCTGAGACGCGCCGGTTAGGCCGACATTACTGTTTTGACCTCACAGGAGCGTGTCTGTGTTCTACTGCGGCGGGGGACAATCGTGGAAATTCGCATCTGGTTGGGTGATTTGCGGGGAATCGGTCACTCTTCTTTAGTAAGAACATAGTAAATATTGCAATTTGTCGTTATTAAATTGTGTCAAAAATTCAATCTTATATTTAATATTATTTATATGTGTATCGTAAAATGAAATTTGAAATTGAGAGACTCTTAGATATTTTGTGGAATTTATTCACTTTCTTTTTAAAATATATAAAATAATTAATTTCTTAATGATTTTACCAAATAGACTCTATTGAACATGTATAATTTGATATAGATCATGGGTTTGCATTTGGATTGAAATATTTCGATTCTATAAAGTAATCATGAGGATTTTGAAATTAACTAATTTATAATATAACTATTTGATATCTGAAATTATTGCAAGTCGATTTATTCAAACAAATAAATTAATGTGTTATTATTAATTTAAAATGTATAGTTTCAATTTCACCTTTCCAAATGCAGCTTTGAATTTTTATTCGACCTAACATGTCAAAAATCGAAATCAAGGATTTGAAATCCATATTTAATCCATCAATCCAAAACAACCTTGGATATTTGTAACATATGGCATTGTCATGAAATGATTATGAATGTAGAGTATGTAGAAAGATTTTCTATTAGGACATATTTCTCAATTTTTCTATCTAGAAAATTGTGTTTACCATTGTATCCTATAAATAGTAGTTCTCGGTTACGAATAATATTTCGAAGTCATTCTCTCAACTCACTTTTATCTCTTCTCTTCAATCTTTTCTGATTATTTTAATAACACGTTATCAGTACGAATGTTTTTGAAACGTCAAATACTCGTTTTTCTTTTAAAATATACTATAATTTTTTTCTTATTCTATTCATTCGGCCGAACCCATACTTATATATAAACATATTTAAAAATACTTTTGTACCATTTAAAAATAAATCAACAGACTATTATTTGAAAAATCCAAAAGAAAGTAATTTGAAACAACAAAATCGTAAATCGTCAACTAACCTTAACTTTAACATTTTCAAAAATAATTTGACTCTAACATCCTCTAAGAATCATCATAAGTCATAAAATCTTAAAAGTAACTCAAATCATTTAGCATAAGTCATAAATGTAAATCATAAACATAAGTGCGGAAAAACTAGTGTTGGTCCTCGAGTTGTGTGCACCTTCAGTACAACAAGATCAAGCATCAAGTCCCTCGCTAACATCAATATCATGCTCCCCTGAATCAATCACATTTAGTGAGTCTATTGACTCGGCAAACCTTAACCATGATAACAAATAATACATATAAATTCACATGCAACAGTGAAAATAATTTTACTTAAAATAGCTTTTCATGAACATGCATAAACTTAAACAATTTTTCCTTTCATCATATACATTTTTCTTTTCATCATATACATATATATTTTCCTTTTATTGAATTCAGATCGTTAATTGTGACTTTTGTATCAGCTGAAGGTCGATGAATCTATCTACGTGTAACCACAGTATTGGACGGCGGGGGCATCAGCAACACTTTCACCCGTCAACTGAGCATTAGCCTATCATATCATCATATCATGTCGATGGAAATACGATCGTCGGGCTCCCTCTGGGGCCTTCTCCCGTAAACGGGCTCCTTCTGGGGCATTTTCTCACACGATATCTCCAATCATATCATCTTATTACCGTATTAGTCACAATCACTTCACCTCCTTCAACTTTTCATATTTCATCACTTATAAAAATTCATGCACATATAAATCATTTTTCTTTTAAATCAAGCATACAACACATCTTTTAGTATTAACATTTCATCATAAAATTTTATAAACATTTAACGTTATTTATAGCATTCGGGGAACTGTCAGGACATCTATTATTTTTAGGTGTAAAATGACAGTTTTACCCCTAGAAGCATAACTTTCCATATTTATCTCTAGACCTCGAAACGCCATCCCAAATCATTCCAAAATTTACCTATAACCTTAAAACACTCCCTTAAATATTCCTTAGGCTTAAAATTTAGGTTTTTGATAAATCTCTTGATTCTTTTTTAAACTTAGACGTACATCCCGGTTTTGACTCGTATTGATTCGAAATTAACCAAACTTTACCAAAGCTTAATAACACCTAAATAAACCATATTCAATCCAAACCATGCCAATCAAGACCCATGAACTAGTCTAGAACAGCTACTGAACTTCAATCCTATTTTCGAAAACCCTAGTTGGATCAAGCCATGCATTCCTTCGCTCCTAAGCCCCAACCTCGTGACCAGCCCCTAACTGAAACGACCTCGATTTTTTTATCATAAACTCGAAAATACTAATTAAAATAGCTTAAAATTTTCATAAATCACAATATTTTAACATTTAAACCTCAAGTGTATCAAAATATCCCTAAATCACTGATTAACCAAAAATCCGACGTCGACCTTTAAAAAGATCAACTAACAAAAAATTAAAGCATATAAATATCTCTAATAAAAATCATTAACATAATCTTTAAATCATTAATCTATTTAGCTAATTCGGAAATAAACGATCCTCGGGTATGTACTGCTGCACTCGACCCACTCAATCGTCAGCGCCTCCCATAAATCATCAAACCATGCATCATACAAACCTAGTGAGTCTAAAGACTCAGCATGTTCTAAACATAAATAACAAATAATACATATACAATCACATGCATTAAAATCATATTTTTATTTAAAATAATCTTTTGAACATAAATAAATCATTTAAAATAATTTTAAGCATAATTAAATCATTTAAAAACTTTTGAGCATAAATCATATATCATAAAATCATTTTAATTGTAAAGCTTTCAATCATGTATCATTTTGGGTGAAGTTTGATCCTTGAAAGTAACTAATTTTTATCCTCCGGGCGACTAATCAGTCTTCAGCTCTACATTGCCCAACGAGGTGGGCACTAGGCTCCACCATGAAAATACGATCGTCGGGGTCCTCTAGGATCTTTTCCAATACACGGGGTCCCTCTGGGGCCTTGACACGTATATGGGCTCCCTCTAAGGCATTGGCCCTCACGACATCTCCACAAAAATTGTAAGTTCACTGTTCCCTCAAAAAACGAATCTCCCACATATCATATATCATTTGTCACAGTCAATTCACATCTCTCAAAATATTTTTCTTTTTCTTTTAAAATAATAAAATAACACAGTTTTCCAAAAATAACATTTTAAACAGTAGAAATTGCATAGCTTTACCCAAAATCATAAAATATCATATTTTCATAAAAATCAACATTTTAAATCATACAACATCATTTAACATGCAGTATGATTCTTCGGGACGCTGCCAAGCTTTTACGTATTTTCCTAAGTGTAAAATTACCGTTTTGCCCCTAGACGTAAAAATTCTTGATTTTTTATTTTTCTCACTTTCAATGACACGGGCATATTCCAAATAATTATTTAAGCTTAAATTTACTTTTTCATAATTTTATTTCGCTTAAATCTAGTCGTTTCAATTAATTCTTTAATTAACGTTTCGAGAGGCAATTAAATCCCGGATAAATTCAAAACTCCATAATTTGATCCCAAATTTTAAACATAACATTTTAATACCTAATTTACCCTTGTGAGCCATGACCCACACCCGTGGACCCATGGTTCCAATTTTATTCTTTTAAATCTCGAAATTGACCCTCACTCGAACACACCAAGCCATCTCCCAATTTACTCGAGCCACGCCCGAGCCACCTCGAGCCAAACTCAAGCCAACCCACCTAGGAACCCTACTGACCAAGCCCAGCCCATAGAACCAGACCCTAGCTTGCTCAAGCACTCCTGGAACCAGACCCAAAATGTAACGTACCGTACTTTTAACTACTTAAAACATTTCATAAAACTCAAAACTTGATGGGCCTCGGGTTTAGCCTCCCGCCCAGTCCAAGCCAGCTCACTGGTCCACGTCTCTCGTCTCCTCAAATGCTTCATCACCTGCATCGATCAAGTCTAGTGAATCTAAAGACTCAACACGTATAAACTAGAAGTAACGAGTACTAAATAATAAGATCACATGCAGCTTTAAAATAGAACGTACATACTGGAACTTGAACTTGCATAAATAAACTTGAACATACGTACATACATGCATAGACGTGCAATAACATGAAACTTTTCTTAAACATGCTTGCATACTTGAACATACTTAAACTTTGTCATTTTGCGTAGAGACATGTTTCAAAGCAAGTGACCCATAACATAAATCGCCTGATCAGACTAAACCACAATACTGGGCTGACAGGGACGAATCCACTGCCACATAAATGAGATCCCCGTTCATGCTTTAACGGGTGGATTGGTCCCCGTTCATGCTTTAACGCTTTTCAATCCTGATCTAAACTCGTTCATGATTTAACGTGGTGGATTGGTCCCTGGTCATGCTTTACCGCTTTCCAATCCCATACATTAATTGGTCACAAGACATTTAGCATACCTCAAAAACTTAAAATATTTTCTTTGCACGTCAAACATACTTACTTGGCGTTGAGGGATTCGTTGGATCTCGCTTGGGGCCACTGCTGCATATACTAACATGAATTTCAACACTTAACTTGCATAACTTAGACGTAGGTATTCTTGCTCACCACCGAATTAAATAGATAGCTTACGACATTCTAGATCACTCGGGACTTGACCTCGTTAAATCGTCGTACTAACCCATGACATCGAACCCCGAACAATCTCTAAAATGATGTGTGAACATTTCCCAAAAATAAAAGACTTGAACTTACTATTAGAACTTGAAAAGAGGTGGAAAACCAAACACCCTCACAGAATGTGTAACGCCCTCGACTGATTTCATAAAATAACAGCGGAAATTGAAATAATTTACTTAGAGGAAAGAAGGATTTAAAAAAAATTCTCTTGACATGAATACATTTTCAAAATATATACAATCACAAGTACATCCATGATCAATAAATTGTTGTATCAAAATACAAAATATCATTTTTGATCATGTCAAAATGTTAACAAAATATCTTTCTTCCTTCCATCTCTTGTATGCATATGACCTCGGCTCCAATCAACGTCCCGGCTCGTCACTATTATCTGCATCACATGAATAACTGAAATGAGTATAAAACTCAGCAAGTGAAACTCTTACATAACAATCTATACATATCATACTCTGTAAAACATGACTTTGAAATCATTAAATACCATATAACTCTTAAGACATGAATAACATAGTATAACATGACAATAACGATGGTATTTCTCTTTTCTCTGGTGGATTGATATCTAAACAGTATCTCTGTCTCTGTACCTATATCCCATCGATATAAATCGATTACTCTGTTGGGATATAAGCCTATGGTCGTTGATCAACTAATTGCATGCAATCTCTGACTATCTATTTATCAATCCAATAAATCATTTGAACTTTCTCTTGGACATTAAAACAAACACTTTGAATACTCTATTCATTTGCATTCCCTTTTATATAATTGAGACATAGAAAAGCCTCTAATACACAATAAAGTGTATCCATACATAACATGAATCAAGTGGAAGGGAATAGCATATTAAAACCATTGAAATACAATACATATACTTCATGTGAGCACAAGAAATGAATTCAACTTACAACCAATGGAAAGCTTGATTCTAATCTCTTGGTACAAATCCTACAACAATAAACCATGTATTGAATCATCAACTACTTAATAATCACAAACCCATACCATAAAACCCATACAATCAACGCAATCACACATTCCATGATTTTCCCCACACCATAATCCAAGAATAACTTAAACCACAAGATTACCTTAGCTCCTTGAACTCAAAATGATCTTGTTCTCACTTCAATAATCCAACTAGGAGCTTGAATCAAAGGAACCAAAGAAAGAATTAAGAACCCTAGCTCTCCCTTGACCTGAAGAACCGAGAAAATGAGGAAAGAATGAGAGAAATGAGCCAAACCCTTGTATTATATCACTTAAAACTCCAAAACACGACTTTACTGTTCACGCACCGCAGGTGCGCTAACTCTTCCACCGCGGGTGCGCGAGGTAGTCTGTACCACTTCCGAAAATTCGAAGAAAACGACTGCGGGTGCGCTGCATAATGGACCGCGGGTGCAATAGACCTACTGCCCAAACACCACGGGTGCGGTAGCTTTCCTGGCGTGGGTGCACTGTCCCCTAAAGCCAACAATATCCTTTGCAACTAAAAATCGAATCGCAACGTCGCTTCTCCTCATATTTTGGCAACGCTCTCAACATGAAAGTTGCACCTCTATGTCTTATCTAACTACTCAGATTGGCCTCATACCAATTGGCTCAACATACAAACTATCATGAATTTAATCGTAACAACGCTACAATATAACTACACATCATCTAAAATCAACAATACCCTAAATCACAAATCGAAATTCTTAACATCAAAACTATACTTAAACTTGACCAAATAGTCCATAAACATAAGAAATCTTAAACCGTACCGTTCACCAGGCTTGGATATTACAGAATGAGCCGCGCTCGAGCGGTAATATATTACCGCTCGAGCGCCAGGTCTATTGGACATTACTCTCGGACTGAAAGGGTGGCGCTCGGGCGGTAAGAAATTACCGCTCGGGCACCAAGCTTACAAAAATAAAACTCTCGACAGTGAAGGTGGCGCTCGGGCTGCAAGAACTTACCGCTCGGGCGCCGAGTGTACTGTGCTCCACGATTTAGAAACTTATTCTCCCCAAATTCGATTACACCGACAGTGAACAACGCCTCGAGACCCATCCTAGGACACTAAGACACCGACTCGACTTCACAAAAATGCCCCAAACGTTCCCAAAGAAACGACGCACCACACGCAATGCAATATACCCATAAACTCAATTTTTAACACCAAAATAGTTTTCACGACTACTCGCTCTCCCAAGTGCCTAACGACGCGAAACAAAACGTCAATGACCTTCCCAACATCATTAACCACATATCTAAACGCAGCAGTGATCACCCGTCAATCCCCAACGAAGCCTGCAATCATAAAGCTTCAAGAACGCATCAATAACATATTTTCAGAAAACGCAGTTTGAGCAGTCCCACGAAAATCACCATAACTCACTCAATTTTTATCCAAATACTTCAAATTTTATATCAAATCGAAGGTATCAAAAAGTACAATTTTCATGTTGAAAGTTTTCTCAAAATTGCGATCGAAAAATCGCAGTTTTTAAAAGAACAATAAAAACGAGATTTTTCAGATCCAAAAACGTTCAAAATGCAATCTAAATGATTTTCGCTCAAACTTTACACTTCACACATGTATTTTTACGCATAAAAACAACGCAACACATACTATGACATGATCGACGCAGGAAAAATAGAATATATGTGCCTTATGATGTTAAAGTTTACCGAACCGACGATACCGAAGTGGAGATGGCGCGAGGATTGATCCGGGACGATTGTGGCTCGATTTTTCTTGCACTAAAGCACACGAAAATCTGCTGGAAAAGAGAAGGAAATGGGGCGGCTGCAAGAACTTGTAGAACCCTAGGTTTTCTCTCTTAGAAATTATTCAAAAATCTTAAAATATGTGTGTGTGTTTGTGTGTGTGAGTGTGTGTGTGTGTGCGTGTGTTTGCGTAGGAAATAAGGGCAAATTTTGCTTAATTATCTCATTAACAAAATAATTAAAGTATTATCTCCCTACTAACCTCTAATTACAAAAATCTCTTAATTAAAATAACAATGTACAAGTGGAAATGTAAGGCTCGAGATTATTATTCTTCATTGATGTGATATTTGGAAGATATGAGTATGCATGACATGTAATGAGATTATGAAGGGTTGCATAAAGTCTAGACCGCACCCGCGCTACGAACAAGACCGCACCCGCGGTTGATGGACAGAGAGTTGGAGATTATTTACAGAAGTGACACCGCACCCGCGGTGCATGGCCAGTAGGGTATGAAAGTTGCTACGGGAGATTGAGCGCACCCGCGGTGCTAGACAGACCGCACCCGCGGTGTTGTACCAGTAGGGTCAGCGCATCCGCGTTAAAAGACAGAGCGCACCCGCAATCGAAGCTTTCGGAAAAGTTGATGTATATCATTACACTGAGCGCACCCGCGGTTATGGAATGAGCGCACCCGCGGTGCGACGTGCAGCATGAAAAATAAGCCATGTTTCCTGGTGTTGCATGCAGTATATATATATAATAATTGCACGCCTTTCCTTCACAAAATTCAGAAAAGGGTCGAAGCTTTTGAGAGAAAAATCCTTACGCCTTTTGTGAGAAATCCGTCCGTCTGTTTTTGAATCCGACTTCAGTACTGTGTTCCTATCGACGCAGGCTACAACTGGACGTAAGTTTCGTTACGTTTAGACATGATTTGAATTTATGATATTGTCAGAATTGAATATGAATCAGGTATAATGTTTTTGCTACAGTAGACATTGTATAACTGAAGTCAGATTAATGAATAGACTGTTTATGAAATTGCTATGAATTTCAGAGTTGATTTAGTTGAGATTATATAACAGAGTTGTGTTATTATTCAGATTTTGAGTTGTACTGATACTTGTTATGAATTCTGGTATTATATCTGTGATGTTGAGATAGACGGGGTTATCGTGACTGTATTATTATGCCGTCGAAACATCAGTAGATTGATATTGATCAGATTCAGTAATGATTTCGATTGTATCGTGATATCATTGATATGAATTAGATTGTACCTTGTTCAGATATGGATTAGGTTATATACTGATTTGAGTATTGATCAGAACAGGTCTTGAATTGAGTTATATACTGATATGGTATTTATATGATCGTCATTATCAGATTTGGATATGGACAGATTGGAATACAAGACTTCGTCTTCATCAGACCGAGAAGAGAAAGGTATAAATGGATGTCAATTGGGAGATCGACTTGAGTTAGATTTAACTCGAGTTTCCCTAAACCACATACTTGTATGGTATTGTTTTTATACCTTTGTGTTTTAATGAGAATGTTTATTCTATTGAATTAGAAGTAGAAAGCAGAGAGCTATTAAGTAAGAGTCACTGACAGAGGGGTTAGATTTTGACAGACTTGTCACTGACCCATTGCACATTGTCAGAATAGGCTTAGTCTTGGTAGATACGCCAAGGCACTGGACGTTTGGTATATCGTTATGCTTCAGATACAGATAGCATTCTATTCGATATAGATTAGACCAAAGTCCAGAAATAAGAACGTACCGCCACTGCGACTGGTAGTAGTAGGTGGGAGACTTGTTACGTTCTTATTCACCGGGATCCCTAGATTAGAATGAGAGATGAGTCGAGTTTTAGATATTGAGACTAGAATTTGATTTACAGATCCGTATTGATTTATGTTTCGTAGATTACGATTCATGTTTTATTTACAGACTGGTATGGATACATGTTTTTTGATTATGCTACATGTGATAAGATATAATTCATGCTTTTATGTTAATTCAGTTAACTGCATGTATACATTATTTATACTGGGATTTATTCTCACCGGAGTATCCGGCTGTTGTCTTGTTTGTATGTGTGCATGACAACAGGTGGGGCAGTATCAGGGTCAAGAGGATGATGAGAGATCGAGATTAGAGTGGTGATTCCGGACTTAGAAGTAGAATTGGCTTTCAACACTTGATGTATAGTGGTTGAACCTTAGACTAGTTTGAATAATTGTTGTACATTATTGTACTTTTATACTGAGATGTATATTAGTTAAATTCCATTACGTTCCGCACTTATATTTTAAAAAGAAAAATTTTTAGACCCTGTTTATCTTAATTGATAATTAAATCCCAAAGATGATTAAGAAGATGATTAGCATCCGTCTCCCCACAGGAAACCTCTAAGAATTTAAAAAGAATCATAAATCCCCCTAATAATTAAATTAGGCTTTTAAAATACTAAAACTTAGTAAATCATTTAAAATGCCCCAATCCTGACTTAAAATAAAATACCACAATAAAATTTTGCCAAAAGTCGTCACTGGTCTCCTCCTCGATCCCGCCTCGAATAATCGCCTGAAACAAGAATCTCGAAAAATATTTTAACGTGCATCACATAAACATAAATAATTTAAAATAATGCGTTTAAAAAAATCATGCACCACTAAGACTCCTTTTAAAATTAAATAAATTTTTTAATAATTAAATAAATGCATGGGTTATACGGGTACTGAATTTGGGCTCTACACAAAAATTATGTGCGTGAACCTATCCTCGCCCAAGACTCCTAGTTAGCTTAGGGCTCCTCCAGCCCTCTAATCACTGATCACCCACGACCCTCACTAACCCTAGACCAGTCCCAGACATATCATGGACCACCACCGAGCCCCTACCCGGTGCAGCAAGCCACCGAACAGCCCCAACACCCCAGCATCAACCTGTGCGCCTCCATGTTCTCTCACGTTTTCTCGAGCCATCAGCCAACCCAGCCACTCCAGCCCCTGCCCCAGCACTGGACCACATTCCTTAGACTCTAAAGGACCCACTGTGAGCCTCCCTGCCCTAGCCACAAGCCCCCTTGGCTGCTGTCAACCTCACCAGTTCGTGCGATGAGTCCATGCTCCACGAGGCTCCTCCAAAGCAACGACCAAGGAGTCCTAGCGATGCTAGGACTCTTCCTGACCCTGACCCTCACCCTAACCCTGACCCACGTCCAGCCCAGGCTCCAACCCAAGCCTTGACCAAGCCGTGAGCCCCCATGCAAACCATTGAGCCACATGACTCTTGTGCAATCATATAAAACCCACTGTTGCCATCATCTTGTTTCCTTCGATTTTTCCAGCTTTATTACCTTTAAATTTTGTCATGTTTTAACCATATTTCGTCCTACATTGGCAGCGTACTCGTTTGATTTAAAACGTTTTTCATATAAGCGTAAAAACAATGTATTTTTGAAAATAAACGTTCTATCGTAAAAATATTCAAACACATTTTTTTCATGCATAAACAATTAAATCATGCATAATATGATTTGTATGATATTTAAAAGGGCTTAGAAAACGTGAATTTGCATTTATAACGCTCGAATATACGATTGTTGGCGAGGGTGCGACGTTGGATGACCGAACAACGAAGAACACAAGCCTTTTCTTCCTTGATAAATTTCGAAATTATTGTGGTGTGTGTGAGGTGTATTTCGGCTGCTACTAGGTTTTAATGTGTTGTTTTGAAAGGCTATGTAACTTATTTATAGATTTAATCACACTAATGGGCTTGAGTTTTGGGTTTGCAAGTTTAAGGGTAATTGAGCCTACTTTAAATAATTAAATTGGGCTCAATAACACTTATTTAATTAAAACATAAAAGTTTATAAAATTAGTTTACACAAAAATAATATTTTTTATCTCTTAAAACTCCTTGTTTTCCCAAAACCGGCTTCCCGGGAAAAATCGAGCTCGACTCGTATAATCGAACTCCAACATTTTTAGGAAAATTAAATATTTTTTAATCATACTAAGACGCCTTGAACATATTTAAAGAAAAATACATATTCTTGTTTCGGTCGTCCCCGGTCTCCTTTCCCCTGCCTATTATCGAATATTCGGGTAAAATCCTTAAATTTCTTGTAATCGTGTCATATTATCATTTAATTATGCAATCATACATTTAATCATATAATAAATATCATGCTAGCATTTAAAATCAATTAGATAAAATAATTAAGCAATTAAAACAATTTTGCATGCATGCGGTTTACGTATGTTAGTTTTTCGGATGTTACAGTAACCATCGACCCTAGGACCATGACCATACCCTAGATAAGCTACTGGACTGAACCTAAAGGACCTAAAAGCCTCAGCCACTCAACTCGTCAACTACAACATGTGCACGGCTCCTTACTCGTGCGATCACTCTAGCCTTCACACCCAGCATCGTTCAGCCTACCTAGGATCATGGCTCAGCCCTCTTGAGGCCCTTGGATGATCCCTAACCGAAGCTAACAGCCGCCGGCACCTAGGAAGCAAAACCGAGCCCTAGCTTCCCCTCAATCTTCCAAAACGTGCATCCCCCTCTCCTAGCTTGTGTCCTGCCCTTGCTCGGCCCTTCAGGGACCATCCTCCAGCCCTTTTTTGGTCTCCTAGACACACCCTAACCACAGCTAGTAACCGTGGTCCTCGAAGAGTCCTAGTCGAAGAGTCCTTGCCCCACAAGGTTCTATTTTCGAGCAACCTCTTCCTCCTTCACGTCCAGCCCTCGTGTCAGCTTGTCTAGGCCCTTAAACCATCTTAAACTCATCCCTTACCATAGCCCTATGATGGCAGCTCCTTCATGCATCATTAACACAAGTTTTGGATCATGAAATAATGAGTTTTTAACATAGCATTGCATAAAAACCAAAATAATTACAAAACCAACATGCTTTTCATGCAAATATGCATCCAACTATGGTGTGATAGATGAGAAAAAGTAAAATTAAAGCGTGACTTTGAGTATATTATGCTAAAAAACATTTGGCGATGCGAAAAACGTCGACGGAGAGGGACCCTTGTTGCGTTTTCCCTTCAAGTTGCATGAGTTCCCTTCCCAAAAATCTTGTGTGTGTGTGTATGTATGTATCTTGGGGGAGGGGAGAGTCCTAGTAAATTTAAGAGGGGGTGGGGCGTGTGTTATGAGGGTTATGGGGTAAGGGGTTTGGGGCTTTTATTTTAATTAAAACTCATGGTCTAGGCTTAGGCCCATTAACATTGTATATTAGGCTCATTAGGTCCAATAGTTAATATATAAAATATTTTGTTTAGAAAATGTTGTGAAAATATTATCCGAATTCTCAAAAAGTTCATATTTTTTGTCGAAAATCGAATACCGTTTAAAAATACATCTCGGCGTATAAAATCACCTCAAAACACCTCATTTTCAAAAATACCACACATGTACCATATATTAAACAATTAAAAATAATTTTTTAATTAAAATATTTTCTCTCATATGGTCCCCGGTCTTCGTTCCTCGATCGCATCTCGAATATCTTTTATTACACAATTTTATGCATTCTAAAATAAAACTATATTTTAATCATGTTAACATGCATATCATAACTAATTCATGCCATTAAAATTATTTAATTAATCATTTTTCATTTTTCCTAGATTTGCATGCAGTTGGATTACGTCATCGTATATGCATAAAGACCTTTTTTTGTCACGTTCATGGGTCATTAGGCTGAACCAAAATGGGCATCGGCCCATATCCTTGCACTACTACTGGTCATGGGTCGTTAGGATGGTCCAGCATGAGCCCTAGCTCATGCTCATGCACCGCCACTCATAAAATATCCCACCCATAGAAAGTGATTTCTTTTGCCTCCCTCGACACATGAACCCAAAACCTTCAGACTTAAGTACCTAGCTAATGAAGAATGATATGAGTCTTTTAATATCATGTTCGAATACAAAACATGTTTTAAGATTTCTAATGCATTAATCTAAGCTAAAAAGATCCATTTGATACCCACGAGCATCAGAAAAAAAAATCTTTGTCAAAAGAAGAAACAATATTGAATTCACTGTAGATTTAGATTCATTATCTAAGGTAATGATCAAGTTGATATCTACAAAAATAAAAGGCATGCCTAATTTTTTTCAATTTTGATTATTCCTAGATTAAATATTATTTTACAGTGTCAAAGCGAAGCAATAAAAAACTAGTATCGAGTCATCTAATCAATATGACGTGTTCCATGAAGCGAATGTGACAATTTTTAAAACGTTCATTACTCGTTTTTTTTAAATATATTAGAATTTTTTTCCGCCATAACATATCTATACATATATACATATTTTTGACATCATTTAAAAATAAATCAACCGATTATTATTTGAAAAATCTAAAAATAAAAAATTCAAAGCATAAAATCGTAAATCGTCAAACAAACCTAACTTTAACATTTCAAAACTAAATTAACTCCAATATCCTCTCAAAAACCTCTCAAATCTTAAAAATAACTCAAATCATTTAGCATAAATCGTAAACATAAGTCATAAACGTAAGTGCGGAAAAACTAGTGTTGGTCCTCGGGTTGTGTGCACCTTCAGTCCAACAATATCAGCCATCAAGTCCCTGATTAACATTAACATCATGCTCACCTGCATCAATCACACCCAGTGAGTCTATTTACTCAGCAAACCTTAATCATGATAACAAGTAATACATATACAATCACATGCAACCGTGAAAATACTTTTACTTAAAATAACTTTTCATGAACATGCATAAACTTAAATAATTTTTCCTTTCATAATAACATTTCATATTTCCTTTCATCATATACGTATATGTTTTCTTTTTATTGAATTCAGATCATTAATTGTGACTTTCGTATCAGCTGAAGGTCGATGGATCCATCTACGTATGACCATGGTACCAGACGACGGGGACATCAATGACACTCTCATCCGTCAACTGAGCCTTGACCTACCATATCATCGTATCATGTCGATGAAAATACGATCGATGGGCTCTCTCTGGGACTTTCTTCCATAAACGGGCCATCTTTGTGGTCTTTTTCCTCACGATATCTCCAATCATATCATCGTATCATCGTATTAGTCACAATCACTTCACCTCCTTCAACTTTTCATATTTTCATCACTTACAACAATTCATGCATATATAAATCATTTTTCTTTTAAACCAGGCATACAACATGTCTTTTGGCATTAAATTTTCATCATAAAATTCCATAAACATTTAAAATAAACATATTAATATTACTTACAGCATTCAGGACACTGCCAAAACGTCTAACATTTTTCAGGTGTAAAATGACCGTTTTACCATTGGACTTAGAATTTCTCGATTTTGACTTTTCTTACTTTCGTTGACTATAGACCATCCCAAATAATTATTTAATCTTAAATTAAATTTCTAATATTTTTATTTATCTTAAATTTGAGGCTTTCGATTTAATTTTTTATTTATTAATTCGTAACAAGTTTAATTCCTGGATTAACTCAAACTTTAATATTTTAATCACAAACTTTTATCATGAACTTTTCATATCTAAATTACCCTCGTGACCTATGAATCGATCCCCGTGGACCATGGTTCAACCCCTTAACCATTCATTTCTAAAACCCGAACCCTAGCTAGTTTCCCTTCGAGCCATCTTACGTTTTCGTCGAACCACTTCCGAGCCACCTCAAGCCAACCCCTGACCAGACCACCTAGGGACCTTCCTGACCAGCCCTGACTTATTAAACCAGCCCCCAGCCCATGCTGCAGCCTCCTGCCCAAGACGAGAGCTGCGCGAGTTCCATCCTTGTGCGCCTAGGATTCTACACTCGACGAGGACCCTTCTACCTGAGCCCTCACCATCCTGACCCTCATTCGACCCTGTTCCAACCCTTGCCCACCAACCTAAGTCAGCTCCGACCCCCTGCAGGCACGTGAAGCCGCCCGTGCGTCCATGGGAAGAGCCCTACCCTTACGGGGCTCTTCCTCGGTTGTTGTCCAAGAGTCCTAGCCATGCTAAAACCCTTCCTAAGTCCAAGCCACGATCGACACGAGCCCTGGTCGCACCCTAATATCAGCTGGAAGTCGTGGCCATCAAGGAAGCCATGCTCGAACCCTAACTCATGCAAATTCATAATTTTCGTGCAAGCTCCCTCCCAACCCGTGCAGCCCTTGTCTAAGCTTATGGACCCTTAGCACAATGGAAAAACGTCCTTCCTAGGTGTCCTACCACATCAGCCCCTTCATGCAATAATATCACAGGTTTTGGATCATGAAATCATAATTTCTTGACATGACACAACATAAAAACGAAAATAATTGCAAGGCAAACATATTTTTCATGCAAACATAATTCAAAAATGTAATATGGTGTGATAGATGAGAAAAAAGAGATTAAGGCATGTCTTTGCGTATGTTACGCACGAAAAACGGCTTGCGATGCAAGGACTTCGATGTGGAGGAGAACCTAGGCTGAATGTCTTTCAAAACCATGTCTTTCTTCTAAACTTTCACGTGTGGTGTGTGTGCCTTAGCTGGTAGGAGAGTTCTAGTGAAATTTAGGGTGAGGGGCGTGAGTCTTGTATGCTTTTGGGGAGGGTTCCATGGCTTTTATTTTAATTAAAACGCATGGTACAAGTTTAGACCCATTAACATAGCATAATAGGCCCATTAGGCCTAATAGTTGATGTTTAAAATATTTTGTTTAGAAAAATTTTTGAAAATATTTGTCGAGTTCTCAAAAGTCCATATTTTGATCGAAAATCAAATACCGATTTAAAATACGACTCGACGTGTAAAAACACCCCAAAAGTTTTCATTTTCGAAAATTACATTTAAAATATATCATACATTAAACAATTTAAAATAATTATTTAATAAAAATATTTCTCCCTCTTATGGTCATCGGTCTCCGTTCCTCGATCGCATCTTGAATAACCATTAAAGCATAGTTTTATGCATTCTAGTTGAAAATCATATTTTAAACATGAAAACATGCCCACCATATTTACTAGATGCAATTAAAACAATTTAATTAAAATACATAAAAAATTTGATAATCTTGCATGCATGTGGTCCACGTGAACCTTCAAATTTTTGGGACGTTACAATATTAATAAACATAGTTGATACGATGTTTCTCGTTGTAGATTATCTCTTTAAAGAATAAAAATACTTTTTTTTCACTAGAAATTAAATGAATTATAAATTGTTGACACAAATGTTAGAAACTTATATGTTTCAAGTGTCATCAATAAATATTTTTACATGTAATATGATAAAAATATTAAATATCTTAATTGAATGTCGTACCAGATGTACATTGAGTTCTCCAATTATATTCTACCTGAAATACATTAAAGCTATTACCGATTTCATCAAGCATGATATAGAATTTGTGGAGGAAATTGGTTAATGCCTAAATTATATTTTCATCATAACTTAACATAGATATATTAAAGATCTAGAAAATCATTTCATTAACGATGAAAAATGATGCGCTGATAATATTTGATATTTGAATTCAGTGATAATATTAATTCAATATAGTATGTTATTACAAATAAATTGCTCCATAAGAACTATAATACTTAAGAAGAGTTAGTATTCATTTTCTAAAAGAAAAAAAAAAGTTATTAAGATTGAATATCATTTTTGTGTCGATCAGCAAAAAAAATAGATGGTACACAAACTCAATTTCTAAAAAATGATATTGTATCAAATGTCAATAAAATAAAATAAATATTACAAAAAATAAGATGTTTATTGATATTATGAATAAAAGTTTGTTGATTTATAAACTTAAATTTATGATATTGCAAATTAGAAGTTTCATACCAATAATAGATCATTTATACAAATACTTTTATAGTTTGGCATAATTGATTGGTTTTGACATTCCGATTACACGATAATAAAAAAATACTTGAATTAAAGGACTATAAGATTTTAGGATTTCAAGAATTCTTATATGTTGATTTATTAAATATGGTATCACTACCAATAGTTCAAATTTAGATTGAATCTCTATATAAGGTTCAAAAATAAGAAAACGTAATCCAACTGTATGCAAATATAGAAAAAATAGAAAATGACCAATTAAATGATTTTAATGGCGTGAATTAATTGTGATGTGCATGATTACATGTTAAAAATATGATTTTATTATGAGAATGCATAAAACTGTATTTTTAAAGGTTAATTGAAATGCGATCAAGGAACGGAGACCGATGACTGAAAAAAAGATATAATATTTTATTAAATAATTGTTTAAAAAAAGGTTGATGCTTACGCCGAGACGTAATTGTTAACGGTATTCGATTTTCGACGAAAATATGAATTTTTGACAATTCGGCTAATATTTTCACGAACTTTCCTAAACGAAATATTTTAAAAATACACTAATGAGCTTAATGAGCCTAATATACCATACTAATGGGCCTAAACTTGCACACTTATGTATTTATCAATAAATAAAAGCCTAAACCCTACCCTATTAAACACCAAACACACGCCCCCTGATCCCCACATCACACAAGGACTATTTTCCCATCAGTAAACACACGACACCCACGAGATTTTTGAGAGGAGAGCTTCGGTTCTTGCAAGGATTTCAGCCCAGAAGTTCTATGTCGCCGTTCTTCGCATCGTTGATTTATTTTCGTGCGTAATATATGCAAAGGCACGCCATAAATCTCTTTTTTCTGATAACACACCATAATACTTGTTTGAATTGTGTTTGCATGGAAAAGATGATGGTCTTGCTTTATTTTCGTTTTTATGCATTAACATGTCAAAAACTCATGATTTTATGTTCCAAAATTGATATATTATTGCATAAAGGGGCTGCCATCATAGGGTCACCAAAAGGGAAGATTTTAAGGGTGTTTAAACGTCCCTAGACTACGGTTTTGTGGCTGCACACGAATAGGAACTGAGCTTGATCGAAATAGAAGCATGTTGATGCATTAGGGTCTCGGTTAAGGGAGTAACCAACGCATGGCTTGACTAGGGCTTGACCAGAGCTCGGGATAGGCGTGGTTGTGTGTTAGGAAGGGTCCTAACCATGCTAGGACTCAAGCACAGCAGTAAGGGAAAAGCCCATGCATAATGGGACTCTTCCCAATTCACCGGAGAGCAACAGCTGGGTGCAGGTGGTTCACGGTTGGCCAGGGGGTCCAAGCTAGGTCGGTTAAGGTCCATAGAGGTTCAAGAGTGTGAGGGATCTGGTGGTGGCTTGGGCGAGGAGTTCTAGTGGTGTTAGGAGTCCTAGGCGTAAGATGAAGGACTCATGCAGCTTCTTGTTCACGTGCAGGAGGATTGCAGTGAGTTAGGGGCTAGTTCAAGTGGTCGTGGCTGGTCGGTAGAGTCCATAGGTGGTTTGGTAAGAGGTTGGCTCAAGGTGGCTCGGGCATGGCTCGATGAAAAGCGAGAGTTGGCTCAAGGGATCACTTAGGGTTTGATTTTTAGGTTTTAAATGGCCAAGGGTTCAAACCATGGTCCACAGGGATTGAATCATGGTTCATGAGGGTAAATTAGGTAATAAAAGTCTGTGTTTAAAATTTGAAAAGAAAATATTAAAGTTTGAATTAATTCGAGATTAAAACGTTCTACGAATTAATAAATATGAAATTAAATCAAAAACCATGAATTTAAGCCAAATAAAAATATAAGAAATTTTATTTAAGCTTAAATAATTATTTAGGATGATCGAGAGTCAACGAAAACAAGAAAAAATCAAACTTGAGAAATTTTACGTCTGGAGGTAAAACAATCATTTTACACTGAAAAATGGGTAGACGTCATGGCAGTGCCCCGAATGCTGTAATACATGATAAAATGCTTATTTTAAATGTTTAAAGAATTTTATGATAAAACGTTAAAGTTAAAAGATATGTTGCATGCTTGGTTTAAAAAAAATGATATTTATGTGCATGATTTTTATAAGTAATGAAAATATGAAACGTTGTAGGAGGTGAGGTAATTGTGACTATTTTGATATTATGATGATATGATTGAGGATATCGTGAGAGAAAAGACCCCAGAAGGAGTCCGTCTATGGGAGAAGGCCCGGAGGGAGCCCGACGACTGTATTTCCATATGATGGTGATAGGCGCTCAGTTGACGGGTGAGAGTGTCGCTGATGTCCCAGCCGCCCAGTACTGTGGTTACATGTAGATGGATCCATCGACCTTATGATGAAATGAAAGTCACAATTAACGATCTAAATTCAATCAAAGGAAAAATATATGTTTATGATGAAAATGAAAATGTTTATGATGAAAAGAAAAATGTTTATGTTTATGCATGTTAATGAAAAGTTATTTTAAGTAAAAATATTTTCACTATTGCATGCGATTGTATATATATTACTTGTTATCAAGATTATGGTTTGCTGAGTCATTAGACTCAGAAGGTGTGATGGGTGCAGGTGAGCATGATATTAATGTTGATGGAGGTTTCGATGGTTGATCTTGTTGGACGGAAAGTGTACACAATCCGAGGACCAGCGCTAGATTTTTCGCATTATGATTATGATTTACGTTTAAGTTAAAGTTTTTTACGACTTTTATATGATTTTGAATGGTTTTGGAGAGGATGTTAGAGGTATGATGATTTTGAAATATTGGTAAGTTAGGTTTGGAAAAGATTTACGAACTGATGTTTCAAATTGCTTTCTTTTGAATTTTCAAAGTTAGTTGGTATGTTGTGGGGACCCGGACGCTAATCATATTCTTAATCATCATTAGGACAATTTAATCAATTATAATAAATAGGGTCTAATTTTTTTTTAAAATTGCGGAACGTAATGGAATACATGCAAATATACATCTCAGTATATTAAAAGTACAAGTCTGGTACTATATATACAATCATTCAACTAAGGTTTAACAACTAAATGTCAAGTGTCCAAACTTTATCTCTAATCCAAGTCTGTAGTCTCCACTTTAATCACGATCTATCTTCATCTCCTCGACCCTGAACATGTCCCACCTGTTGTCATGCACACATACAAACACGACAACAGCCGGATAACTCCGGTGAGAAATAAATCACAGTATAAATCAACGAAACATGCAATCATATAAACAATATAAAAGCATGTAATAAATATCAGTAACATGTATCAAAATCTGAAACATAATCAATATAAAACTGTCGACAATACTCGTGACTCCACGACTCAGACTAGACTCAATCCTAGTCTAGGGATCCCGGTTTCCAGATGTTGGTATTCCTATATCGACCAACAGTAATAGAAGAAACTCCAATTCTATCCACGTCGATATAATCAAACATCCAGTGTCTTGACCTATCCGTCACAGACTGTGGCACTATCGCCAATTCAACTATCCTGTGACATCGTGCAATGTGCCCGTGGCGATCCCACCACTATCAGGCACTTCTGTCACAAGATCACTCGTCTAATACTCATCTAATACGTGCTTTCTATAAATCAATAGAACAAGCATATCAAATCAAATCAATGCATATAATAACAATAAGTATGTGATTTAGGGAAACTCAAGTATATCCTACTTGAGTCGATCTCCCAATACCACATTGACTTATACCTTTCATTTGAAGTCTCGGTCTGAAGCAATATCAGTTCTGAACTCAAGACTGTCTCTGTAAATCTGAAACGATATATCGAGAATCATAATATCAATATTCCATTCTCAATTTACCACTGAATCTGATTAATCTGGATTTAATTCAAATCAACGGCATAATAGCACAATCTCAGTATTCCCGTCAATACAATATCAACAGATATCAATTACAAATCATAACTCATATCCGATATAGTCTGTAATCAATCCATAATTCAAATCTGTCCAATTTCAATCGATATAATCAGAAATTCATAACAATTTCATAATCAATCTGTTCTTCGATCCGACTTTGATTATGCAATGTCTAGTATTCTCATAACACATAATAATGATCAAATCACTATTTCTCCAAAATCATAATTTCAAATCATGTTAGAACATATCAAAACTTACGTCCTTTCGAAGCTTTTAACGAGAGGAGTACAGTACTGTGTCCGGATCGAAATTCTGATAACCGTTTCTTGCCAAATCAAAAGTTTAAGATTCAAGGAAACTTGAGAATTTCACAGAGCATCTCTCGGTTCTTTCTTGTTGTGGGTTGAAGGAATTTGACACTATATATATCAAACTTGCATGGCAATGACAAGTGTCCACTTAAACCCAAAATTGCACTTTAGCCCCTGAACTCTTCACTATTTGCACTTCAGCCCTCAATAATTACGAAATTGCCATCAAATTTAAATTAAGTATTTTTCCACTTAATTACAAAAATGCCATCAATAATATTTTCTTTTCGGGGTCTCATAAAATTGATAACATCTCGGGCCTTACATATGTTTTATTGTAAATTAGTGTCAAAATATTTTATACATGTATATGTATGGTTCGGCCAAGACTAGGAGAATATGACAAAAAAATTTCCAACATATTTTAAAGATAAACGAGTAGTGGACCTTTCACTCTATATTTTCTTAAATTAATAAATAACAATATGCGTGGATAGATGACTTGAAATCTGATGTTCGCAAAAATATTTACCAATAATAATTTCAAGAATATACAATCGGTAAAAATGTTTTGTTCAATTTATTATCAAATGCCTCGAATTAACTATGAAACCAATTCTGAAAATAATGTTTCATATTATGGGGATGTGATATGTTTCCTACAATAAATATTATAGATATTATGTCAACTAATTATTGTTGATTTTTGGCTTGAGCCAAATTTTATTGTTAAGAGTATGGTTGTGGGAAAAATGCATTATATTGAATCTCTGGAAAATATTGAAAATATGTTGGAAATCATACTGAAATATTTTAAATAATTAACGATGAGATTTTTATGATACAATTTCTCAATTGTTATTTTAGTATAACAATGTTTTCTAACATTGAGGGGAAGAAACTAACATATAAAAGTATATCAACGAAAATGTATTTTTTTCGATCAAGCCCTGTGAAATATGAATTGAACCTGAAGTTCAAAGTTTAGTTTTCAAATACATTATTTGATATAATATGTAAATATATGAGATATATTATTTAGCTCTTATATTTGTCCAGTCGAACAATTTCTGTTTTCTCGTCTGAATCGATATAATCTAATTTGTTTTAAATATAAAACTAATATCCCATTCAAAAGAAATTATAAAATAATTAAGATATTAAAATTAAGGAGGCTGGTCGTCCTGAAGAAATCATGACATAAATAATAGTAAAACCCCGTAAGAGGTTCAACTATCTGAAAATTATTAAATAAATCGATGTCCAGCAGAATCATCTCTTATTTACTTGCATGTAAATCTAAAATACGTCAGAAGCGTGGTAGACTAATAAATTCAAAAATAAAAGCAATATTAGATGGTACTATAAAAGGGATTGATAAATCCCCCTACTTCTAAACACTTCAACCGGTCTTATTAGAGCATTACCGATATCAAATTTTGAGAAAATATCATGCAAGATCGGTCAATGACTCAAAGATTTCGAGCAATGCTTGCAACATGGGGAGTAATTCATACTATAGTTTTTATGACGTGTGTATGAATTTTCTCAAGTGGTTTTTCATAACAAGGTTTTAATGAGACAGTTAGACAAAGATAAGAGATGTCGTACTCTTTTTCTTTCACTGAGTTTTTGTCCCATTACATTTTACTAGTAAGTTTTTAATGAGGCACATCCATCATCACGATAACATACAAGGAGAAGTATATGTTATTGTATTATTTTTCCTTTGCGCAAGTTTTTCCCACTGAGTTTTATTGTCAATGTTTTAACGAAACTACACCTGACGTTCGTGCAGTTTTCAAGCAATCATCTTGCCAAATGAAAAATTCAAAGAAATAGTTGTTGTGTAGATTCACGTAGATGATCATGTAGATATATTTTTTATTTAAGATAGATATCTCAATATTTCTTTCTATGTATTTGTATTCTATCATTGTATCTTATAAATTGTGATTCTCATATATGAATAATATAATTTAAAGTCATTCTCGGAACTCACTTTCTATCATATTTTTTCTAACTACATTTATACTCACTTTCTATCATATTTTTTCTAACTACTTTTATAATATGCACAATTTTGTACATTTGTTCTTACTTGATATTCATTTTTTTAGCTATATTTTTTTACTAATTAAAATTTTCATATTGTTCTTATTTGATATTAATTTTTTTGCTTTAATTTTTTACTAATTGAAATTTTCATATTTGTAAGAGGGTCTACACGATTAAAGTTTAAGTCCTCGTTTGAAAAAAAAAAAGAAAAAAGAAAAAAAAAATCTAAATTCAATTTACTATTTGAGCTTAAACCACCGCACAAGGCGGCGGTGCCGCGCCATCGACAGATTCCAGCCCCTCCCTCCTCCTTTGCGTTCCCTCTCGAATTCAAATTTCACCATATGAGCTTCACCTTTGAAACCCAGCAACCTTTTATTCGCACGAAAAATCCCTCCGAACACACGCAAAGAGTGAGAGAGAGTAATGTGAAGAATTAACAGGACGGGAAGCAAAATCCTCCTGAACAATGTCCTCTAAAGAAAGCTGCCGTACCGAGCTTCGCTCTGCCGTCCGCCATTTCAGTGACCGTGGCCTATACACAGCTTCCAAATGGTGAAGCTTTTAACCACTTCAGAAACTCATTTTTTTTACAGTTCAAGGATTTTCCGATCAGTTAAAAGACCCTGCCTTTTCTTTCTGGTTTTCATGATTCTCGATTTCTTCAGGGCAGCGGAGCAATTGATGGGAATAGAACAAGACCCTTCAAAGCACAACCCGTCACATACCAGATTCCAGCGTGGCAGCTCCAGCAACCGTCATCGCTTCCGGAGCACTAATGCCGGAGATTCCTCGGCCACCCCTTCTGCCGGGTTGTCATATGTTTCCACGCCGACAAAGATGGGGATGGAAGAGTATGATTGTGATCCGATTGACGGTGATATCTATCTGCTGGCAAAATCTTATTTTGACTGCAGGGAGTATAGGAGGGCTGCTCATGTGCTACGGGATCAGACTGGGAAGAAAGCAGTATTCTTGCGCTGCTACTCTCTATATTTGGTTGGTTTCTGACTTAAATGTGGGCTGAATTTGTATTTCGATTGTTGGTTTACTTGTTGGCTGTTGCTTGAACTAATAGTTCAAAACTTCTGGAAAAATGACAATTTGAATTCTCCATTATACAATTACTCAGCTTTGAGATTTTTAGTAACTAGCCTAGGGGTGGTTCATGGCTGGTTTTTTAATGCTCAACCAATGAATCTCAAGGTTTGGTATTGTGAACTTGAGCGTGTTGCATTTCTCAATTTAGTATCCTTATGGGTCGATTTAGCCTATTCAGATCGTGCTAGGAATTGGAGATGCTCTGGAAATGTTACTTGTCCTTTAACCATTATTCTACGTCAATTTTAGCATCAACAGATTTTAGATAAAATGTAAATTGAAGGGTAGTTTTTGTTTCTTAGATTGTGGTAGAACGACACAACATAAGCAATCGATTTGAAAGTACCCGCTAGCATATTTCTGGGTGTGGATAGGATGATGTGGCCAGTTAAAGCTTAGGTTAAATGATAATGCATTTAGATCTGATTTTTTTTGTGCAGATACCTGGCTTGTGGATCAGTATATCTCATGAGACTTTCAGTGGAACATCAATCTTGCATAACTTTTTACATTTTTACCACTGAGAAAAAAATATTTATTTTTACATTTGAAATAGAGTAATCAGTACTTCGATACGTTTTGATTTGAACATTTCATTGGGTTCCAAAATCATCAATTTGGATGAACTAATTAATGGTCTCTCTAAAGCATAGGTGTAGAGGCCCGTATTTCGTATTTGAAAATTTGCGGAATAATTTAAAATTTTCCTTTAAAAGTAAATAACTTGCTTCATTCATAAAATAAACTGATAAAAAGGTTTAAATGTCAAAATAGCAGCGGAAGTAAATACTGTTTCAAAACAATCACTTAAAAATATTTCAACAAGACAAAATGAGTTTGAGCATAAAAATGGTAAATAAACTGAAACATGAGGTCCTCGGGTTCCTATTACTGCCGACCCAAGCTAGCTCACTGGTCCCCGCCCTCGGTCCCGACCTCATCAGTACCTACAACAATCAAGTCTAGTGAGTCTAAAGACTCAGCATGCATATATCGTGAATAACAAGTAAAATATATCATAAAATTTCATATCATGTAAAGATATCATATCGTAAAGCGTAACGTGAAAATCGTGCCATGAATAATTATAAATACGTGCATAACTGATAATCGTACGAAAAATGTTTGCTCGATAGAGCCCTGTCATAAAATAGCATATCATTATTTTCGGTTGAGATAATGTTCTACGCAAGTGGCCCATAACGTAACGTAACATAACATGCACGTCTGATCAGATTAAACCACAGTATACTGGGCGATAGGGATCATCACAGCCCTTGGACTAGATATCCGTACCCCTACATGAACATGAACCGGTCGTAAGTCACCGGGTGAAGTAATAATCCCATAAGCGTGAAGTGGCCACAAGACATATCGCATATATCTCAAAATAAACATTTTATATTTTATGCACGTAATATAATTAAAAATCCTGTCTTATTTTTTTACCAAATGGGTTGGATCGTTCCCAGGCTCGCTGCGACCTAATTCTAATATGAGAAACATGCAAATAACTTAACTTGACCAACATATCATAACCGAACCAAAAACGAGACAATTACGCCCAACAAACTTAGTATCTTACCATGACTCCGTACCAACCCGAACCAACATCGAACCATCGTTTAGTCATGATTAAAATACACTTAAAATACTGGAAAACAAATACCAAGGGCTGTAATACACGAAAATTGTGCATGGAGGCCAAAATCATGAAATGCTCTTTCGAGAATCACTTTGGCACATCGCACCGTAAATTCTCGTACGACCTCTAAACTTAACCAAATCACGAACGGCCAAAAACATGACCTTCCTAACTCAATGAGGTACTGTCCAGTCCAAGGCCATAGGCTAAAAGCCAACCAAGAACTCAAACATGCCTCTGAACCGAAGCCCAAAGCTGCTGTCAACAAAAATACAGCAGCAGCTGCTGTGCTTCCGTGCTTCGTTTTCGAGACTATCGGCCATTGGGGCTTGAACCGCCGACCAGAGCCTCTTACCAACATCCTAAGGTATGGTTTGAACTATGGCTAAGGGCCCTAGGCCAACCACAATCCAAACCAACGCCTACGACGATCCCAAGCTTCACCCGAGAACACACATGGCACGCGTGGGGGTGTTGCTTGTTTTGCTGTCATGGATCATTCCAGTGGCCATGTGATCGACCATGGCATGATCTAGACATCATGAGGCATTGTGTGAACCATGGCTAAGGGCAAGAAAGCCAACCAAGATCCACACCAACCTCAAAACCGAAACTACACATGCAGGAAAAAGAAAAGGGTTTGAAGGGGGCACTTGTCTTGTTTATTTTAAAAACCGATGGGACCATGAACCAAGCCATGAAAGATCATCTTGGTAATGTCCTAGATATGCTAAGGAAGTGTTCAAACCATGGTTATAGGCCCTAGGCCAACCAAGATCCGAACCCCCGCCTTAGACAAACAAGAAGAGAAATCGAGACTCAACAATTGCAACTATGAGAGTTGCTGTCAAATCTCTTCCGTCAGCGTGTAGGGGCTGGAACCAATGGACTATCATGACTCTAACATGCTCTAGTACATGTCTAGATGCAGCCTTGCACGCCTGGAACTGAGCCAAACCCTGAAACCAAAAGAACAAGCCAACCCGTGAAGGCATAGGTGGAAGCCGAAAATTCTGTGCATGTTTTGATGACATGTTGCTGTCCAGTCCAAAAATCGGTTTTGCTTCATGAACCATGCACATATAATGTTTTAATGTATTTATATAACTTGATTGAAGAGAAAAGAATAACATATACATGCCTTGAATTTGTTTTGAACGAAAACAAATGATTACGACGAACACGGCGCGGCGGAGACGGAGTTCTCTTTACTTTCTTGCTTTTCTCTCTTATTTCCTCTAGGAGACTCACGATTTTTCTTGCTGAAATGCTCAGAATTTTCGAGAGAATGAATGGAAGGAATGGCTAGGAGTGAAGGGAAAGTCTACTAATTAAATGGGATAGAATGGCAAGATCCAAAATCTTTCTATTCCATTGTTTGTTAGGTAAGGAATGATATGATATTATTTGATTGAGGGAGGTTTAATGGGATGAGAGATGACCGATTTTCTCTTGTCAACTAAGGTAGAAATATTGCTTAAATCATTAATTATTGGTGATTAAAATGAAGGGATTATTTACCAAGAAAAGGGATAAGGAAAGGGATCAAAATGGTGGGTTGTCAAACTAATTAAATCCTACAAGGTGAATGGCCGAAATCTTGCTTTTATTTGGAGGTAAAATATTGCTTAAATGTTGAATTTTATCTCCTTAAAGTTTTAAACACTAATTATGTATTTTAGTGAAATAGTAAATTTAATTTAGGATGGTAATTTTCTTGCATGCATGGCTAATTCTTTAAATTAAATTACTAACATGTTAAGTTACAATTTCTTAAATAAAATAAGCCTAGATTAATCTATCTCAATTGGTCACACATTTTAATTTAGGCTTTTAATTAAATTATTGTACATAAAGGAACTTATTTACTACTTATCTCTAATTAATTAATTAAATCCCTAAACATTATTTTTCATTAAAATAAATTATTCTTTATTTTAAATAAATTTTAGGAATATTTTCTTATCATTAAATTTTATCTTAATACTCCAACTCCAGTCCGGCCTCGCTTATTAATCCGAAAAGATGCAACTAAACTACTGCATAAAATGACTCAACAAATTTAAAGAAAAGAATTTAAATCCTCATGCATAAAAATTATTTTAATTTAAATAATAGTAATTATGCATGGTTTATACGTAGTCTGATTTAACGGGTTCTACAATAGGAAATTGGAATTTTTTTTTGCTGTTACTTATCTTTCCTGTGTGAAGGAAAGGATGAGGTAACGATGCTTTTACCGGAGCTATAGCAACTAGTTCGAGATTTGTGCTTCATTTTGCTTTAATGGCAAGCAAGTTCATATATTCAATCGAAGGTCCAATTGAACATTTTGATTAATTAGTAAATACAATAAGACAAACATATGATTGAAGATTCATGGAGAGGAAATAATAGAAACTTTTGGTTTTGGACTCATATGATTAATTTCATACGAGGGTAGATTACGACATTGATCGTCTTATTGTGATTATTTGTATACTTCTTTTCGCGTATCTTGTTCACGTTCGTGCTGCAGCAATGGTCCATAACCAGCAACACTGCTTGATGCAGTATTAGATTATGTTAAAATCCTGAGAACATAGAATTCTGGGAAAAAATACTGGAAAGTGGGAACATGAAATCCATGTAAATTAAAGCAAAAAGCTTTAAACAAGAAGATTTTGAAAGGTACCTCGAAAGAATTACTGTAAGTAATGAGACCAACAAAACTCATTTTTGCTTTAAAACACAGAAGAGTTTTTTTGCGCATGGAATTATGTGCAGGATAATTCTCGGTTTAGTCCCAAATCTTAAGTGTGTTTCGCGGTTTAGTCCCAAATTAATTTTGTGACCCAATTTAGTCCCAAATCTTCACAATTTTTTACTTGCTTGGTCTTTCCGTCAAATTGGAGCTCAAACTAACGGAATAAGTTCGGAAGCTTCTGCCTTGATCGAAGAAAGCCCAAAACAAATGCGCTAGCCCTCATCGATTTCTCCTCTTCGAAGCTGGCCAGTAGCTCAATTCAGCAATCCTCCTCCACACACCTCTGAATGCTCAAGGTAACCATGAGCTCTTTCATTCGATGCTCGTTTGTTTTCAATTTGATTTTCCAGTCTTAACTCTTTTCATTCTCATTCTTGTTACATGTTTCTTTCTTCTTGAGCTATCCAATCAAAAAATTAAACTTTGGGGAATGAAAAATTATTGTAGTAATTGTCTAAAAATTTCAAAACAATTATTTGGGTGTTTCCATATATCGTAACTTTCATTACACGAGATGGCCGAAAAGTTAGGAGACAAATAATTTTTCATTCAGCAAAGTTTAATTTTTTGAGTCGATAGCTCAAGAAGAAAGAAACAGGTAACAAGAATGGAAAGAGTTAGACTGGAAAATTGAAGTTAACACAAACGAGTATTGAATGAAAGACCTCATGGTTACCTTGAGCATGCAGAGGTGCGTGGAGGAGGATTGCTGAATTGAGCGACCGGCTAGCTTCGAAGTGGAGAAATCGATGAACGCTAGGGCATTTGTTTTGGGCTTTCTTCGATCAAGGCATAAGCTTCCATACTTATTCCATTAGTTTGAGCTCCAACTTGAAGGAAAGACCAAGCGATTAAAAAATTGTGAAGATTTGGGACTAAATTGGGTCACAAAATTAATTTGGGACTAATCCGGGAAACACACTTAAGATTTGGGACTAAACCAAGAATTTTTCCTACAAGTTTCTCATGCAATTATCTATCAATGTCCCATATGGTTACAATTAGCAATTATATGCATAAAAAAGATTATATGTAGATACTCATGCTCGAGGTGTTAAATTTTGCATTGGTACTCGAACATTAAAATAAGATCTCATTTATGAATAGGAAGGAACACAAACCCAGCCATAAGATTTTGGTTTGCACTCTTAGGTTTGTGCTCTTGTTGACCAAAATGATCTATGAGATATGAAAAAGCGTAAATTCTGCTAGTTATTATATGGTTGAGCAGGGGACCACTATCTTATATCTCTCTATCTTGTCACCTCCCAACTCATTCTTAATATGTATCTGTTCCCATCATAAATAAGTTTCTGACTCATGGCACATAGTGATGCTTTCTAGTAGGATTGAGTAAGTCAATAAAGTTTTTTGCTGATGAAACAGCACTCAACAGTCAGTAAACTAAGGCTCATGTTTCTTTCTACCAACATGGAATTTAAAACCTTGTAAATGTTTAGCGTTATTCTGAAAATCCCTCCGTTAATAGAAGTTTTCAGGGTTTAAAGAAGTTACGCATGTTGACTATTAAATTTCTGATTCACCATATAAAAGGTCTGGTTTTCAGGTATTTAAACAGCGGTGGCATGATTTTTTTTCCCGGATTAAAGTGGTGGAATGATTTTAATTGCATGCAACAGGGAGAAGAGGCATACAAAATGTTGATTGCTGCTATGAGGTTTTGGCTGTGTATCTTGTATCTATTTCATGAACAGAAATGATTTGGAGCAAGCATATGGACCTTTGGTGTTAGGTCTATTTCTCTTATATGATTCTAACAGCATAATTATTATGCCAATTTCCATCTGTTTGTGGTACTGGGGCATAATGCATTGAATACATGTGATCCTCTTTTTCTCATTATTGAATGTGCATTGTGGTTGCATGGGCTGTATCATCTTGCAAAAAGTTCCGCATATTTTATCTTCCGCAAAGACGTAATTAAATTTTATTCATCTCCTTTTCTTAATGAAGGCGGGAGAAAAACGAAAAGAGGAAGAGATGATAGAACTTGAGGGACCTTTGGGCAAGAGTGATGCTGTGAACCAAGAACTGGTTTCTCTTGAGAAAGAACTGTCAACACTGCATAAAAATGGAACAATCGACCCTTTTGGTCTCTATGTGTATGGACTTGTCCTCAAGGAGAAAGGCAGTGAGAATATCGCTAGGTCTGTGCTTGCTGAGTCTGCGAATAACTACCCTTGGAACTGGAGTGCTTGGTCTGAGCTACAAGTCTTGTGTACCACAAGTGAGGCATTAAATAGTCTTAATCTCAATAATCACTGGATGAAGGACTTTTTCCTTGCCAGCGCTTACCAAGAACTCCGGATGCTTAACGAATCCTTGGCAAAGTATGAATATTTACAAGGAACATTCACTTGTAGCAATTACATCCAAGCCCAAATAGCTAAAGCTCAATATAGTCTCAGGGAGTTTGAACAGGTGGAAATTATATTCGAAGAACTCTTAAGAAACGATCCTTATAGGATTCAAGATATGGATATGTATTCCAATGTTCTCTATGCCAAGGAATGTTTCTCCGCATTGAGTTATCTAGCCCACCGTGTGTTCTTGACTGATAAATACCGACCTGAGTCATGTTGTATAATCGGGAACTATTACAGTTTGAAAGGCCAGCATGAAAATTCGGTTGTGTATTTGTTAGGGCTCTTAAACTGAATAAGAATTACTTATCAGCATGGACTCTTATGGGCCACGAATACGTGGAGATGAAGAACACCTCAGCTGCAATTGGTGCCTATCGAAGGGCAGTAGATATAAATTGTTGTGACTTTAGAGCTTGGTATGGATTAGGCCAAGCATATGAAATGATGGGAATGCCCTTTTATGCACTTCATTATTTTAAAAAATCAGTGTTCTTGCAGCCAAATGATTCTCGGTTGTGGATTGCAATGGCTCAATGCTATGAAACTGAGCAACTTCATATGCTCGAAGAAGCCATCAAATGTTATAAACGAGCAGCAAATTGTAATGACAGGGAGGCCATTGCTGTACACCAGTTGGCAAAGCTTCACTGTGAACTTGGGCGTATCGAAGAGGCGACATTTTATTACAAGAAGGATTTGGAGAGAATGGAGATTGAAGAGAGGGAAGGACCAAATATGGTCGAAGCTTTGATGTTTCTTGCTCAACATTGTAAAAACGAGGAGAAATTTGATGAAGCAGAGCTTTATTGCGCACGTCTTCTTGACTATACTGGGCCAGTAAGTTATATTAGATTGTGTGCTTTATGTTACGTGTGCATTGTGAATTGTGATTCTCATTCCATCATGGCTTCTGTGTGCAGGAGAAAGAGACCGCGAAGAATCTTCTTCGAGGAATAAGACACTCGAGGGATGTCGAGCATTTCCCTCCTTAAATTAAGCGGTGAAGCTCCTTTGGATGGGAGGATTTGGAAATACTTGATCCCATATCATTGTTGGAGATCCACTGAACTTGTTTTGATGATTGTCAAACCCATATGTTTGAAATTTCTTTCTACTATTTAATGTTATTTTTTCATTCATATCAACCTATTCCAAATCTTTGTTAGATGGCATAACCTCATATCCCCCCTCCCAACTCATATCAAATCTTTCGTTTCAAACTCCGTCCTAAAGAATTTTGGGAATCTTGAATCGAGGATATGAATCTGACGAATTGCCAGATTGCTGGAATCACAATCAGAAAGCCAAGTACTTCACAGACTTCATTCATCAGACAATAATGGCGTGTCTATCAAGTGTTGCCCTTTTGGTTCTAGATTTACTTTTGCTAGTTCTCTTTCCATAGTAGTTTACTTGTGATGTCATTATTGTAAGAAATCATGTGTAAACACTAAAAGACACTACTGCTTTTCGAGGCCAATGTTTTTGTCTGTCAAAGTTATCCATTTCTCCCATGGAAATGTACCATAAACCTCAAAGTATCCTTGTGTACTTGCTGCCTATAATTCCGACCATTCTTTGAAAAATCTTGATTTTATTTACCCCCTATTCTTAGATTTCTGTATCAATACAGTGCCGTTGAAAATTTCCAACTTTCATGCATACCTTGAAAAAAGATGTTGACGCTCAAGATATATAAACATGTAGTAAAAAACACAGCAAAGATGGCACAACTGCACAAAGTTCCATATAAAATTTTACTTAGTTTTACTTTTTTTAAAAAGTGCTAACAAATTCTTTTGATCCAGTATCACCACCGTCCCAATAAAAGAGGAGGTCTACCCCAAAGTGTAATCCGTATAAATGTATAATGCCATTGGGCCATATCGGGCTTTGTACTCCATATTCCCTTACGTTTCTGAACTTTTTCTAAAAAGTGAGGTATTGGGCTTATTGGGTGGGCTTTTGGTGCATCGTCGCAGCCGAGAGAAGTGCCACCGGTGGGGTAGAGTTCTGCGGCTATCAGCAGTGCGCCCCGCAACGCCCAATCGCGGGAAGGGTTCTATGACTATGTTTTTTCGCCTTTGCAAACCCTAATTTCTTTTGTTATGGATGGTATAGAGCCGTGGCTCTGATGTCATGTCGATTTGACTGGAGAAAACATGGGTAATGAACTATTATTCTCGTCATCCATCGGTTAAAGAAGTGCGGTATAATTAGGATAAAAAAGGGTAATTGATGGAATGATTCGAGCCTAAATAATTTTGAGAGATTCTAATTTTACGAAATATGGGAATCCCTAAACTATTGACACTCTCGGTGCCTTTTCAAGAGATGAAACTGTATTTTAATTCCAATTTGATACTTGCACATGCCAAGTTTTGTGGTCTTTCAACAGCTTTTGGACAATCATCAAGTAGTCCATTTTGTCACAGCCAGCTATTGGCCAGGCTAGTAATGCAAATAACAATCCTTTTTCTCCTAAGCCCTTTGGAAGCACGAGCCCTTTTGCTTCGCAGATCGGAGGTTTCATCTTCGGGGGAATGTCTAATGGTGTATTTGGTGCTCGGTCTTCTTCTTCTTTAGGTTCGAATTCTGCGTTTGGTGCTTCTTCCGTACCTGCTTTTGGAAGTTCAACCCCTGCATTTGGTGTTTCCTCAGGCCCGGCTTTTTGGAAACTCATCTTCTGCATTTGGTGGTAAGTGCATCAATACCGACCTATGACATTGTGTCAGCGAGCTTCCAAGTTTTGCCTTATATGCTATAGACTAGCTCCGTAACCGTACATCTCAGAGAATGGTTTTCTTGTGGCCTTTTTAACAAAAATGTTGTAAGTCCATTGTTTTTAAGAATACTTAAAATCTAGTTTCACTACACAAAACTTAAAGAGTCGTCATTCTTAGTTTCAACTTCATCTTCAATAAAAGTTTGCTTTGTGATAAATGATTAAATGTACTTGCTAGAACTACGGAAAATTCTAACAATGAATTTGGATAATCTTTTAAAAATAGTGTACATATTAAATACATGAAGCACAACTGCAAGTAAGCAAGACAACTGAATCGACAATTACAAGTAACTTCGAGTGTGATATTCTAGCGAAACACATCCATTGTAAAAATTATTGCATAGTAATTTGTAACGATACGTTTGTAATTATGCGTGTGTGTGTGTGTGTGTTCTTTATTTGCATATTTATTTTTTTAACCATATGTTTTCATCTCACACTTTATAATCCAAATGGCCAATAATATTCTACATCACCATCAATGTTAGTGCTATTGTTGTCATTCATCTCACTTTGTTAAGAGTTTGTAATTTGAATCAATCATGTGGCATGTATGCTATATTTTGTGGCTGTAATTTGCATCAATCATGTGGCATGTATGCTTTTGGAACTCGGAGGCACAGGCACTTCTCCTTCTATTCTGTATGGAATTTCTAACTTGCCAGTGATTATTTTTGTCTTGTGCTTCTCCAGAAAAGTCATATAAATTGCTATTGATCCATGGCCTTCTTACGTTATTACAGAAATAGATAAAGAACTTGTTCATCCAAATTTTTTTGTCTCATCTACTAACTGCAATTTTCAGCAGATTGTTAAGAAACCAGTGCCTGTGAGGATATCATCACTTTTGACTCCTCGGCACCTTTCCCAATGGCGTGTAAGGCTCTACCTGTAAGGAAATATCACCCTAAAAATTGATGGTCCTAAGGTAATAGTTAACCCTTCATGACTTTCTTGAATGCTTAAAATATGGTCACTGCAGCATACTTCGTTTGGTTCTGCAGGACCATTTTTAATGTTGTATTTGTTTTCCAATCAGATGCCCGTTTTAAATGCTGATGATGAAGAAACACCCAACACGCCAAAAGCAGATGCTCTTTTCATTCCAAAGGAGAATCCGAGGGCTCTTGTAATCCGTCCTCTGGATCAACGGCCTTCTATGGCAAGTGCGGAGAAAACAACGCTGATACCCCGTAAGAGTCAGGGTCATGAATGACCCGGAATATCAAATGGATTCCCAAATCCGAGTGAGTCTGCAGATGAATTCTTCTGGAGCGGGGCAGGTGCAAGCCCATGCTCTACTCTCCGAGCAGTCATAGTCCCGGGCTCTTGTATAAATCTCCCGGGAGGCATTCTACCCGGGCACCTCGATAACAGTGCCGCATTCTAGTGATTCAGAAGATAAGATCTTGTCTCGAGAAGCGCACCTGACAGAATCCTATTGATGTGACTTGATGGAAAAGTAGGGTGGCGTGACAGGAAGTGGCAAGTAGGCACTGAAAACAAGGTACCTACTACCTTTTCTCCTATAAATAGCAGGTATGTAATTCATTTGAAGGACTTTGGCTTCCTCTTCTTCTCTTGTGCTGGAGAATGATTCATTCACCAACACATGTTAACGCACATATTTACACTAGTAGCCTTTACTTTTATCTAAGTTACACTGGTTATCATCTTCACCTGCTGGCTTAAGCATCGGAGTGGCCACGCCGGACACCCTTCCGGCGCCCATTCACGAGTTCTTTTCTTATTTGCAGGTTACAGCGGAAGCCATATTGCAGAGATATATCTTCATCACAGATATAGTTCTTACTCAGTTTCCTTCATTATCTTGATAGCAGATCTGGTGGAGCACCCGACCCTGCTCATTCATTTAACCAGGATCGCATCATTGGCGCCGTCTGTGGGAACTTGAGCTCAAGACGTAGATATGGTTTCCATTCAAAAGTAAGTCCGACCTTGCTCGGCACCTCAGTAAGCCCAACTCTGCTTGGCAAACATACAAGTCCGACCAGCTCGGCACTCAGATCTTATATGTGGATTTCATATGGGCTCAAAGCTCAGCAGCTATCCCGGATTGGCATGAAGAGCATTTACTATGCACTCAGTAGCATACAGCTATATTAGTCACCTAATTTAGCTCAACCAGAGAAGTTTCACTCCACCGGAAATGAATTCGGAATCAATATTTCCAGGTTAGTGATTTTATTTTTAATAAAACTAAAACAGCAGGTAAAACAAAATCTCTTAAGCCCGGGAGGTACGAGGCCCCGGCACATTATCTCAAGTCCGGGAGGTATGAGGCCCCGGCACATTCTTGAAAGTCCGGGAGATACGAGGCCCCGGCACATTATCTTAGGTCCGGGAGTTATGAGACTCCGGCACATTATCTCAAGTCCGGGAGATACGAGGCCCCGGCATCTTATGCAAAGCCCGGGAGGTATGAGATCCCGGCATCTCATTCTTGAAAGTCCGGGAGATACGAGGCCCCGACACATTATCTTAGGTCCGGGAGTTATGAGGCCCCGGCACATTATCTCAAGTCCGGGAGGTATGAGGCCCCGGCACATTCTTGAAAGTCCGGGAGATACGAGGCCCCGGCACATTATCTTAGGTCCGGGAGTTATGAGGCCCCGGCACATTATCTCAAGTCCAGGAGATACGAGGCCCCGGCATCTTATGCAAACCCCGGGAGGTATGAGACCTCGGCATCTTATTCTTGAAAGTCCAGGAGAGACGAGGTCCCGGCATCTGATTTAAAGTCCGGGAGAGACGAGGCACCGGCACGTTATCTTAAGTCCGGGAGACATGAGGCCCCGGTTATTATCTAAAGTCCAGGGCTCCGTACCCTGGCTCGGGGCTCCGCACCTCGACCATTCCCAAGTCTCGGGACATGCTCCCCGGCCCAAGGCTCCGCACCTTGGTTATCTGTAAGCCTAGGGCACTACACCCTGGCTCGGGGCTCCGCACCTCGACCATTCCCAAGTCCCGAGACATGCTCCCCGGCCCAAGGCTCCGCACCTTGGTTATCTATAAGCCCAGGGCACTACACCCTGGCTCGGAGCTCCGCACCTCGACCATTCCCAAGTCCCGGGACATGTTCTCCGGCCCAAGGCTCCGCACCTTGGTTATTTATAAGCCCAGGGCACTACACCCTGGCTCGGGGCTCCGCACCTCGACCACTCCCAAGTCCCGGGACATGCTCCCCAGCCCAAGGCTCCGCACCTTGGTTATTTATAAGCCCAGGGTTCTCAAATCTGGCTCGGGGCTCCGCACCTCGACCACTCCCAAGTCCCGGGACATGCTCCCCGGCCCAAGGCTCCGCACCTTGGTTATTTATAAGCCCAGGGTTCTCAAACCTGGCTCGGGGCTCCGCACCTCGACCACTCCCAAGTCTCGGGACATGCTCACCGGCCCAAGGCTCCGCACCTTGGTTATCTATAAGCCCAGGACACTACACCCTGGGGCTCGGGGCTCCACACCTCGACCATTCCCAAGTCCCGGGACATGCTGCCCGGCCCAAGGCTCCGCACCTTGGTTATCTATAAGCCCAGGGCACTACACTCTGGCTCGGGGCTCCGCACCTCGACCACTCCCAAGTCCCGGGACATGCTTCCCGGCCCAAGGCTCCGCATCTTGGTTATCTGTAAGCCCAGGGCACTACACCCTGGCTCGGGGCTCCGCACTTCGACCACTCCCAAGTCCCGGGACATGCTCCCCTGCCCAAGGCTCCGCACCTTGGTTATCTGTAAGCCCAGGGCACTACACCCTGGCTCGGGGCTCCGCACCTCGACCATTCCCAAGTCCCGGGACATGCTCCCCGGCCCAAGGCTCCGCACCTTGGTTATTTATAAGCCCAGGGTTCTCAAACCTGGCTTGGGGCTCCGCACCTCGACCACTCCCAAGTCCCGGGACATGCTCCCCGGCTCAAGGCTCCGCACCTTGGTTACTTATAAGCCCAGGGTTCTCAAACCTGGCTCGGGGCACCACACCTCGACCATTCCTAAGTCCGAGAGATAGGAGGTCCTGACACATTATTCAAAGTCCGGGAGGTATGAGGCCCCGGAACATTTTCTTAAGTCCGGGAGACACGAGGCCCCGGCACATTATTCAAAGTTCGGGGGATATGAGGCTCCGGCATCTTATGCGAAGTCCGGGAGACATGAGGCTCCGGCATCTTATGCAAAGACCGGGAAGCACGAGGCCCCGGCATCTTATCTCAAGTCTATAAGACATGAGACTCCGGCATTTCATCCCATTTCTGGGAGACATGAAGCCCCCGATGCTTTTATAGAACAAGATTGATGATATCTTTGGGAATCCAGGCATGACTGATCGGGACAGCGAGTATGACTCTAACCCGACTATTTAAGGGATGGGTGATGATACCCCGTAAGAGCCCGGGTCATGGATGACCCGGAATATCAAATGGATTCCCAAATCCGAGTGAGTCTGCAGATGGATTCTTCTGGAGCGGGGCAGGTGCAAGCCCATGCTCTACTCTCCGGGCAGTCATAGTCCCGGGCTCTTGTATAAATCTCCCGGGAGTCATTCTACCCGGGCACCTCGATAACAGTGCCGCATTCTAGTGATTCAGAAGATAACATCTTGTCTCGAGAAGCGCACCTGACAGAATCCTATTGATGTGACTTGATGGAAAAGTAGGGTGGCGTGACAGGAAGTGGCAAGTAGGCACTAAAAACAAGGTACCTACTATCTTTTCTCCTATAAATAGCAGGTATGTAATTCATTTTAAGGACTTTGGCTTCCTCTTCTTCTCTTGTGCTGGAGAATGATTCATTCACCAACACATGTTAACGCACATATTTACACCAGTAGCCTTTACTTTTATCTAAGTTACACTGGTTATCATCTTCACCTGCTGGCTTAAGCATCGGAGTGGCCACGCCGGACACCCTTCCGGCGCCCATTCACGAGTTCTTTTCTTATTTGCAGGTTACAGCGGAAGCCATATTGCAGAGATATATCTTCATCACAGATATAGCTCTTGCTCAGTTTCCTTCATTATCTTGATAGCAGATTCGGTGGAGCACCCGACCCTGCTCATTCATTTCCCTAGGATCGTATCAAACGCGATTGAAGACCACAAATGCTCCTGCATATGAAAATGGTAGATACTACAATTTTGTGCTCCAACCGATAGATCTTTTACTAGATGAATATTAATATCGATTTTATAGTAATCACAGTGGCGTTTTCCTAACTACTTATATCGCATATCTCTGGAGTCTGGACTGGCCCTACACTGGTGTTTTTTATTAATTAATGAACAACATACATGCACTCATGCAGAGTAATATACTAGCCGTTCTCCATGATTATTATACATTTTTATGTCCCACTAAGATTGATTATGGTTTTACAATGGAGAGTGCTTGATGTTATTGCTTAGCTTCAAACACGTCACGGAAGGCAATTTTGGCAAGGTGGTTGGTGTCTCAATTGTGTGCATGATCAACTTGGCCTTTTTGTTAGTATTGTTTTGTGGGAGGTTTCTGTTATCATTTAACTATCATATACTAACATATAAAATTTTCAGTACGCATTATTTCTTCACAATATTTGGTCTCCTCAAGTAAGGTTTGATTACTTTGAATTAGTTGCATGTATTCCATCACTCCCTAATAGATTGGTACCTGAACAATTTAGATGCTATGATGAGGTTATCACTCAAATATACGATAGTTTTTTAAGCATTGAATGCCCTGTTAGCACCATGGCTCCAGGTCATGTAGAGTAGAATGTTGTCATTAGTTCATCACTGGCCGTTGATTGTCTCAGTTGGATAGGATAAGCAAATTCTGATTACACGTGATGGATGCCCTGTTTCTACTGGGATAATATTTTATCGACTGTTTCACTTATTATATCTTATTTAATTTTGTAGGTAAACTTCAGCAGAAAGATGTCTCCACTTTAGTAAATGGGCACAAGGTCCAATGTTTGCGGCTTAGCCCACTGCAGTGTGTAGATAACATTTGATTATATTAGAAATTGGAAATGAGTAAGATGACTTGGGCAGCGTGTCCACGCTTGCTCTAAAAGTGAAAACTGATGTACGGCTCCATATATGATGTACAAAAAAGTGGCTATCTGGTTACAATTCAGCTTCCCCTGCTGAAGACTCTATGGAAAACGGTGCAGCTAATGAACAAGTTAATTCTGTCAAACAGAACCCAAAACAAAAGCCCTCGAAGGTTCCGCATGTAAAGGGGATTCTTATATCACTCTCGGAAGCCAAGAGCTGGCTAAGCTGCTATTGTGTTCGAGCGTGGAGCCAACATTGAGGCACTGATGCCTAAGCTTGTCACTCTGATTATTATAGGAGCCACGATTGCAGGAGCTAGCTGCAAAGGAAAGAGCTGAACCAGGTTTCTGCTGCAATATAAAGGACTTTGTTTTTGGAAGACATGGTTTTGGTAGCATCAAGTTCTTTGGGGAAATCCAATTGGACAAGGTCTCAATAAACCTGCCGAGGTGACTCTTCTTAATATAAAATGTTTTGACAAGATGACTGGCCAGCAATATACCGTGGGACCAAGGATCGAGAGGTATAAAGAAATGCTTAAAAGAAAAGCCGAAGATCAAGGTGCTGAGTTTGTGAGCTATAATCCAATCTAAGGAGAACAGAAATTCAGGGTCAAACATCTCAGCATGTTTAAGCTTGGAAATGATGAAGATGAAAATGACGATAATCTGCCCGATGCTATTAGATGACAAATAGCAATGCATCCACTGTATGCATGCGAGTTCAAGCCCCCTTTTCCAGATAGAATTTGAGCAGAATCGTATAAATTTTGAGCAGTTGCAGTTTCTGTCTTAATTGAGTTTTGTGATTTGTCTGGACAGTGTTAAGAATTCTAACTTTAAGTGAACATTTAAGAGCTAAACTATAATGTCGGATATTTCAGTACCTTACAAATTATGTACATGATGGATCTGAATTGTGCAGATTAACATTAACATTCTTCCTTCCCAAAATACCTGGAATTAAGGTCTCAACTTCAGAGACTTCATTCAACAGACAACAATGTTGTCTATCAAATGTTGCTCTTTCAGATCAAGGTTTACTTGCTAGTTCTCTTCTTATAGTTTGTTTACTTGTTATGTAATTATTGCATTAACACATATGTAAACACTAGAAAACACTGCTCTTTTTAGGCCTATGGTTTTTGCGTGTCAAAATCCTCAGTTGGAAATGTAAACCTTTTATTCTATGCCATTTCTAATAATTCCTTGATTTTATTTATCCCTATGGCTATTAGATTTCAACATCAATACCAGGCCATGTAAATCTTCCTACTTTCATGCATAACCTGAAAAAATAAATGCTTAGCACAAAAGATATGCTCAAGCAACAAAAGCACAGCAAAGATAGCACAAAGTTCCATTCAAAATTGCACGTCGAGTACACACCTCAACGAACTCTAAACCTGCTGCTGAGACCAGAGAACAAGAAGCCCCTGTGGGCCGACCAATATCTCACTAACGAAACTGACCAATCCAAACCAGACAACGGGGGTGACATCGACTCCGCCGAGAGGTGGAATCAACTTCCTTGTCTGAACAAGAAGTGGCTCTGTCGGGGCATACGCCACAACGTAAGGGAACTTGTCCACAGGCAACTTGGGATACCAAGACATCACTATCCTCAAAATGAACAGGAACCCGAATGCAGAGAAAAACGGACCCAAGAACCCGATTGCGAGCTTCGCTGTAGCAGGGTCCAAATCCATTAACACCAGTGTTTCCAGCAATGGAGGACGTGGAATCTTTGAGACTTCATGTCCGCTGATTGAAGGGTCTGCGGATAAGGTGGAAAAGGAGGAAAGAAGTGGGCGATCGCAGGGAGGAGAAGAGGGTATTCTCAAACAACATCGTGCACAGCATTTGTGTGGAAATCTTAGGATCTGGTACCTTGTTGGAGGGGATTCTAGGATTCCGACGGCAGGAGCAGTGGATAGACAATACATTATTTTCTGTTCATTCCTCAGTTTGATGAGCGGTGGTTTAAATTCTAATATTGGAGCCTGGATTCTGCAAAAGTGGTGTGAAAAATTATTGAAATTTAAATATTTTAATTTAATATATAATGGAATACAATAAAAAATGTTATAATAATACAGCGTTTTTTTACGGTAAATTTCCAAAAAATACCTCTGTCAATGTTTCAATTAAAATTCAGTACCTAATCATAATTTTTTAGAAATCAGTACCTGACAAATCTATATATTTAGTTTTAACTACCTAAAGCAAATTTTACATTTTTACCTTTTATTATTTAAATAAATATATTATTTTATCCACAAAAATTATATTATTTTTCTCTATTTAAAATATAATTTTAACAAAATATTGTTTCTCAATTATCATGGAATAAAAGTAAATACTTATTTTGACATACAAAGTACCTATTATAAGGTTTCAGATACTTGATTTTGCTCTTTGAATACACCAAATATATAAGAAAATACTATATTTTCGAGCATTCACTATAAATTCAGTCATTGTTGGTCTTTTCATGAAAAATACATTAGGATGACTTATTCATGTCAATTTTATTTTTTTTAAAAAAAAACATAGGTCATCACTCATCATGAAATAAGATTAAGTATTTATTTTGACCAACAAAATGCTTATTTTGGAGTTCGAAATGCTTGATTTTACTCTTTGAATACTCCAAATGTGTAAGAAAATACTGGATTTTCGAGCTATCACAATAAATTCAATAATTGTTGGTATTTTCATTGAAAATACATTAAGATGACTTATATAGTCATCTAATTTTTGAAAAAACACAGTTTCTCACTCATTGTTGAATTAGAAAAATTACTTATTTTGATCGATAAAATACCTATTTTCGGTTTCCAAATATTTGATTTGGCTATTTGAATACTTCAAATGTGTAAGAAAATACTTAAGTTTCAAGTAGTATTAAGTGACTTTTGATTGTGTCATTTATGAAGTTAAAATGTAATACTTAAATTGGTACAAAGACTATATAATTAAATATATAAATACATGATTTTACCCCGTAAATACTCATATCCAATTATTTGAGGATGCCAAAATATAATTTGAAGTTAATATTAAGTGACACCGATGATGATATTCGTGAAACAAAAATGTGATACAATAATTAATATAAATAATACATAATTCGAGTTCACAAACACTTGATTTTACCTTTTAAATACTCAAATTCGATTGAGTGTGTCAAAATATATAATTTGAATATAATATTGAATATTTTTTGATGATGAGATTTGTGAATTAAAAACGTATTACCTAAATTGGTACAAATAGTATCTAATTTGATTTCACATATACTTGATTTTACCCTTTCAAGACTCAATTTTGATTATTTTGGGATATAAAAAAAAAAGTTTCAAGTAATATTGAGTGACTTTTGATGTGTCATTTGTGAAGTTAAAATGTGATACCTAAATTAGTACAAAAAATATCTAATTCGAGTCTACCAATACTTAATATTTTAATTTGAGTTTGCAAATACTTGATTTCGTAAATGAGATACTCACAATATGTATTAAAATACTGGATATTCGAATAAGCAACGTAAGTTCATCAAGTGTTGGTATTTTTATAGAAGATACATTTAGATGACATATTCATCTCATTTAATAATTAAAAAAAAAACAAATTATCAATTAAGCATAAAAATTTTAAAGTACTTAGTTTTACTTGAGAATTACCTAATTTGAGTTTGCAAATACTTGATTTCGTAAATCAGATACCCACAATATGTATTAAAATAGTAGATATTCGAATAGGTAACGTAAGTTCACCAACTATTGATATTTCCATTGAATAAGCATTTGGATGACATATTCATATCATTTAATATTTTTTCTGTAAAAGAAAAAACAAATTTCCAACTAAGCATAAAAATTTTAAAGTATTTGTTTTTATTTGTGAAGTACCTAATTTGATATTGCAAATATTTAATTTGTTACATGAGATACTCATAATATGTAATAGAATATTGGATATTCGAATATGCATCGTAAGCTCACCAAGCGTTTATCTTTCCTTGGAAGATGCATTTAGATGACATATTCATCTAATTTAATATTTTTTTTGTAAAAAAAAAAAACAAATTCTCAACTAAGTATTGAATTTTAAAATATTTATTTTTACTTGAAAAGTATCTAATTTGATACCTAAATTAATACAAATAATGCCTAATACAAGTTCACAAATACTTGATTTTACCATTTAAATACTCAAATTCGATTATTTGATGGTGTCAATATTGAGCTTTGAAGATGATAAGTAAGTCTGAGTGCTCAAATCGACGTTCGTATAAAGGAGAATGTGAACTTTGTTTCAATAACCTATAAATGTCGTTGATCTTGTGTATTTATAGAAGTCTTGAATCCAACGTCTATAAATAAAACGGCTTTTTGACTTCTGATAGGATCAGCTTTATTACCTAAAAAGGTTCCTGCAAAAAGCTTCAGAACAATCAGTCTTGTTTCATACCACATTTGGTAAAACATATTAAATGACTTTGTGTAGCATTAATGATGCATTTAATACTCGTACTTGGTAAAGTAACGGTAACATTTTATATATGAGCGATAGGTTCTTATTTAGTAAAAGTCAAGTTCTGCTTCTGTTTTTCTAAGCTAATAAGTACACGAAGAGTACGGCTTTGTTAAGGCGATACGAGAACTTCTGTTTTTTTACTATCTTCTGGTTTACTAACAAGATCTACTGGTTTTGACTCTCATCACCACAATTAAATTAAGTTCATCAGAGAATTTGTTTTTTCCTTTTATAAAAAAAATATTAAATGAGACGAATATGTCATCCAAATGTATCTTCCATAGAAAGACCAACATTTGGTGAACTTACGTTGCATATTCGAATATCCAGTATTCTATTACATATTATGAGTATCTCATGTACCAAATCAAGTATTTGCAATATGAAATTATGTACTTCTCAAAGAAAACTAAGTACTTTAAAATTTTCATACTTATTTAGGAATTTGTTTGTTTGGTTTTTTTTTACAAAAAATATATTACATGAGATAAATATGTCGTCCAAACGAATCTTCCATAGAAAGCCAACACTTGATGAACTTACGTTGCATATTCGAATATCCAGTATTCTATTACATATTATGAGTATTTGCAAACTCAAATTAAGTACTTCTCATCCAAATGCATATTCCATGGAAATACCAACACCTGGAGAATTTATGTTGCCTATTCGAATATCCAATATTTAATACATATTGTGATGATCTCATTTACGAAATCAAGTATTTTCCAACTCAAATTAGGTATTTCTCAAGTAAAATTAAGTACTTTAAAATTTTCATGCTTATTTGAGAATTTTTATTCTTACAAAAAATATATTAAATGAGATGAATATGTCATTCAAATGCATCTTCCATGAAAAGCCAACACTTGGTGAACTTACGTTTCATATTTGAATATTCAGTATTCTATTACATATTATGAGTGTCTTCTCTATCAAATCAAGTATTTACAAATTCAAATTAGGTACTTATCATCCAGATGCATATTCCATGAAAATACCAACATTTGGACTCTTGGAGAACTTACGTTGCCTATTCGAATATCCAATATTTTAATACATATTGTGAGTATCTCATTTACGACATCAAGTATTTGCCAACTCAAATTAGGTACTTCTCAAGTAAAACTAAGTATTTTAAAATTTTCATATTTATTTGAGATTTTTTTTTTTACAAAAAAAATATTAATTTAGATGAATATGTCATCAAAATGCATTTTCCATTGAAATACCAATACTTGGTGAATTTACGTTGTCTATTCGAATATCCAGTATTTTAATACATATTGTGAGTATCTCATTTACGAAATCAAGTATTTGCAAACTCAAAATAGATATTTCTCACGTAAATTTAAGTACTTTAAAATTTACATGCTTAGTTTGGAATTTTATTTTTTTTACAAAAAAAATATTAAATGAGATGAATATGTCATTCAAATACACCTTTCATGAAAAGACAAATAATGAATGAATTTATGGTGATCGTTCGAAGATCCAGTATTTTTTTATACATTTGGAGTATTTAAAGAGCCAAATCAAGTATCTGAAACTTCAAAATAGATACTTTATATGTCAAAATAAGTATTTAATCTTATTTCATGATGAGTGAAGAACTATATTTTTTTAAAAATAAAATGACATGAATAATTCATCATAATGAATTTTTAATGAAAAACCAATAATGATTGAATTTAAGGTGATTTTTCAAAAATATAGTATTTTTTTATACATTTGGAGTATTCAAATAACACAATCAAGTATCTGAAACCCCATAATAGGTACTAATACTTTGGTAGATGGAAAACACACAATTGATTTGGTGGGTAAAATTATATCTTTATTTAAATAATAAAAGGGCAAAAATGTAAATTTATCTTTTTAGGGAATTAAAACTAATTTATAGTGTGTGTCAGGTATTGATTTGTAAAAAAAATCATCTAAGTATTGAATCTTAAAGTAAATATGTACAGATGTATTTTTTTCAAATTTACCCTTCTTTTAAATTGATGAAAAGTTGAACTATGAAGAAGAAATAATTTTGTAGGAAAAAAATATACAAATGGCATAACTTACTTAGTTTCCTATTATTAAATATACTATCATCTACTTGGCTAGAAAAAACTTCACAAAATATATTCACCAATCTTCATGTATCTTAAAAAATATTCACATTGTTGCGAAGTTGTATTTTCAGCAAAATCTATAAAATTTCATGATAAATTAAAATAAAATTTCATGTATCCTCAAAATTTCTCTAAATTCGATAGTGTTGACTGTTGATATATATATATATATCGAAAGAGATTACTGATGAAATTTGAGACGATATATTAATTTCGATATCGAATTATAATAAACCTCATCCTCACTAAAAAACAAAGAAAGGTATAATCAAGACCCTGTTTAGGATGTCGATTTTAATTTAGCAGTTTGCTACAGCCATGCTCATCATTGACAATCTTACTTTTCAACTAAGAGGAAACACAAACAAGATCAAGATCACAAAGTCTCGCAAACGTTATTGGACATGTCATGTTACAAAGTCCATTCTTACTTGAAAAGCAACAACACACGATGGCATGATCCATGTTTTAATTCAGACACATCAGTCTTACACAAAGCACACACAACACAACACAACACAATTCACAAATTCAGTAGCACAAACAAAGTCATGGTATGTCACAAATCCAACGAAGATTACATTATTATGACTCAAGGACAGGATGTTGCTTTGCAGTGGCATCTTGATTCAAGGCAGAACTAGCTCTTTTGAGGGTCGGTGAAGAAGCTGTTGATCGACGGCATGATTTCTGGTCGCCTGTTGCGGACAAATTTCCTAAGAGCGTGCTCACAGTATTTCTCCCCTTCCGCGAAATTCTCCAACACACCAGCAGCCCTGCCGGCCTTGTTAACCCTGTATATAGATACCGGATAGTTTCCAAGTCTCCTTTTTAGCATATCAAGATCATAGCATACAAATGACTTATGGCATATAAAAGTGTGCTTTTGGTCCAACTCAAGTTAGAGCGAACATGATATCAGGGTGCATCCTTAAAATTAGATGGGGCTGACCAAACATAGAAATACATGGAATCTCACACACATAAGTTCAGTTTTGTTATGTACTCCTAGCGGCATCTGCACCTGTAAATAATGGGCTTCGAAACCAGACACATTGTAAAGCTTTTAGAGAAACAAGCAGCATATCCCCACTAATTCTGTGAAATCGGGTGCTCTCGTATTTGAATTTTATCTAGACAAGGGGACACAAATTCATTTGACCTTGAAAGAAGGATCTCTTTGCTTCTGTCACAGACGAATCTGTGTCCTAAACAAATCCTTCACCAGACAAATTGAGATTCATTGAACTCAACAGATTTCGGCCGCAAAAAAACATGTTGAGAGGAATTCCAAAACAACCCATATTGCTGTCATTAATTTGCAACAAGCTTAAATCTGAAAGACCCGATCTTTCACCAGAAAATAAGGAACATTTCCCATTTGATTTGTGAAATCTTGCTTCCAGTCATTACTACACAACATCCTTAGATTAAAAGCAAGTTGATTCTATTTCCCCTTTAGCCCTTAACCAAAATTGCACTTCCAAAATTCAAGATAGCTTCTTTCAGCCAAAAATTTAAAATAAAAAGATTTATCATCAGACCCAGAAATACCAACTCGGCTTTCACCGCAAGCTCCACAACTTTCCCACAAAAATCTGATAATGATTCTCGGAAGTAAACATTTTTATTAAATTACAGCTCAAGATTTTTAGTAGCACAAAGTCAGAGTGATCTGGATTAAACTTATATTCTAAATAACTTCACACATGAAAGTTTTACAGAGATTTGGTACAAAATACCAACTTTTAACCAAAAATTATCATAAACCTATAAAAATTTTCAGTCACATCCATGAAAATTTCCCGTCTTCACACAAAGTCTAAGTACCTGACTTCGGGATTGATACGTATATTGCGTATCAGCTGAAACCCACATATCCCCACAGCCACACCCATGGCTGCAAACAGTGGATACACCTGAATTTACATAGACCGAAATCCATTAAAACAGCTCCAAATACAATTCTTGAAATGAAATTTGCGAGGAAAAAACAATAAAATCGAAAACCTCAGGCCTTATCCAGCGACTGTGAGCCATTCAGTGAAGAATATGAAACCAATTTGGTGAAATTATTCTCCAGTACAGTGCAGTGTGGCTAATTTATTGGAATCGGCGAAAATGGGAACAAAGTTGATTGGCTCTTATGTTGGACTCTGGTCCCAAATGTGATGAAATTGATCGATGACACGTGTTCAACAATTTTTCAAAAAATATTTTTTTTAAAATTATTAGATAATAATACAATTGGAATTTACAATGTCGATCTTCATCTATTTTCAGTCCCCCACTTTCAATTTGTTTCAACTCCTTATTTTTGTAAAATGTCTAAAATACCCCTTTCTATTTACAATTCTTCTACATAAAATACCCCTTACTGAAAAACTCAAAACCATACGTGTCATTAATTTTTAGAAATATCATTTTTTTTTCTTCCACTTTCATTTACAGATTAAAAAAAATTCAATCCTTAATAATCTAACAAACTCTGCTTTTAGTTGATTCTTTTTAATTTATTGATTGATTTACTATGTTTAGTAAGTTATTAAATTTGTTGTTTGAAATTGATTTCAAATTTTCCTTTAGAATTTTCTAATCTTAAAGCTTATAAATTAATGACTTTGATGTCAGTTCTTCAAAATTTATAGGATATTTAAAGATTGTGACAAATTATGATCATATAAAAACAATTGATTTGTCATTTGTATATTTATAAAAAATATGACAAATATTCTAAATTTCATTGGCCCCTCTGTAGTCTGTATTATAGATATGTTGTTTCAAATATCTTTTAAATGTAGTATGGTATTTAGTACTGTCAACGTAAAAGTTCATTATAACAAAATGAACGATCTAATGAAATTCGAAATTTACTTCAATAGTAATGAATTTAGTATATGATTAATTTAGATAAATTTACCAACTAAGGCATAAAATTTGAGAAAATAGTTTTAAATGTGTATAATTAAAACACTCGTGAACTATAAGGTTGTAATGTACCGTATTTTAAAACTATGTAAAATTTGCGAAAAATAAAATTTTTTCCTTAAATGAGTAAAAATCTTTCAAATTGTAATATAAATAAAATGTTTGACTAAATATTTTCAAATAATATTACATGCATATTTGAAAGCTTCTAAGTTTTTTTTATCACAATTGTTATTTATTTATATTTTAAATTTGTACTATATAATATAAAGTGATGAAATATTATGATAGTTGAAAATCTATAAAATTCATAGTCATATGCATTTTTCTTTGTTGTTTCTAAAAAATACTCCATCCTTGTCATTAGAATATGGTGTAGAATGCACTCCTTTATAATTTTGAATTAGATCATTTATAAACCAACTTTGTGAGTGGCTCGAGCTTGAATCTGAGATTCATGACACTTAATTCTAAAAAATTTTGGAAGTACGGCTCGAGCTCAAGTCGTTTACGTCCATGTTTTCTTCACTTCCTCCTTCGCTTGACCTCTATCATCATTTTTAGCTAGTCTTTTAAACTCTCCTAATCAACCTACCATGATTGCTTACCAATTTTTTTATCTTGTTAGTTTTGACATTCCTGGGCATGATGATGTATGCTTAGAATTGAATAGAGCAAGCCAAACTTTTAATTGTTGGGAAAAACCCATAAACCGCAGAATCCATCATGATAAATCATCAAGAATTTAACTGAAATCTTAAGCGAAAGCGTACGTGAAGCCATAATCCTGAATTCTTTAAAACGTGTCTTGATCTTCCAGATCTACGCGCTCTTTTCCTTGAGAGAATCCTTTAATTTCTCTTCAGAACTATTTTCTTAATGGGGGAGAGAATAGTGAAAGTGACAACGCGAGATCTGGTGACCATGACCCATATTTATAGATAATGTTTATCAATATCTTCTGATATTTCTGTTTTAGCTCATAATAAAAACAGAAATTACACTTATGTTTCTACACATTAAAGGCTCACAGCCCATTAGATACATTAAAGCCCAATAACCCGAAACATTAATTGATCACTTTATTTTGGGTTTAACTTAATAGACAACCCACAATACATAATTATTCACATATAAGCACATATAAATAAATTGATCCAACAATCTCCCACTTGGGCTATATGTGCAACTTTATAATTATGTTTGTGAAAATAACCTTATGAGCTCAAAATTGTTGTCATTCCGAAATGTATCTATAACCAATCCGGTCCATCAATCACATCAACATAGGATCAAAGCAGTCTTCGCTACACTCAAGGTAACTAGACCCATCAATGGTCACATATGCCAACACAACTGAATGACATGGATCATGAAGTGGATGTGTAGCATGGAAATTTCATGCAATGTGACCATAACATTCCTATTTCCAACTGGTCCTCCCTTTAACCTTATCGAGATCAAACTTTAAATCATAATTAGAGTGTGACTTAACTTGAAATTTATTTCTACAGAAAATAAATTTACATAACTGTAACTGAAAATGTCTACAATTGAAAAGCATTTAAAATAACAAACTCCCACTAAAACTGGATTTCCTCAATTGACATAGCACCCATACTAGCAGTATGCTCATGAAACTGTTTGGGTGGTAGTCCCTTAGTAAGCGGATCCGCAACCATGGAGTTTGTACCGATATGCTCAATAGACAACTTTCCACTCTGAATTCTTTCTTTAACAACCAGAAACTTGATGTCAATGTGTTTTGACTTCGTCGAGCTCCTGTTGTTATTGGAATACATAACTGCTGATTTATTGTCACAATGTAATCTTAGTGGCCTTTCAATGCCATCAACAATGCGCAGTCCCGTGACAAAATTTTGCAGCCATATTCCATGATTGGATGCCTCATAACACGCTACAAACTCAGCTGCCATGGTGGAAGAGGCTATAAGTGACTGTTTAGCACTCTTCTAGGAAATGGCACCTCCAGCAAGGAGATAGATGTAGCCCGACGTAGATTTCATACTATCTTGGCATCCAGCAAAATCGAAGTCAGTATACCCAATGATCTCAAGCTGATCCAACCTCCGATATATGAGCATGTAATCTTTTGTTCTCTGTAGGTACCGTAAAACCCTTTTGACTGCTTTCCAATGTTCCACTCCTGGATTACTTAAATATCGTCCCAACATTCCTGTCACGTACGCAATATCTGGACGTGTACAAACCTGAGCATACATCAGACTCCCCACTGCAGATGCATAGGGAACCTTCTGCATTTCTTTTTCCTCAAAATCATTCTTTGGGCATTGTTTGAGACTAAATTTGTCTCCCTTAGCCACAAGGGTATCTGTTGGTTTACAATCTTACATCCCGTATCGCTTAAGAACTTTCTCGATATATCCTTTCTGAGATAATCCAAGAATACCCCGAGAACGATCCCGATGTATCTGAATACCCAGTACAAAAGATGCATCACCAAGATCCTTCATCTCAAAATTCTTAGCTAGAAATCTCTTGGTTTCATGCAACAACTCTATATCGTTGCTAGCGAGCAGAATGTCATCAACATATAAAACCAGAAAAATATGCTTACTCCCACTGAACTTATGGTACACACAATCATCGACCAAATTCATCTCAAAACCAAACGAGATGATCACTTGATGAAATTTGAAATACCATTGTCGAGATGCTTGCTTGAGCCCATAGATGGATTTCTTTAATTTGCAAACCATATTATTTGTGTCTTTGGACACAAAATTTTCTGGCTACACCATATAAATGGGTTCATCAATGTCACCATTTAGAAACGCAGTCTTTACATCCATCTGATGAAGCTCAAGATCGAAATGCGCCACCAAAGCCATTATAATCCTTAAAGAGTCTTTCGAAGAAATCGGAGAGAAAGTCTCTTTATAATCAATGCCTTCTTTCTGTGTAAAGCCTTTAGCGACAAGACGAGCCTTATATCTTTCCACATTGCCTTTCGAATCCCTCTTGGTTTTAAATATCTATTTGCAACCAATGGGCTTCGTACCTTTAGGCAATGGGACAAGATCCCATACGTCATTGTCCTTCATGGACTTTATCTCCTCATTCATAGCATCATTCCACTTTTGAGAGTTAGAACTTTCCATGGCTTGACGGAAGTTAATAGGATCATCCTCCATCAATCCAATGTCTACCTCATGTTCTTGAAGAAATACAATGTAATCATCTGGCACTGCATTTCTCCGCTCTTTAGTGGATCTCCTTAATGGCATAGGTTCTGGAGGTGCTTGAGTTGTTCATCTGGAATGAGAGGATCTCTAATATTGTCTTCCTGTATTGTGTCTTGGTCAAAGTGAGGAATATGATCCTAACCAATGTCCAAGACACCTGTGGGAATATTTACATATTCCTCTTCAAAGACAATATCCCTTACTTTATCTCCCCCCGCAAACTCAACATCCTCAAAGAACCTGGCATTTCCTGACTCAAAAATCGACTTACTCGTGGGATCATAAAACTTGTACCCCCTGGATCTTTCAGAGTATCCAATAAAATAACAACTAACCGTCCTTGAGTCCAGTTTCTTTTCATTAGGCTTGTAAGGCCTTGCCTCAGCTGGACATCCCCAAACGTGTAGATGCTTAAGACTGGGCTTTTTACCCGTCCAAAGTTCATAAGGGGTTTTGGTCGGTGCCTTAGTTGGAACCCTGTTAAGGATATATGCTGCGGTCTTTAGTGCTTCTCCCCAGAGTGATTCTGGTAAGGTAGAATGACCGATCATACTCCTCACCATGTCCTTAAGCGTTCTGTTTCGTCTTTCAGCAACACCATTCATAGTGGGCGAACCCGGCATAGTGTACTGTGGGACGATACCGCATTCCTCCAGGAATCTAGCAAAAGGTCCTGGACGTTGTTCACCTGAACCGTCATATCTACCATATTATTCACCACCACGGTCAGATCTAACGCTTTTAATCTTTAAGCCAAGTTGATTTTCAACTTCAGCTTTATATTTTTTGAACACATCCAATGACTGTGCATTTTCATGAATGAGATAAATGAAGCCATATCTTGAAAAATCGTGTGTAAACGTTATAAAATACTGTTGACCATTCCAAGAAGCCGAAGGGAATGATCCACAAATATCAATATGTATAAGTTCTAAGACTCCTGAACACCTGTTGGCTTCAAATCTTCTTTTGTTGGTTTGTTTTCCCTTTATACAATTAACACAATTATTAAAATCTGTGTAATCTAAAGGTTCGAGAATTTTGTCTGACACGAGTCTCCTTATTCTCTTTTCAGAGATATGACCCAATCTTTTGTGCCATAACGCAGCTGAATTCTCACTGGTTAATTTTCTTTTAGTGCCTCTACTTGTTTGCAGGGATTCATATAATGAAGCAATAACATCCAAAGAATAGAGATTATCGTATCCTGATAAAAAACCAGAACCAACCAATTTTGAATCGAGAAACAAACTGAATATTCCATTTCCAAAAGAACAAGAATAACCAAATTTGTCCAATGCAGAAATGGAAATCAAATTCCGTCTAAAAGACGGCACAACAAATGTTTCATAAAGATCCAAATATATTCCAGTCTTTAACAATAATTTAAATTTTCCTATTGCTTCAACTTCAACTTTGTTGCCGTCACCAACATAGATGAATCTTTCAGCATCACTTGGTTTTTGGCAATCCAGGCAACCCTGCATAGACACACTGATGTGAGTTGTTGCACCAGAATCTGTCCACCACGTGTGTCTAGGCACTGAAGTTAAATTAACCTCAGAACAAACCATATTCAGAAGCATACCTTTCTTAGCACACCAAGCGTGATAATTACTGCACTGCTTCTTCATATGCCCATCACTGCCACAGAAAAAACAACCAGAACTTTGAGAATCACTAGGATTCTTCTGTTGTTTCTTCGGAGGCTGTATATCCGCAGCTTCCTTATACTTTCGTTTCTTTCCTTTATCCTTCGACGTAGAGGCATAATGAACACTTTCTGTCTTGTCTTGCTTCAATCTTTCCTCTTCCTGGACACAGTGCGAGATGAGCTCATTCAGAGACCAAGTCTCTTTCTGACAGTTATAGCTCACCTTGAACTGGTTAAACTGAGGAGGAAGAGATATCAAAACCAGATGCACCAGCAAGTCCTCAGAGAGGTCAAGCTTCAGTGCTTTCAACCTTGAAGAAAGATGAGACATTTCCATAATGTACTCCCTGATATTGCCCTTACCTCTGTACCTCATTGAAACTAGGCTTGACAAAAGTGTACCAATTTCAGACTTTTCACTTTTAGCAAACCTCTTTTCGAGGTCTTGAAGGAAAGCCTTAGCCGTAGCAATGTCGTTAGACATTGTGCCCCTGAATGTTTCTGGAATGGCCATCTTCATGATCATCATACACATGCGATTCGATCTCTCCCACCTTTCAAACTCCCTCTTTTCATCAGAGGTACTCTTATCCGTAACGGCAGAAAGAGAGTCAACCCTTATCGCAAGGTCCAAATCCATGACTCCGAGAACTATCAATAAATTCTCTTGTCATGATTTAAAATTAGAGCCATTTAACATAGGAATAGAATTTATGTTGGAGTGAATATTTGCAGGAGTCAAATCTAAACAGAGAACAAAAAACCAAATATACATGCTCAACCAAATATCCAAATAAAATAATCAATAAATTCAAATAATGTAAACCCCCATAAACAGAATATCGAGCACTCCATTAATGTTTCATCTTTGGACAAAAGATTAACTTGTAAGTGATATCCTGACGCAGCAGTCAAACACTGATAGTAATTATCATGTCAAATAACAACCTTCCTTTGGGCCGATTTATTATTCGCATGAAAAACCGAACGACTATCACATGTTTACCACCACAATAGTATATGTGATTATATTAAATATTAACGTTCCTTTGGGCCGATCAATATTCATATAAATTACATATACCCAAAATCCTTTTGTATTTCAAAATAAAATTAATTTCCATAAAAGAGGTCACTTTGGCGACATTTTTTTTCAATCAATCAATTTTAAAATACATATAACCTTATCATTATTTGAATTAATGAATATTTAACCTAAACCGAATAAGACTGAAGCAAAATGTTTTTTTTTTCGGAAATTCCGTACGGGTCAGGTCGGCCCGGTTCCGTACGACCCGACCCGAATCCGTATGGTTCGGGTCGACCCGGGTCCGTACTACCCGACCCGAATCCGTACCTCTTTTTTTTAAAAAAAAATAATCCGAATTTTTCGATTTTCCTCTAAAATATTTTGTTGAACAAAAACCGGAAGAAAAATCGAAATCTTATACCAAATCTTTAAAATTTTACAACTAAATCTTTTTACCAAAACTGAAACTTTAAAAGATTTGGTTTTCAACCAAAATATTTTCCAGATCTGAAACCATATCAAAAAATTTTCAGATCTAAACCAAAATAATTTTCAGATCTGAAACCGTACCAAAATATTTTCAGATCTGAAAAATATCAATATATTTTCCAGATCTGAAGCCATATCAAAAAAATTTTAAACAAAATTTTATTTTTCAGATCTGGATCCAAATAGTATCCAAAAACTTTAAATAAATCTCAATGATTCAAACGTGAATGACTCTGATACCACTTGTTGGGGAAAACCCATAAACCGCAGAATCCATCATGATAAATCATCAAGAATTTAACTGAAATCTTAAGCGAAAACGTACCTGAAGCCATAATCCTGAATTCTTTAAAACGTGTCTTGATCTTCCAGATCTACGCGCTCTTTCCTTGAGAGAATCCTTTAGTTTCTCTTCAGAACTATTTTCTTAATGGGGGAGAGAATAGTGAAAGTGACAACGCGAGATCTGGGGACCATGACCCATATTTATAGATAATGTTTATCAATATCTTCTGATATTTCTGTTTTAGCCCATCATAAATACAGAAATTACACTTATGTCTCTACACATTAAAGGCCCACAGCCCATTAGATACATTAAAGTCCAATAACCCGAAACATTAATTGATCACTTTATTTTGGGCTTAACTTAATAGACAACCCACAATACATAATTATTCATATATAAGCCTATATAAATAAATTGATCCAACATTAATTTGCTCTCAATGAAGAAGGTCCTGCTAAAGATAAACTCTTGTGGGCTGTATTTTGTGGATATTAACCTGAGAGTGAGGAGTTACAAAAACATCTGGTTACAGAAAGCATTTCTTATCTGAAGTGAGAGAATAATGAAGCAGACCACATATTAAGAACCAGAACAGCGTTCACAGAACGTCGCTTTTAATTTTTTGTTTATCTTTGCAGTCTAAGTTAGGTTGTTCTGGTAATGGCATGAGAATTCAATGGATTAGTTATTTCTGATGCAAGTCTTACGTTCTTCAATCACTTTCAGCAAATCAACTGTGTAAAACTATCACTTCCTGGAATGCATGTGCAATAGAATGCTTGTCATGTTAAAAATTCAGTTTCAGCGTCTGGGTATTGTTTGTGTATGCTTTTGGCTCATTGTTGATTATAGGAATTTGAATAAGGTTTATCCGTTATTTATGAAATTATTGAGAAAAAATCTAATAAATGATCAGTTCCTTATATTTTGGTACTTTTCCGAGGTCTTGAATTTTTTTTTCCAGGTGGGACAAAGCCAATGAGTTGCTAAATGAGGTTTCTAACATTCATCAGGTCATTGGGCAGATGATCGAAGGTGACTACGATGATGCTGGTAATTGGCAAATGGTAGAGCATGTCTTTGACAAACTAAACTCAGAGGGATGCGGTTCGGGAATCAGGTTCGCCAACGCAGTTTTAGTAGCACTCTGGTGTTTGGGACAGAAGGAAAGGGCCGAAGGGTGCTTAATGAAGCTACAAAAAGGGGGTTGTATCCTGGACTATAACGTAAAAACAAACTCATATGGTCCATTTGTTAGAGTAGGTGCCCGTCGAGCCAAGTGTTGGCCGAGTGTTCACAATGAAACTCTATGTATAAACAATCTTTATTTTAATAATATTTGAAATTATTATTGGCACATCTTTATCTGAATACCCATGCTAGTTGCATAGATAAAGCCCTTGAATATACAAATAGTAGAAAGAATATGAGATGCTCATATGATGAGTATCATGAAACTCATATTTGGAATACTGTATATTCTAAACAGTTCCTAGTCGATTCAGCCGCCACTAAGAAGGATACAGGCCGCTCGAGTTCGAGACTAGTATCTGCGATGTGAGTACCATGTTTCATTGGTAAGGGACATTGTGATGTCCGAGCATGCAGATAGGTACTCCTGGTAGAGTGCACTGAACAACCCTCCATAAAGGACTTTCCAAGTGGTTCTCACTTATCGAGTGGAAACGTCCTAGTTTATGGTTGTACACCATTAGTCCTTATGACCCGGGACAACATTGATACTCTATGTGCTAGAATTACACTTTGACTTGTTTACCGACTCTTTAGGGGTCATCAGGTGGCAAGGTTGGGTGTTTTGTCGAAACATATAGGAGTCGATGCATTGTAGTCGGGGATTCACCGCTTACCTTCGGGTATGGATATCCTATGTGTATGTAGTATGAAATCTCTGATCAGAGTATGGTGGTAATTATGAAAGGGGTTTCATAGATTACACCATCGATGCAACTACAACATGACACATAGTATCGATTCATTGACAACTCTCGATAAACCAATGGTTGTCGAATCGGTCGGGATATATGAGTTGAAGGGACCGTACTGTACGCTAACCATAATTGAATGGTTCTTGCAGGCACTATCATTTGATACCTAGGGAATCATGTAAGCGATGCTGCTAGGCGTTTAACATGATTGGTTGGATACTATCAGACTTGGGTTCTGACGTTTTTATTATCAAGGAGTTGATAAATAAGAATGGAGCAATTGGGGTATACTCATATAAGGACATGTTTAGTCCGAATCACATGGAGATGTGAACCCACGGCTAGTTGTATCAATGAACCATTGAGGGCTACACAAGTACTAGCTTTATAGATCCCGTTGAGAAGTAAAATAGTTCAAAGTGTTGAACGGCTTATAAATGAGTTTATAAGCGTAAGGAAAAATAGAAGTATGACTTATATGAGTGAAATGTAACTTTTAATTTATGAATGTGTTCCTAAATTAAAAGTAGGCCAAGTGAATAATGTATTTGAAAATTGTGATTTTCATAAACATTATTATGGACTAAATTAAATTAATTCAAGTGTTGAATTAATTAAACACTAGTGGGCCTAGTAGAGTCCAAATAATTAAATTAATTCAAGTGTTGAATTAATTAAATAACATTGAGCCTTGTAGAGCCCAATTGGAAATAATTATTTAACTACTGGGCTTGAGTAAAATCAAGTAAACTATAAATGGACTCAAATATGTTTGGGACATTTAAATAAAAGTCCATGGGCCTTGTAATTGTTACAAGCCCACTTGATATGCATGCTTGGAAGATGAAAGGTTGGAGAATACTTTTGATTAAAATATTGCATGGCATGCAACTTTTTTGGATCAACTTTTTGTACTACCAAGACAACTCATCCTCCCTCATTCCACATGTTTGTTGGCCGAAAATTTTAAGGGCAACTCTCTCAAATTTTCTCTCATTTTTGTGTTCTTCAATTGTTGGAGAAACAAGTCACTTCTCTTTGAAAAAGCCTTACATTTTCTAGTGCAAGTGTGATGTGGATCTACAAAGTTGGTGGTGGGCCTAATTCTTGAAGGATAGGAGGAGAGCTTCTAGATTGCCATCTCATTCAAGAGCTTTGTTGTTTGACAACAAAGTTGTAGCCATCATCAACCTCAAGAGGTTGATAGATAACGATTTTCTCAACACCCTATGTATGATATTTGGTGTTTTATTGTATTTGCTACACAAAATAAGAGGTGACCGAAATTTCTTGATGAAAAATCAAAATTTTTAACTTCCGTTGCGCTTCCGATCACCGTAACCGTTCCTCTTTCAAGTGGTATCAGAGCTATGGTTATGATTTTGTGTAGCAATTACAAGATATTATATTGAGATTGATTTCTAACCGCATGAGACTAATATTTTGCATCGAATCAAGGCCGGTTTCGGGGGAATTTTGGGCAGCAAGTTGCTGCCCATTTCGGGCAGCTTGGGCTGCCCGAGGGGCTGCCCGAAACGGGCAGCTAGGGCAGCCCCTTGGGCTGCCCGAACAGCCCCATGTTTTAAATAAAAAAAAAAATTTGGTAAGTTGGCCTGAATCCGGCGACGGAGCTCCGGCGACGGCGATGACGACTAGGGTTTCCAAAAGTGTTTTGGATAATCAAAGTGTCATGGGCCTTGATGTTGTTGGGCCATTAGATGGTTAACATATTTGTGAATTTTAAATGGGCCAAAATGTTTTTGGTGAAAAATGAGTTTTTGGGCCCTTAAGTTTAAAATTACAAAAGTTGCAAATATTTTCTCATGAAATAAATATTTTAAGTTGGACTTTAAATATTTATAGTAAATGGTGATTTACAAGAAATTCGGTTATAAATAAATTAATTTGAAAGTAGACAAAGGTGTTTGTATACTTTGTTAATTTAGTTTATAATCGTGACGGTTAGTGATTGGATCAAGATATATAATATTGGATCGATTAATTATTGTGATAATTAATTGATGATGTATGATATGTGATATTATACATGAAAGATGATCAAAAGTCCAAGCCCAATTTGCTAGGTGTATGCTAGGATATTTTGTGTTGAATTATTGTAATAATTATCAATTTTTAAAGTGGGCTTGGTTTATAGCCCGTTCCCACCCCCATGAGATGTATCCCTATTTGCCATGGATATTTATTTATAAATATTAGTATAGTGGATGATCAAGATTGGAAGATGGTGGCCATGATGATTATGAAGATCGAAGACATGTAAATATTGGAAGCTAATGTAATAGTTGCATTTGCATCCCTTGTATTACCCTAGGATTGGACCTAGGCCCGTGTTTAGCTCACACGGGCCATTAGTATTGGGGCGATTGATCATCCTTGTTTTGTTTACTGTTTATAATATATGCATGATATGTTATAAATAATGAGTATGTGCGTTATTATTATGATAATAACAAAGTTGCATGAATCCGGCAAATATACGGTCAAACATGGCGAGCTTTTAAATAAAATTAATGATGAGACCTTTCAAAATTAAAAACCCTCATTTTGAATAAGATTCAAAATTAATATCAAGCCCGAAAAGGGGAATTATAAATTTGTTTATGATTTCCATGTCTTCCATCGACAATGGGTGCATGATGAACGCTACCCGTACTCGGGGCTCGGCTCATATTATTGGGGGGGCCTGGGTGCCGGAAAGCTGTGACATCCATTGACATGGTGATGTGAACTACGTGGAACTCCCATGATTTAGGCTCATATTATTGGGGGAACTCATGACGACCGTCCATTAAGGTTCAACATCGATGGGTAAGGCTTGACACGTGAAGATGAACGACGTCATATTATTGGGTGCTAATCAAACGTGAGACAAAAATTTACGTATAGGGTTGCATTGTGATGCAATTGGAAACCACCTTTTAGGAATTATGAATGGCTGATATTATTCGGGATCATAATTCGCTAATTGGACCTTACGTACCTACTGAGGAAAGGAGTTTCCCGTTTTCACTAGAGGGTAGTGAAAGATGTCAAAACAGTGGGAGCAAATATTTATGAAGTAAAAGTCCAAACTTCATATCTTACTAAATATTTTAAAATAGTCATCAACATTTATCTGTTTTTACTTTTCAGTACAAATTGACAATGTCTTCGATTCGCAATCCGATATCCGTAATACTCGACAAACACATATTAACTTGACCTAATTACCTCACTTGGCTAAGAAACCTAAAAATCGTCTTGAATTCGGAAAGGGTAGCATATACACTGACTGAGTCGCCCCCTGTTGAGGCTCCGACTGACCGCACTCCTGAGGAATTGCAGACTTACAAGGAATGGTGTGACCATGACTTGAAAGCCAGGTGTTATATGCAGGCTTCTATGAATGATGAGCTGCAGAGGCGTTTTGAGGATGCAAAGAGTGCTGCTGACATTCATTTGCATCTCAAGGAGCTGTTTGGTGAGCAAACACGGCCTCTTAGGCATGCAACCGTCAAGGAGCTGATCACTTTGCGCATGCGAGATGGGGCCTCGGTCCATGAGCATGGCCTGAAGTTGATTGGGCTCGTGGACAAGCTCGTTGGCATGGATCTGATGTTGCCTTCGGAGTTGACCACCGACATGTTGCTCTTATCGCTGCCTAGCTCATTTGATCCTTTTGTGGTGAACTTCAACATGAACAAGATGGAGCCGACCCTTGAGGAGTTGGTGAACATGCTTGTGACCTTTGAGTCCACTATCAAGAAAGAGAAGCTGGTTCTTTATGTGGGTTCTTCATCTGGTACGAAGATTGATCCACATGGGAAGGGAAAAAAACGTTCTTTCCAACGTCCCAAGAAGAACGTGCCCTTGTTGAGGCAATCTCCGAATCCCGTCGTGGCAGCCACACCAGTTAAGGCTGACAAGACTAGTGATGTTTGTCATCACTGCAAGATGCCTGGACATTGGAGGCGTAATTGCAAAGAATATCTTGCTTAGAAAAGTTCTGAAAATGGTATGTTCTACATTGAAGTAAACATTTCAATTAACTCTACTTCTTGGGTATTGGATACCGGTTGTGGCTCACATCTCTGTAATGAGTTACAGGTGATGGGAAGAAGTAGGAAGCTTAGGGAAGGTGTGACCTTCTTGAGGATGGGCAATGGAGCAAGAGTTGCTGCCAAGGCTGTTGAAGATGTTTACTTATTGTTGAATAATAGTTTTAAGTTAATTTTATGAGATGTTTTGTTTGTACCTAATTTTGTGAAAAACATTGTTTCCATTTCTATGCTGATAAAAATGGATATTCTTGTTTATTTAGCAAAAATATTTGTAATATTTACAAGAATGAATGTTTGATTGGTACTGGTGAACTTGAAAACGATCTCTATAACTTAAAATTGAAAGATATTCCACTAAATGTCCATTCAAAGGCAGACGCCATATGAGATATGGATGAGTAAGCCTCCCAAGTATTCTTATCTTAGAATATGGGGGTGCCCTGCTTATATGAAGCAGGCAGTGAGAGATAAATTGGATAGTCGATCCATTTTATGTTACTTTGTGGGATATCCAAAGAATTCGGTTGGATTCTACTTCTATCATCCCAAAGAAACAAAGGTGTTTGTTTCTAGGAATGCAACTTTTTTGGAAAAGGAATTTCTATTGGATAGAAAAGGCGAGATGATAGAACTCGAAGAGGTTCGAGAGACACCCACCATTATAGAACCCACACCCGAAGAGCCAAGAGAGGAGATACAAGCTCCTAGAAGATCCGAGAGAGTCTCGAGACCACCTAGTCTGCTTCTTGAAGAGGGCCATGATGAGCCTAACTATGGATGTGATCCAAGGACCTTCAAGGAAGCCTTATATGATGCCGATTCATCCAAGTGGCTTGAAGCGATGGAATCTGAGATGAATTCCTTGCATTCGAACCAAGTGTGGAATCTCGTGGATCCACCTGAGGGAATTGTTCCCATAGGGTGTAAATGGATTTACAAGAGGAAACTTGGGGCGGATGGGAAGGTATTGACCTTCAAGGCGCGATTGGTGGCAAAAGGATATACTCAAAGACAATGAGTTGACTTTGAGGAAACCTTTTCTCCAGTTGCAATGTTCAAGTCCATAAGAATTTTGCTAGCCATAGCTGCATGGTATGACTATGAGATATGGCAGATGGATGTCAAGACAACCTTTCTTAATGGGGATATTAAGGAAGAGATTTACATGTCTCAAACCTGGAGGGTTGACATCTATCGGAAGTGAGCATATGGTATGCAAACTTCAAAGATCTATTTATGGTCTAAAGCAGGCATCTAGGAGTTGGAACCTCAGATTCGACAGTACAATCAAGAGTTTGGTTTTGCTAAGAATCCTGAGGAACCCTGTGTGTATAAGAAGGTCAGTGGGAGTGTTGTGACATTCCTGGTGTTTTATGTTGATGACATTCTAATCATTGGGAATGATGTAGGAATGTTGCAATCAACTAAAATATGGTTAGCAAGTAAGTTCTCGATACAGGACTTGGGTGAAGCATCTTTTATATTGGGAATACAGATCTATAGAGATAGATCAAGAAGATTGCTTGGTCTCACCCAGTCCACATACATTGATACCATCGTGAAGCGGTTCTCGATGGATGAGTCCAAGAGAGGACATCTACCAATGTGTCATGGCGTGTCCCTATCCAAGTCTGTCTCCCAAGACTAATTCAGAGATAGCGGCGATAACAAGCATTCCTTATGCATCTACGATTGGTAGCATCATGTATGAGATGATATCTGCACGTCCTGACGTGGCTTTTGCACTATGTGTAGTGAGTAGATATCAATCGAACCCTGGTCTTCCACACTTGAAAGCTGTGAAAGGCATCCTCAAGTATTTGAGAAGGACCAATAAATTGTTCTTGGTCTATGGGGTGGAGAACTGAAATTGGAAGGCTATACCGACTTTAGCTTCCAAAGCGATATCGATGACTCGAAGTCAACCTCTGGGTTTGTATTCATGCTCAATGGTGCTGCTGTCTCTTGGAAGAGTTCCAAGCAAGACAATATTGCGGATTCCAGCACAGAGGCCGAATACATTGCTGCATCAGATGCAGCAAGGGAGGCTATTTGGATAAGGAATTTCGTCTAAGAGTTGGACGTCATTCCTAATGGAGTTGCTCCTCTCCCGGTGTTGTGTGACAACACGAGAGCTATAGCTCAAGCAAAGGAGCCAAAGTCTCATCAGAAATCCAAACACGTATTGAGAAAGTACCACATCCTCTGAGTGATTGTGGAAAGAGGAGAAGTGTCGATTGACAAAGTCGGCTCCGCAGATTATGTTGTTGATCTACTAGCTAAGCCTTTACCTAGACCATTATTCGAGATGTATCGCGAATCAATGGGTTTGAAGCATTTGGGTAGTTGGCTCTAGTGCAAGTGGGAGATTGTTAGAGTAGGTGTCCGTCGAGCCAAGTGTTGGCCGAGTGTTCACAATGAAACTCTATGTATAAACAATCTTTATTTTAATAATATTTGAAATTATTATTGGCACATCTTTATCTGAATACCCATGCTAGTTGCATAGATAAAGCCCTTGAATATACAAATAGTAGAAAGAATATGAGATGCTCATATGATGAGTATCATGAAACTCATATTTGGAATACTGTATATTCTAAACAGTTCCTAGTCGATTCAGCCGCCACTAAGAAGGATACAGGCCGCTCGAGTTCGAGACTAGTATCTGCGATGTGAGTACCATGTTTCATTGGTAAGGGACATTGTGATGTCCGAGCATGCAGATAGGTGCTCCTGGTAGAGTGCACTGAACAACCCTCCATAAAGGACTTTCCAAGTGGTTCTCACTTATCGAGTGGAAACGTCCTAGTTTATGGTTGTACACCATTAGTCCTTATGACCCGGGACAACATTGATACTCTATGTGCTAGAATTACACTTTGACTTGTTTACCGACTCTTTAGGGGTCATCAGGTGGCAAGGTTGGGTGTTTTGTCGAAACATATAGGAGTCGATGCATTGTAGTCAGGGATTCACCGCTTACCTTCGGGTATGGATATCCTATGTGTATGTAGTATGAAATCTCTGATCAGAGTATGATGGTAATTATGAAAGGGGTTTCATAGATTACACCATCGATGCAACTACAACATGACACATAGTATCGATTCATTGACAACTCTCGATAAACCAATGGTTGTCGAATCGGTCAGGATATATGAGTTGAAGGGACCGTACTGTACGCTAACCATAATTGAATGGTTCTTGCATGCACTATCATTTGATACCTAGGGAATCATGTAAGCGATGCTGCTAGGCGTTTAACATGATTGGTTGGGTACTATAAGACTTGGGTTCTGACGTTCTTATTATCAAGGAATTGATAAATAAGAATGGAGCAATTGGGGTATGCTCATATAAGGACATGTTTAGTTCGAATCACATGTAGATGTGAACCCACGGCTATTTGTATCAATGAACCATTGAGGGCCACACAAGTACTAGCTTTCTAGATCCCGTTGAGAAGTAAAATAGTTCAAAGTGTTGAACGGCTTATAAATGAGTTTATAAGCGTAAGGAAAAATAGAAGTATGACTTCTATGAGAGAAATGTAACTTTTAATTTATGAATGTGTTCCTAAATTAAAAGTAGGCCAAGTGAATAATGTATTTGAAAATTGTGATTTTCATAAACATTATTATGGACTAAATTAAATTAATTCAAGTGTTGAATTAATTAAACACTAGTGGGCCTAGTAGAGTCCAAATAATTAAATTAATTCAAGTGTTGAATTAATTAAATAACATTGAGCCTTGTAGAGCCCAATTGGAAATAATTATTTAACTACTGGGCTTGAGTAAAATCAAGTAAACTATAAATGGACTCAAATATGTTTGGGACATTTAAATAAAAGTCCATGAGCCTTGTAATTGTTACAAGCCCACTTGATATGCATGCTTGGGAGATGAAAGGTTGAAGAATACTTTTGATTAAAATATTGCATGGCATGCAACTTTTTTGGATCAACTTTTTGCACTACCAAGACAACTCATCCTCCCTCATTCCACATGTGTGTTGGCCGAAAATTTGAAGGGCAACTCTCTCAAATTTTCTCTCATTTTTGTGTTCTTCAATTGTTGGAGAAACAAGTCATTTCTCTTTGAAAAAGCCTTACATTTTCTAGTGCAAGTGTGAGGTGGATCTACAAAGTTGGTGGTGGGCCTAATTCTTGAAGGATAGGAGGAGAGCTTGTAGATTGCCATCCCATTCAAGAGTTTTGTTGTTTGACAACAAAGTTGGAGCTATCATCAACCTCAAGAGGCTGATAGATAACGATTTTCTCAACACCCTATGTATGATATTTGGTTTTTTATTGTATTTGCTACACAAAATAAGAGGTGGCCGAAATTTCTTGATGAAAAATCAAAATTTTTAACTTCCGTTGCGCTTCCGATCACCGTAACCGATCCTCTTTCACCATTGATGTTCCCTGGTATCGTTCTCATTTCACTTTGTTTGATTTCTTATAATCATTATGGAATTTTTTTTAAATATTTTTTATGCTTTCTTTAGGATGTGGCTTGGAGGTGCGTGCACTGCAATATCAGTATGGCTTAACACTTTGCAAGAGCTTGTAATTAATGGGAAGGATCTCCCTCAACTGTTTTCTGTTGTCGTGGTGTAATTATTTTTTCTTCCACATATTTGTGGATTTAATATACATCTTGGTAGGGATGGCAATGAGGTGGTGAGGGGCGGGTTTGCCATCCCAATTCCCGTCTCCAAATTCCATTCCCACCCATACACCCATCCCGATCACCGCTTTTTTGGGTTTGGAGAATACTCAAACCCAAAACTTTGGGGATCAAATTCCCATCCCTGCCGCTATCCCCGTTTCAAAAATATTAATATGACAAGACAAGGACGGATTCGGAGATTTTCTCAAACCAAAACTTATTATTATTGATGATAATATTAATAATAATAATAATAATAATAATAATAATAATAATATTATTATTATTATTATTATTTAAAAAAATAAAATTATTATTATATTATTGATACTAATAATACTATTATTTTATTATTGATATAATTTTCGGGACGGGTTCAGGGATGGGGATAGTAATCTCATACCCGTCCCGAACTACATCGGGGATTTAAAAAAATCCCCGAACCCGAACCCGAAAAAATCAGGGATTCTCATCCCCGTTTCGGGGTTTTTCCTTGGGTCTCAAACTCGTGAAGAAAGTTGCAATCCCTGCATCTTGGGACGAGTCGAAGGCGGCATCGTAGATGTCTTTGGTATAGCATATTTCTTGTACATGGCAGGAAATTGTTTGGCAAAATATTAGTTTAACACCTAACTTTCTAATATTTCTTTCCTTCTTGAGCTCTTTTTGTCGAATACAAACTGTCTTATTGTCTTCTTTATGTGGCTACACTGCCTTGTGGTGAAAGGAAGAAATAGAACCTTGAATTTATCGAAATTTTCAAGGTTCATTGAAATTTTCTTGATAGATGTTTTACTTTCTTAATTCACATACGGGGCCAAATGCAGAAGAGCTCAATAACACGAGACTTTCATGTTGCCAAAGAAGCCTACTCCTTGCTGAAAGATTTGTCCTCGTCCTTCTGTTTTCCTGGGTGGAACAAGTGGCGAATAATTTGTCAAAAGTCTCAGCTGAAGCGTGTTTTTTCAAAGACAACCATCTTCAAAAGTCTCGAAAGTAGATAACACAATTAGTTGAGGTAACTCTCCTTTTCCCCTTCCAGGAACAAGGTCCTTTACAGTCAACCTGAGCCTGACAAACATGTGGTTTTGACAAGTAATACTAAAGTCTAATGGTTTACTTTGTCTAAATATTTACCTAATCAATAGAAGGCCGACGGATGATACCTTGTCATATCTTATCCTCTCCACAAATTAGCAAACAATGGGAATGGTGGCCTTTCTTTCTCATCCATCGAATCTCAAGAAAGGGATAAATTTATGTGAGACGATCTCACATGTCGTATTTTGTGAGATAGATCTCTTATTTGAGTCATTCATAAAAAAATATTACTTTTTATGTTAAAAATATTATTTTTTATTATGAAAATCGATAAGATTGACCCGTCTCACAAATAAAGATTCGTTCCTCAACAAATCAACCTTATATCCTTCATTTAAAGGATATTTTACATGTGAATGACACATGTCATTTAACATATACGATTTAACTTGTCCCCCTGCAACTCAAAATTTTACATTGTATGAGACTTAAATGTTGTGTTTCGAATTTTTTTTCCAATTATTGTTCTCGTAAATTAAAACAGTAGATGATATTGAATAATTATATCATACAACATATTATGATATCAATATTATTAGAAATTTAAAAACATTAGAGGACATGAATATACAGGTGATCATGGTGCGGTTTTGTGGTTTTTTTTAAAAAAATTCGAACCAAATTGCCATATGCGGTCGGCTAGTATTTTAAAAAATTAATCACGATTTTACATGAAAAATTATCCTTTTGGTTTGAGCGGTTTCAAGCGGTTGCGATTGGTTTACGGTTTTGAGTGGTTTCAAGTGGTTGCGGTCGGTTTACGGTTTTTTTAATGAAAAATATTAGCATATATTCTAATTTATTTGAAAACAACAACAATATCTTTTCTTCAAATATAAAATATAGTTCAAAGTATAGAAATATCAAAATAGATAAAATAATAATCAAGATTCAAAACTAAGTTAACAATTAACAACACAACACATTCACAACAAAAATGACATTTACACTATATTATCCTTTTTTTAATTTCAAACTTCAAACAAAATATTGTAGCAAAAGAAATAAATACTTTAATAAAAGACTAATATGAAGAATAGTTAAGAAAAAATAAGTTTTATGTGTAAGAATAATAATTTTGAAGAGAGTTGAGATATAATGAATGATGACTTTTTATTTGAATATGTTGTTTACAAATTATAATAATTCTAGGCCCAATATTATGGCAAGCGGTTTAGGCGCTGCGGTTCATGGAAAAAAATAACTGAACCGCGTATACGGTGCGATTTATGATTAATATTTTTAATCGTTGTTTTTATAAAATTTTATGAAAAAAGGTGCATTGTAATTCGGTTCGGGCGGTTAATAAAAAAGTTTGATCGGCCCTACATGAATATAATTATTCATCATTATTAAATATATTTTATGTCTTATCAAATGCAATTCGAATGTTTTTGTCTTACAAGCTTGCATCTGAATCAAATTATACAATTTTAATTGTTGCTTCCAATTGGAAAGAAAATGAATAATTTAATTTATTTGGTTGTGTATAATAATATTGGAAATTGGGAGTGTGTGGAAAAACTGGTGGGGGCCACATTTAGATAATAGACCTTTATCTTTGGCTTTTCTCTTCACTGGATGCTCCCTAACCACCTCCGGTTCGTTCGACACTACCTGTGGGGGTAGTGCTCAACAAGATCTGGGCTATTGATTTTAAAAAAACTGATGGAACGCATGTATGTGTGTATAAATCTAGGTCTTTGATCTTTTAGGGGGCAGTGCCCCACAAGGTAGGATGAAATCTTCCACCACGTCCCAACGTGGTCTTGAAAACACAAGGGATAAAACAAATTCTATAATACTATAAAAAATTTAAAATGTAATTAATAATAATAAAAAATACATTTAATTCTTATTTATTTTGAGTGAGCGTTTTTAATATGATGATTATGGTAATTGTGTATCTTTTATATAAATTTTCAAGTATTCATATTATAAAAAAAATTAATTCTGATACAAAATATTTAAATATTTTGTTGATGATGTGAGTATCAAAATTTAGATAACTAAAAAATAAATCTTAAAGATATTGTTGTAATTTTATAAAAAAAAAAAAAAAAAAAAATTGGAAGCAATTTTTTTCTCTCAACACATAAAATTTAGCTTGTATCACCTTTACCATTTTATTTCCAAATAATCTATACTTTTGTTGCTCATTTATTTTCAAAAAATCACTAAAAAAATCACTTTAAAATAAATAAAAACGCTCTCAAACGTTTATTTAATCATACGTAGTCCATACCAACAAACTTTGGTTTCCAAGCATCTGGGGTAAAGTGCACGCCTCCTCGTAAAATTATTAGGTGCAATAATTGTCCCTGCTTGGTAGAGCAATCGAATCATGATGCTTGAGCTGATGTGCGGTTTAAAAGCTTTGAGTTGAACCATTACTACTAGCTATAACTTTTGGTAAAGAGGCAAGCGCTCGGTCCTACAATTGATATCAGAGCTGATTTTTCTTGTTCTGAAAATTTACAACAAGAATGGCACACTTTAACAAAGTTCTTATATTCTCAAAAGAAGATTTCGATGATTGTGATGGGTTAGAATTTGGAGTCAATAAAAGTAGAATAAAAAGGAAGGCGTAAGGGATTTGATGTTATATTTTAAACTTGTACCAAATTGTAGTCGGAACCAAGTATATTTGAAATTGATAACCAGTCAAACTAGATTAAAGTTGTCTATTTTGACATGAAGTGTTAACTTTAAACTTATCTAGTTAGAACAAAATCTATGAGGAAAGGATTTAGGTTGACATTTTAAAACATCACTTGAAGCTCAAGTCGTTCATGGGTTTGGTGTGGAATTAATAAGCTTTCTTGGCTTAAAAACCATGTCCACATTAGTCTTGATAATTCGGACACATTTTCCAGCTTACCAACAAATATATCGTGGATTTAATGTTATCTAATTGTTAAATGAACATATTTTTTTTATTATTTCTAATTTTCAAATTGGGAAAACAGTTTTTTGTATATTAACTTGTTTAATTTAGTGTTTTGGTCAACTAAAATTTCGAACTTTGGTTTTGACACAATAACTTTCGATTTTCCGTTATTTTGATATAATTATTGTCTTGATGTTTAAAAATGTTAATGTGACGTTTTTACTTATAACATTCTGAGCGTTTTTACTTATAACATCAATTTTAAAGAATCTTCAGTCTAATTTTGACGCTATGATTCTCACTGTTGCTCAGGATCAGAATGTGATCCATATTTTGACTGACCGACTGAGAGTGATAGATGAGAAACTTCTTGCTCAAGAACAGACATTTGACGAGCCTGTGCCGTATTCAGTAGGCTTCATTCCAGACTTTACTTAAACTAAGCCAGTTGAGTAAAGGACTATAGCTCCCTCAGAAGCTAAGGTTTTCAGTACTCCTGCATCTCTGAAGCAGCCTACTCAATCATTGTAATGCCCGAGATTTTGATTCTGTTAATCTGAGATTATTGATTTTGAACTGATATGATGATAGACGGATTACTCCGAGACCAGATTGGGTAAAACATAAGAATTGTGTAAACTTTGGACAGAAAGTCTGGCGCCCGAGCGGTAGAAAATGACCGCCCGAGCGCTAGTGTTCAACAAGATGAGAAATCAGACAGAGAGTCTGGCGCCCGAGCGGTTGTTTTTGACCGCCCGAGCGCCAGTGCACCACAAGCCGAGTAACCGAACAGAGTGTTCGGCGCCCGAGCGGTAATTTATAACCGCCCGAGCACCGCTTGATATGTATGAAAAATGAGCCACGTTTCTGTTACATGCAACTTGATATATATATATATATCATTCCTTCAAAAATGAAACAGAGAAGATTTGTGATTTGTGAACGATCCGTCCGTCAGATTTTCAATCCGATTTCAGTACCGTGTTTCTATCGACGAGAGCTTCAACTGGACGTAAGTTTTACTACGTTTTGTTATGATTTGAAAATATGATATTGAAGGAATCGGATATGATTCATATATGGTGTTCTCGATATGTTAGACATCGTATAATCAAAACCGGATTGAAGAACGGATACTGTATGAAATTCTTATGATTTTCAGAGTTGATTTGACTGAGATTTGATATCAGATTTATATTGTTATTGATTATGAGTTTTGGGAATTGATATCTATTGATTTGTATTGCTGGGTATATTGAGATGGTGCAGTTATGCCGTTGAAACAGAATTTGATTGAGTTCTGATTATATCCAGTATTGATTTGAGTGGTGTATTGATATTATACTCCTCGTTATTGTCATTGCCAGATTGAGTAATTGACATATTCGAATTCAAGACTTCGACAGAACCAGAAACCACAGAAAGAAAGGTATAAATCAATGTTGATCTGGGATTGCACAACTCGAGTTTGATTTAACTTGAGTTTCCCAAAATCACATACTTAATTTTCATTGCCTCGATATGTTGCAATATCTGAGATTGAGATGCTTATTCTATTGATTTATAGCAAAGCGTGTATTGAGTCAGGGGCGGAGATGCCTAGTCATTGGCAGGATATGCCAAGACACTGGATGTTTGGTTTATATCGATGTTTGCTTAGGAGTTGATTTATTCCTATCGCTGATATTCGATATATGAGACAATGCCCAGGAACCGGGATCCCTAGATTAGAGATGAGTCGAGTCTGAGATGACGAGTTCAGAGTTTATTTACAGCTTTATATCGATTCATGTCTTTCAGATTTGATACATGTTATTGATACATGTTTCATGCTTTTATATTTGTTATATGATTGCATGTATGCATTGTGTATACTGGGATTATATTCTCGCCAGAGTTATCCGGCTGTTGTCTTGTTTGTATGTGTGCATGACAACAGATGGGACAGGATCAGGGTCAAGAAGAGGATGAGAGAGGACAGTTAGCGTGGAGATCCGGACTTAGAAGTAGATCTGTTTCATTACTTGACATGTAGTGACTGGACAGTAGTTTGTTATGATTTACTTTTGTACAGGACTTGTACTTAGATCTGGATATTGATCTTGTAAATGAAATAAGATTTATTTCATATGTTGCGTACTCTTGTATCTAAAAAAAAAATTTAGACCCTATTTATCTTAATTGATTTAATTATTCCCAAAAATGATTAAGAAGACGAATAAGGTTTGGGTCCCCACAATCATCCTCACTTCTCTCTGTTCGCGAATTGGCTTCAGTGGATGAAGTCATTCAATCTATCGTTATTCCTGTCTCTACTGCACCAGAAGTAACTCAAGCTGATGATGTGGTTCAACCAGAAGCTTGACCAGCAAACCAACCCTTGGCAGAATCAGAAGTTGCCCCATCATTGCCGAATTTGGAGGTTTTCTCATGCTGAACATCAAGCGGCAATGGAAGCTATTCTAAACGATCAATCTGAATCTATTCCAACCGCTGAGCAACTGGAAACCACGGAAGCTGCCCAACCAGATGAAAGTGCAGCTACTGAACCAACTTCTGTTGGAGGCACTTCTGCAGAACCGGCTACTGCTCCCTCTACTGCTCAAACAGAAGACACTCCTTCTACTGCCTTGATTATTCCTCTTTCAAAATCTCCTGTTGGTACTGCTCAACTTGAGGCTATCAGACATCGTATGCTCGAAAGAACACCTTCCCCAGCAGAAGCACCGTTTGATCTTGAATTCGAGATAGACATTCTGAGGAGAAATCTTGATAATCTGTCCGAAATTGTTAAACAGTTGTCTTTTGAACGTGCTTGGTGAGGTCAGTGCCACCAGATTCTTCCGTGATCGCATCTCAAAAGAAGTCACTCGCACGGCAGAATCTTTGGTCAAATTGAATGTTGAAACCAGCCTGTTCAGACAAAATGTTGTCTCCAGCCACGCCAGTATCTTGACTGGTCATTTAGATATCATTTCAACGGTCTCTGGACATGATTCGGCTATTCGATCAGTCTCCACCACAGTACATACCTTCGACTCGAAACTTGTATCTATTGACGCCAAGATTGATTCTCAATCTCAATCTATTCTTGATCTAAATGAACGAGTTTCGAATCAGACCCCATTTCTGGAGATATTGAATAATGGCATCCTTACTCTTACTGGCCGAGTGGACAACTTGCTCATTCGTATTCATGCCAATGATGTCAAAAAGGGGGAAGCAGAAGGCAGAGAAGAAGGCAGATCTGGAGGTCATCATGCAGAATCCTCCTTCAGAAACCAAGATCCTCAGGATGAGGATACAATGTTTAGAGACATTGGAACCGATGATTAAATTCTTTTGAACTCTATTTTACTATTTGCTTGTTTATCGATTATCTTATTCGCTATTTGCTTCTATATTCATCGTTACTAATATCTAGGTTTTGGCATCACCGCAAAGGGGAAAATTGTTAGACTTTATTTGATTGTGGTGATGAGAGTCAAAACCAGTAGGTCGGGTTAGCTAAAATCATATGACTATATAAAACCAGAAGCTCTAGTATCGCAAAAGCAGTACTCTTCGAGTACTTATCGGCTTAGAAAAACCAGAACCAGAACGTAACTTTATAAGCAGACATTAGTTTAAGTAGAAGTAACTTAACGCCCTTTACTTGATCGTTGCTATCTTAAATGTTACCGTTACTTTACCTAGTACAATTATTAATTGCACCGTTAATACTGTACGAAGTTATGTAATACGCCTTACCAATTTTGGTATAAAACAAAGACTGATTATTCTGAAAGCTTTCTGCAGGAACCTTTTTAGGTAATAAAGCTGATTCTATCAGAAGTCAAAAGAAGCCGTTTTTGTTTACGTTGGACTCAAGCTTTCTATATATAAGAAGATCAATTCTTTATAGAAAACAACGTTATTATCTTCATCATCACAACGATTATTCCAACTTGAGTTTGAGCTATCATCAGCTACTACTTATCTTCAGAGCTCAACATACAGAAAACAGCACACGCCTTATTATCAATATCCGATCTTCTAAGATCATTTTGTATTGTTACTATCTCATAACTCTCTTCAAGCTAGAACACTTTAATATATCATTGAGAATAGTTTGTAAACTGGAAAAGAATGTTTTCCAGAACTTTGTTGTATTCGTTTTTACGGAGTTGTGTAACTAAGAGTTTTAGTAGGCTAAGTGTAAGTCCTACTGAAATGGGTGTGTACAAGTGTTGTACTGTAAAATCCAAAGTCTTTTAGTGCTACCTTCTGGAAACAGAAGAAGGGGAGACGTAGAAGATTTATCTTCGAACTTCCAGAAACAACCATTGTCTATTGTCTACTGTTTTACTGTTTTCACCTTACTCCATCGGATCGTTTTCGCAATTATTATTGTGATCTGCTGGACTTACATTCGAACAAGACTAGCTACAATCTCTAACAGGATTCTAGTACCCTTTGCAAAAACTATCAGTAAAGGAAAGAGTTTATTCACACTCCCTCTAAACTCCTTATCGATCCCCAACAAATTAAGTTCAGTTTAACAATATGTTATGTAATTATTTAATTATATATATATGTGTGTGTGTGTGTGTGTCTGTGTGTGTGTTTGAAAATGAAACAAATAGAAATATGGAGTATTTGATAATATTTAAAGGATATAACTTGTATAAGATTTTTAAAAATTGTGATCATTGATCTATATATGGGAAGATAAATGATGAAAAATATTGAATATGAGTTGGAGATACGTAGATTATCTAATCTAATAAAATAAAAAAGAGGGATAATGATTCTTTGTTATATAGGAAGTCCAAATATATGTATATGTATACGTGTGTGTGTATATATATATATAATATTTGAAATTAAAATTATATATATATTCAAATGACATATTTTGTCAAAATGGGGCAATTAGCTGTTTTTTTAATAACACAAGGATTTAGATGCTTATAAAATGTTAACAAGCCCAGGGAGGCTACGTCAACGGGTAAATATGAGGGACTAATCATAAAGGAGTTTTGATATTTTGGGTCACAAGGATTAGAAAATAAATATTATAAAGTTTGGTTAATCCTCACATGTCGAATGACCAACATACCCCTCCCAGGTCAAGATTTAAGATTTTTAACTCTCATAAAAAAAAATCGAAAAACAGAGAATTTTTTTTTTTATTTATTAAAGCTACTTTTAAAATATTACCTCAAAATGTAAATTTATGCGCATATTCTTAAAACATCGTCGATGATGTTCTAATCCAGAAACTTGTATCACTATATATATATATATATATATATATATACACACACACATAAATTTAAAATAAAAGACGAAATTAATTCTAACGTCAATCTATTGACATATAAGTCAAAACTTTGGTTAATTGACCACACATTTTTCATGAAATGATAGAATATTTGGCAAAAGAGTGGACATTTTTTATGACAACTTGGTCATGAAAATTACTAGAAAAGCATCATAACCAACACCAAAATACAGTCTAGAATTAGACCAGGACAATTTTATCATAAGTATATATTTGAAATCATACAAAAATGCATGTGAAACAATCTTATAGATTAATTTTGTGAGATATATATTCTATTTGAGTCACACATAAAAAATAATACTTTTTATATAAAAAAAGAGTTGTAGTAAAATACTATTTTTTTATAATAAATATTTGTGGTATTCTTTGTAATAAATTTGGTACAAAAACTTTTGTAAGACGTATATCTCTTTGGTTTAATTATGAAAAATATTAATTTTTATGTCAAAAGTATTATTTATTATTGTAAATATGAGCATAATTAATATGTCTCACAGATAAGTATCCGTGAGACCGTCTACAAAAGACTTACGATCAATTTGGAGACGACTGACGCATCTTAGTAGGGAAAATGCCATTTTTTTAAAATAAAAAATTTCATCTTCTTCTTAACTTTTTTAAAAACAATAAATAAGTTTTGTCTTTAATATTCTTATAATCGAAATTTATTATACACTTGTGGTTAATCTAAATCTAAGCATATTTAAATTTTTATTATTTTATTTTCTTTATTTACATTAAATATTTAAAGGAATAAAATAATTTAAACCTTATAATATGTGGCGTGACCTTATTGTCATCTTGTCGAATATGGGATCTTGGAAAACGTGTATTTATTTTATAACATAATTTAAAAAAAAAATATTTGTGGATAAATTCATTACACGTAAAAGTTTCCAGATCAAAGAAGAATTTTATTTTACTAAATCTGATACAATAAAATTCAAGCATTTGGATAATTGATGTGTTTGGAATTCATTGAGCGTACTCCTTCCGCCAATTGATTTTAATTTTCGAGAATTTCGAAGTACCAAAGGGTTTTCCAAAATTTTGAAAAAGTTTATAAAATTATAGAAATATTCTAATATTGTCAAAATTTGATGAATCTATGTCGAGAAGAAATTGATAGTAGTCTTAGTTCGAAATCCGACGTTTTGGTGGTGTAACATTAATTTTTTTGAGTTATATCATTATTATCGATTATAAACATAATATTTCAATTAAATTTTACTTTCTTGTAAAAATACCTAAAATACAATATGATAAATAAATACGATTTTAAAATTTTATTGTTTTAACCACAATATGGTACAGTAGATTATATATATATATATATAATAATTAAATAAATTTCAGCATAAAATCGTACGGCTCCCACGCTGCACAAAGTATGTATTATAAAAGACGCTCATCCTCCATTTTCTCCCACTCCATATTACTTTACCTTCCGTGAAATCTGAAGGAGAAATGTCAATGCTCAGCGACTCTCCGTCAGCTGCCGTGAGCGGTGGCGGAAGTGGCTCCCTCGGCTGTGTGGGCAGCGGCGAGATTATTCTGTTTGGTGTGAGAGTGAAAGTTGATCCCATGAGGAAGAGCGTGAGTATGAACAATCTCTCCGAATACGAGCCGGTCAATGGTGATAAGGCCAATACGAATAGCAATCCGAGAAATGATTTTACTAAGTTGGTTGTCGAGGAAGACGGCGGAGCGGCTGGCTACGCGACGGCTGATGATGCTCTGCTGCATCCGGTTCACGGGAATCGTGAGCGTAAGCGAGGTCGGATCTGTTGTTTGGTTTTGGTTTTTTAAATTTCCAGCTACTGTTTGGTGAAAATATTTGTTTATCTGTTTTTTTTTTTTTTTTTTTTTTTTGCTGATCTTCAGATTTGTGTTGTGAATGTTCTGATTATGGTTTTTGGTAGTTATTTGGTATATCAGATTTGATTTGCGCTATTTGAAATCGGTTAGTTGATAGTTTTACTAATATACTATTTCCTTTTTATTTCCCTTGTTAGGTGATGTTCAAGGTCTATTATTTTTGTTGATTTTGTTACAATCTGTCAGTCTTTAATGGACTGATCTGACGTATTGTTTGTTTGAGTTGGGTACATCTAAAGCTTGAATAAAATCTGTGTTTTATTTTTGGTGCAAGGGAAGGTAATAATTTTTTTTGATGAGAGGAAACTAAGACGGTTTGATTTTATTGTATTATTATCTGTATCGTCCTATTTGCAAGTCTTATTGTTAATTTGTTGCATCTTTTTCTTTCTTTTCTTGATTTTCATGTCTTGATTCGTTAAATATAGTTCATAATGTTATTTGTTGTGCCTTGTTTATAGGAGTCCCATGGACAGAGGAAGAACACAAGCTATTCCTTGTTGGATTGCAGAATGTTGGGAAAGGGGACTGGAGAGGAATCTCTAGAAATTATGTCAAGACTCGCACACCGACCCAAGTGGCTAGCCATGCCCAGAAATACTTTATCCGCCGGAGCAACGTCAATCGCCGCCGCCGTCGCACTAGCTTATTTGATATCACCACCGATTCGGTAATTTCTTGTAGCCTTTGTTTCTATCTGTAATCGTTTTCTGTCTATTTTACAAGGTAAAGGAAATATTGAATTTGTAAGGTTCCACCGAACTTGTTTTATTCTTTTGCCTAAAGTATATTTCCCATTTATTCGTTTTATACATAATATGGTGTTGGATCTAAGCAATTTTCTTTGAAAATGTTATTGGGAGGCAACATTTCTTGCTTTTGAGAAACATAAGAGTAAGGAGAATTTCCTGGTGCTTAGAAATGTGGTTTGCAAGTTTTTGCTTTTATTTTGGCAGAATTTCAATAAAGTTGGATGGGAAACAATGTTTCCCCACATTTTGTTTAAATGTTCTTTCAGTTAATGTGTCATTTTCTATATTCTCCTGTTGTGATAAGGTCACTGCAATGCAAACTGAAGAGGATGGTAGCCACCAAGAGCGCCCTGCTCAGCCAGTTCCACCACCAACCGCACCATCTGTGCCTTTGGCTTCCAACATGAACGGATTCTATACCGTGCCTTTCCCGGTTACTGTTGGCCCAGTTATGTTGTCAATGCAAGGTGGGAATCCAATGGAAAATCCAACTTCGTGCCAAAGTGGTCGAGTGAACAAGTCACCAGCAATGCTCCAGATGCCAACTTCTTCAATAATGATAGATCTTAACTTAAATCAGCAAGTGCCATTCGAGCCATCACCAATATCTTTGAGGTTGTCCCTCTCATACGGACAGGATCAGCTCTTAACAAGGGACAACCCAGCATTCCAGGTGATCCCAGGCTTCAAGAATGGCGATACTCTTATCACTGTCACTTGAGAGAACAAAGCACTTGTGAATTGTGATAATAATATTCGAAAACAGATAATCCATCATAGTTTAGAAAGATCTGATCAAGAAAACTAGATTATTCCGAGTATGAAAATACATTAGGCTCTTAATCCGCATAAAAATCCATCCTTTTTTTTCATTGTACAGAGCGAAAAACCATCATTTTGTCTTGTTTCTTGTTCTATGCTAATACCTTAGATTCTTGCTTGTTTCGTCTCTTCTTTCTATGTGGTTGAGAATAAAATAGAGAATTATTGGTGCCTTCTCACCTGTTGCTTTCACTTGTAGGATTTTATTCTTGATACTTAATTAGCGTAGTGTTTAGGTGCCACTTTGGGGAGATTTTTATAGCTATTACATCATTCATTGAAAGTGGATGAAATTAGGTTTCGATTTCCATTTATTGTAAAGATAAGTTATGGTAGGGCCATTACTTCCATTGGGTGGTGCCTTTCATTATCTGAGGATGCAATTGAATCACGTAATGCTTTCTTGTGTGGGTGCATTACTGCTAATCGTGCGGGGTATCCGATCGACGAGTAGGCAAGGCGCCTCCGAGTTCCGTCGAGATAGTCGTCTTTTAAAATTATTTTTGATTTTTTTTTCTAAGTATAATCAAGTTTTTGTACTATTTTTAATAAGGTTTATTGGATGACAAAGTGGTTTTGCTTCTCCAAATCAAACATGGTAACATGAAAAGGGAATCTCGTGTAAGAAGATATTTCATTATCTTCGAAAGGATGCCTTATATTTAGTGGGGGGTTTGTTGGATTCCTTAGAAATTGAGATGCACTAGGAACAAGATATCGAGAAAATTATCCACTAATTCCTTACGGATCAAATTCAACTTAGAATAAGATTGACTGATAATCAATTGTATAAACGTATCTATACTATTCTATACTATATTATTAAGTGTGAGGACATGATAATAACTACTTACAGAGGACACCGATTTTTTCTTCTAATTTCATATTTATATGATACTAATATTACATTTTTGTTTTTTGTTTTTTTTTTCAATTTCAATTATTTTTTTATTTCAACAATTTAAATATCAATTTAGTCCCTCCATAATTTGTCAAATTTCACTTTAGTTTATCGATAATGATAAAAAAAGATTGTACACAGAGTTTGAGTTCGATTGGGTAGATACATAAGTAGTTATATTTCAAGTGAGAGAAAAAAATTCCAACTCATGTAGTGATTTTTTTAAAATTTTATTTTTATCATTGATCTATATCAACACAAGTTTTTTAACATACTATTTTTTTAATATATATCATTTATCTATTAATTGTTTTTAATATTTTTTGAAAAACTAATTTTAGAGTAGTTTTTTTTTTGAGACGGTCTCACGAATCTTTATCTGTGAGACAGGTCAATCCTACCGATATTCAAAATAAAAAGTAATATTCTTAGTATAAAAAATAATATTTTTCATATATGACTCAAATAAGAGATTCGTCTAACAAAATACGACTCGTGAGACCGTCTCACACAAATTTTTGTCCTAATTTTAATATTCATATGATAAAACAAGTTTCATGATTGTTTTTAAATATTTTTATAAGATAAAGATAAAATATTAAAACTAAAAGTACTTGAGTAGGTCTCTTGTGAGACGGATCAACCCTACTGGTTCTGGTTCCAGACTACTGGTCTGATGCTACTGTTTTCGGTCTACTGGTTTTTCTGTTATCTGCTGGTTCCGGTCTACTGATTTTTTTGCCTACTGAAATTTTTTTTTATACTCATTTCAGTAGTCTATTACAGTAGCTTATTTTCAGTAGTCTATCTCAGTAACTTTCAGGACTTATTTTCAGAAGTCTATCAGAACTTATTATTTCTAGTTCCTCCTCCCCAGATTATGAAACCTGGTTTGCTCTGATACCACTTCAATGTCATGCCCCGGGACGTGGGTTAGTTGACACCGGCGTTGCTCTCAAATTTACATTCGAAAACAACAAGCCTCAGAAGTACAAAATTCAGAAACCAGTCTTTTATTCATAATATTCATTGTCTGATACAACTCAAAGAGCAAATGTTTTACAGCGGAAATGTAAAACCATACATAATAGTATCTTAACAGATGCAGCCGAAATAACATAAACTAGAATCAGAACTGAGAAATGACAATCTTCTTCACTAGCCCCAAAACTGAATCTGCTCTTCTTCTTCTAATATTTCTTTCTCGTTCTTATCTGAGATGGGTTTTAGTGGGTGAGCGATATGGTTGTTACTCAGTAAGCGGGGGCGGGAATAACTCCTAATTTTCGAAATCATTTTCATACAGAAACAAGTAATACGAATAATATACAGAAATTCTTATTTTCATAACAGAAATCAGTATTCAGAAATCAGTAATCAGTAATCAGAAATCAGAAATTTAACAAGTAAGCACTGAGCACGTTCGTGAATTTCATGGCTAAACTGATATCAGTCCCCTATATGTTTTCTCCTCTAAGGGGTGAGGCCAGTAATCAGTAATAAGTAATGTTCAGAATATATATTCCTGCCATTAGTTCACTAAGTTTCAGTTCTTCAAAAATCAGAGTTCAGAAATACTTAAAACAGAAATTATCAAACCGATTTCAAGATATTTATACATAGCCCACTTACTGTAATTTGCTTAAAGATTTTCGGTTGAAGTCTGGAAATCTACTTGCCTCGCTACTGGATTTTACAACTTCGAAAAATGCACTTTCTTAGCTCTAATTTCAAATGATAACTCAAGATTTTGGTAACCACAATTTCAGATATTGAGGGTGCTATTTATAGGCCAAAATCTGATTGTTAGCCTTCTAATGAATGACCATAATCTGCCATTAACAGCCTTTATTCCGTGTTAAATGCTTCAGTTACAAGTCATATGCTGAATTAGTAACTGTCTGCTGGAATTTTGTCTGCTGCTGGAATTCTATCTGCTGGAAAAATATCAGCTTCTGAAATATTAGCCAGTGCTGGAATTGTTAGCTTCTGCTGGAATTTTTCTTTGCTACTGAAAATTGCCAGCTGCTGAAACATACTCGCTGCTTGAAATTCAGGTTCTCACAATTACTACATTAAAATACCTATTTTGAGTTTTGATCTACTACTTTTTCAAATTTTGGTTTTAGTACTTCAAATTTGAGCCTTTTTTGGTTTCTAGACTTATTTTGTCGGAGTGCTAATGTACCACCGGAAATGGTTACGTGACATCGAAAATTGCTGATTTGTCTAATGTCGTGTCCACAAAAAATCAATAGTCAAAAATTAAATGTTAATGTACCACAAACAAAATTTGAAAATTCAGTGGACCAATTTCTAAAATAGAGCAAGCTAGAGAACTCAAATGTAAAACAAGTGGTGATAGGGCCAAATCAAATTTAGTCTTTTTGAGACGTGAACTAAATCATAATTTATGTTTGGTGTCCGATAGTAAACCTTAATATGCCCACTTAATTGAATGTATTTTATATGTGCAAGATATTTATCAATTTAAAAATTGGTTCAAATTTAAAACTGTAAATGAGGTAATTTATTAATGCAGGGATTATATATCTGATTGGATACTTATTAATTAATGAGGAATAATATATAGATTATGATAATTTGATTGTTAATATCTGATTGGTTAAAATTAAATTAACTCACATGTAAAGATAATAAGTAATATGAATAGCACAATCTTCAAAAACTCTAATAAAATATTTTTTATAATCACTTTTTGAAATTTTGAACTAACTAATTCAAAGTAAAAATAAAACACATAATTACTGTTTTAAATGTATTTTGGAAACAATAAAATTTTATTTGGAAATTGTTTTTAAAAACATAAAATTATATATATCAGATAGATACATTTTAGAAGAAGAGCAGACTTAAGAGAATAAAGCCGAGATATATAATTGTCATATTTATTTTTATTTTTTTTGTGCGTTGAATAAGTTAATATTAAATACATTAAATATATGGGAGTTTCAAATACATAAAATACAACATAGATGAAAGCAAAAATCTCAAATTTTTTATATATTTTTTAAATCTAAAATCAACACTATTTTATTTTTATAATGCATTTATGATCAATATTAGTTTGGTTCTCAATTTTCCACTTTGCATTTTGTTACAATCTTATTATAAAAAATCTTTGCCCAATTATAAGGGAAAATAATTTTAGTCCATTAATTTTTTATATTCTGATTTTTGATCCACTTTTGATAATTTCAATAGTTTTTTAAAATAATTTTTAAACAACTCATTTTAATATCTATAACATAATATTTAGTCACCAAATATCTTGAGAGGATTTATACGTTCGAACAAATCTTGTATTTATTTTATCATATTATAAACCTTACATCGTCGAAATTAAAACATGTCATTATTTTTTTTTTGTCATAAAATTTTAAAATCTAATTATACGTGAAAATTAATTATAATCCAAAAATGTGTTCATCAAATAGCTAGGAAGCGTGATCGTATATCAATACTTGATTGCATCAAATTTACAGAGAGGGCTTGCACATTCCAATGTTGCAGCCAATTTTCCATGCAATACACATGATGTCCATGCCCGCAATCCAGACTAGCAATCTTCTCCTTATGCTCATCCTTTTCGCATACCACGCATATCTTGTCGACGTTTTTCGCGTAGTTATATGTATCCCCATCAATTTCAGAGAACAAACACCCATTCACAAACTGATTTTTTGGATTCGCAAGCAGCTGATTAATCTTGAAGTTTTCACTTGCAGCACGACCAAACAGATTGAAATAAGTGTACTCCTGATTAATGTTCCACAAATGTCGGGGACGAGACCAATCAATCTCATCAGATTGTTCGTAATAGAAAGGAACTTGATCGTAAGAGGCAGCGAAGTTTGTCAAAAGGTTCGGAAAAGAATCAGAAACCTGCGGTGATCGTTAGTTGGAAGCCATTTGCAACAGTTGATAGAACGCAAATTTGTAGCAGTGTGTTTTTCGATGGAAGAAAATATTGAGAATGGTTGGATGAGGAGAGATTAAAGTTAGATACAAGTATTTATAGAACACAAAGTTACCATAATTAGGAATTGGATAAAAGGAAGAAATCTATGAGGAATAGGATTCTAATGGCTGATTAAATTGTAAATAAGGTAAATAAATAATCCAGAGAGTTTAAAAAAAGCATATTTGTAGAGATCTGATTATGAGAATTTGATTGTTAATATCTGATTGGATAAACACAAATTTAACTCACATGTAAAGGTAATATAAAATCTGAATAGCACTAACTTCACAAAATCTGATAAGATATTTCTAATGATAACTAACTAATTCAAAATAAAATAGAACACGCTGCTATATATACAGGGGAAAAATAGATGATTATGTTTTGATTTTGTTTTTGTTTTTTTAAAAATTATACTTATGAAATGTTATAAAGAAGATAATTACTTTATTAAAAGTATCTTGAAAATAATAAAGTTTTATATGGGAGTTTTAAAAAATATAAAATTTTATAGGCCGCATGACCATTGAAAAAATATATATACACATCAATTTAATAAATCCACGGCAAAATAATTAATTTACAAGATAATATGTAGTTATTTTAGAATACATATTCCAATTTTTATTTTACGTAAATGCATATTTATAGATTTATTATATTTATAATATTATTTCTGAGCTACCAATTACTCATAATGTCCAAGCAAATTCATCGTATATGCTCCAATCTATATAAAAATCGAACTAAACAACAAAATCGAGCTTTATATTTTCCAAAAATCATGAAAACATTCAGTACCATTAATGAAACATAGAATTTTAAATTTCTAACAATTTATGTAACCATGTCAAGATGCATATCAGTCATGAGGCAGCGCAATTGCGTTACAGAGAGGGCAAACATTCTTCCGTTGCAGCCACCGTTTGATGCAATGTATGTGATATTCATGGCCGCAGTTCAGAGTAGCAATCGTCTCACCGTCGTTTTCGCATTCGTACAAACCATCATGGCAAACGACGCATATATTGTCTTGTATCTGATCGTCCTCCCTACTTCTCCTCGTTTTCAAGTCTTTGTATCTTTCGTCGTCTTGCGATCTATTCTGATCAACTATGTAGTCGGGGGCTGTAGCAGTTTCTTGAACATCATCATCTGAGAACCATTCCCAATCCTCAAATTCTTCCACAAGATCAAAATCATCGATGATCAGGTGATGATCGATTTCCTGAAAATTCGCGGCGTGTGGATTGAAAGACGAAGTAGTATGCATCGGATTGATGGTGGAATTATAAACAGGATAAGAAATTCTTCCAGCATGGCCAAGCATATTCAAGTAAAGTTGCTCTTGATGAATGTTCCACTGCAGAGAACTCGTGGGAGCATGATTCATGTAGTAACTATCATAAGTCGGATCCGGATATCGGCCGGGGTTGTTGGTATGGTATCGCACCACCATGTCGACCACTGACGACGGAGCAATCCTCCGCAAGTCACTAAACGGAATCTGAAAGTAAGCGGGAAGATAATCCATTGCTTGCGGCTGAGAGAGGGATGCCATTTGAAGCAGGGTGTGTTTTCTTGAATGGTCGGATGGGAGATTTACGTGAGATATAAGCTACTATTTATTGAACACAATGTTATCATAATTAGGATACGATAGGATAGAATACCTTTAGAAATGGGATTTTAATTCTTTTAAATAAGGTAATTAATTAATGAAGGCAGTTATAAAAATCAAATTTTTTATCATGTATATAGATCTCGTACGTGTGATCTCTAACACGATAACTTGAGGAATGACTCAAATTTTTTACAATCTCGACTGATATATTTAACCATTCAAAGATGAAGATGAATTAATATATATATATATATATATATATATATATATTATGAGCATCATTGAATTTTCAAAACGATGAACCTTTGAATATATTATATATTTCATTTTACAAATAAAACTTTGCGAAATTTTGTTTTCCAAAAATATTTCACAACCAACCGAATACTATCCTTTGAATCTAACAACATGTTTGCCACTCTTCCTCGTACAGACACAGGTGCCACAAAGAAGGACAAATTTAGAGATCTAGTATGATTCTAATAGATTATGGGAATTTGATTGTTAATATCTGATTGGATGAAATTAAATTAACTCATGTAAAAAGATAATAAATAATATGAATCAATGTTTTTATAACGGACTGATAATTGATAAGGTCTATCTTAAAAAAACGGTCAAATAAGTTGGACGGGTTTAATCGGATGGTCGAACATGAATCTTGTTAAATTTTTTTTTCAATTTAAGAGCGGTTTTTAACCGCTCCATCACTTTTACCACCGGTTGCAAAATCGCTCCTCTCATTGACGCCCATATGAATATTATTATAAAATAAATAATAATATATTTTATATTTTAAAACCTAAAAGATATATTTAAATATACCAAAAAATATATTTACCAAAATTTTAAAACTAAATAACTATATACATATATTCAAAATACCAATTATTGTTATATTTATTTTTTGAAACAAAAACAATACATTAAATAAACAACAGTACTACTAAAATAATATTTTAACGAAATTCAAAGTTCAAATAATCATTTATATATCTCTAACAAAATATTAAATTCAAGATTTAATTTTTTTAAAAAAAAACTATTAAACAATTTTTGGGCTATGACCGGATCGGACTCGTGATCGGTTCTCGATCAAATCGTTTGGTCCAGTACGATTTTTAAAACACTATTATAATATGAATAGCAAAAGCTTCAAAAAATCTAATTAACTATTTCTAACAATCACTTTTATTTTTTTTAACTTTCAAAATTCAAGGTAAAAATAAAACACATAATTATTGTATTAAAAGTAAATTGAAAATAATAAATTTTTATATGGGAGTTTTTAAAACAGAAATTATATATATAAGATATAACTATTTCTATTTTTAATAAGTTTCCTGGTAATAAAGCCAAAAAATTTGATATCATTATCTGTTTTTATTTTACTTATATTAAAATGTCAAGTTTTTGTTCATTTAGCACAATTGATATAATGATGCTTTCTAAGCAGAAAGATCATAGGTTCAGCTCTAACTCGGTCCATTTTATTGAACAACTCCCATTTTAATTTTTTCTTTTTTCTAAATTTATATTTCAAAATTTCAGTTTATTCCCTCACTATTTTTCACAATTACGGTATGACCCTAATTAAAATAAATCAAATTAAACTTAATATCTGCTTAGATGTAAAATAGACAGTAAATAAGCAAGACAAGTATTTGTTTCTGGAAATTCGAAAACTAAGCTTTTACATATCTTATTCTTATGTTTTCAGAAGGATTTTTATTGTAATATTTTATTATCTTCGAGTCAAATCTTTCATCTTAACTAGGAATATTAAGTTAACTTATATCTGATAAGTATATTATCAATGACATAAGCTAATACTAATTGTTTCTGTTTTACGTAATATAATTCCACAAAATTCTAACAAGTAGTACAATATACTTGTTGAATGAAATTTTTCGAGAAAATTTCCAAAATAAAATAAATGAATAACTCAAACAGCTTTTATTGATTTCGAAGAGAAAAGACGTACAATCAATATTTGAACCATAATTTAAAAAAATAGATTGGTTATCCTTATTGTAATCGTTGATCAAGACAAACAAAATGGTTTAGAACAATCTAAAATGATAAGGATAAATTAACTAGACTGAAAGTAGCATCACTTAATAAATTTCAAGTGTTTCTGTGCAATACAAAGGTCGAACAAGATTTTTTGAGAAATTTATTTTTGATATAGATTATAAGCTCATGTGATGAGTAGACATGTCAAAATGGGTTGACGGGACGGGCCAGCCCGCCACCCGCCGCAACCCGCCATTAAACGGGCGGGGCGGGCCAGCGCACCATTTTGGCGGGCCTCTAAATGGTCAACCCAGCCCAACCCACCTTGGGCCGCAGGTTAGACGGGCCGACCCGCTTATTTTTTTTTAAAAAAATACTAAACATATTTCAGTCAAATAGTTTCATAAAATAATTGAAATAAGAAATTAAGAAAGCATACAATATAATCCATAAAAAGTAAAGTGTTTAAACCAAACATGAAGATTGAGACATGGAAGAGAACATAAAGTCGAGGAAAGATACGGTTGTAAATTTTAAAAAATATTATGTTTTCAACAATACACATAATTAGCAAACCTCCGTCGGGTCCACAAAATTTCACTGCAGCTCGTCGGAGTTCAAGCGAAACCACTATTGGGTTCACAAATAACTGCTATGCTTAAAAATTATTTAAAGATTCATGAATAAAATTTACAGGAATTTCTTTCCTTTTGTTTTCTTTATGTATATTTGTAAATTTATCTTTTTTTATTTTCTCTATGCATATTTGTTGTAAGAGTAAATTATCAATAAATTTGTTCTAAGAGTAAATTATCAATATATTTGTTCTGAGACATGGAGGCGCATGAAACTTATTCCAATTTTTCTATAAAACTTAAAACTTAAAAATATAAAATGTTATCCTAATTTGGCGGGCCAGCCCGCCCCGTTTGGGTTTGACCCGTCTTGGGCCGCAACCCAAACGGGCTCAGCCCATTTGGCCCGCCTCCAAACGGGCTGCTATTTTATCAACCCAACCCGTTCAATTTTTATAGCGGGGCGGGCCGGTCCGACGGGCCTAACTCAATTTGACAAGTCTAGTGATGAGGTTCATGGGAAATTTTGCGGAATCTAATTCCGAATTTCTTACGCAAAGTTGTGAATTCTACAAGATTTTCAAAATTAATTTGAACAAAACATAGGCGGCTTACGCAATTTATAAAAAAAATAGGTACGAAGGCATCCGTCATCGGCGCTTAGGTGCTTGGTGCTCGACAGATGGATGCTGAGACGCTTGTCTTGCTCAAATTCTTCTGAATTTTTTCCAACCGGATTATGAACCTGACGTTCTTATACCACTTAAATTTCATACTCCGAGATCGAGGTGGGTTAACATTTCATCTAATTTATCTCAATTCTTATCCGAGAGAGAGAGTAAGAGGTAAGTGTTTGAGAAAACATTTAGCAAGTGAGAGCCGATCACGCACAACAAATACATACATATATGTATACGAAATCATAATTTCAATCATAATCATATTGGATCTTATACAAGAAAAATACAAACATCGAACTAAACATCATCTCATTTTTCCGTGGTCTACTGAGCAGTCCTCTATACGTTACACCTCTAAGGGTAAACAGTTATCATATCAAACCGTATCAGGGTCATATCAAATCAAATATAAGAATTTCCTTTGCCATTTCTAACTCAAATCATTAAAGTGCATTCAAATAAATGAAACATGCTTTCAAATATCATATATAATATCAAATATAAAACAGATTCACATAACATATCAAGTTAAGATATGATTTTCAGGACACAAAATAGTATATTATGAATGGTGAAGATCGGAATTGACATAATTTATGTTTGAAAGTATCACTCGAAAATGGACAAAATCTTGTTGCTGTAAACTTCAAAAATATAAGAACTTTGGTATTGGGAATGCTTTGATGCATAATTTTGTGTCCCGTGGCAGCTGGTGTAGCTCGAAAATTATAAATTGTTTGATATAGTATTGTGTGACTTTTGTTTATCTTAAAGCCTCTAATTATAGGCTTCAAGAGTGAGCTGAAAAGTCATCCATTCATCTTTTATCTAAAAAATTTGTAATTTATTGTGCCATTATTTTTCAGGTCTTGACAATGTACATTTTATGATATGTTATTTGCACGCTTTTATTTTTATTCATTTTGATTAATTCACGATTTTAGTTCATTAATTTCATTTTTTTTTTAATTTTACTCATTTTTCATCAGAGTGCTGACATTACATAGGATATGTCAGCAATGTCCAACATCATGACAACAATTTTCTGTGACACATCATCGTTTGATGGTGCCATTTTATCATTCTCTGGTGCCATGACAACATTTAGCTGAAAAATAACTAGAAAAAAATACAATTTAGTAGACTGAAACGTAAATTGAACGAAAATATGATGAAAAAAATGTAACTCTCCCTAACGAAATCAGACTATGTTTCCCTTTCTTTCTCTTCGTTTTTTATTGAAGTTCTCTCTTCATGTTTGTTTTAAGAAAATTTCAGTAAATCGCTGTAGGTATCCATGAGAAAACTTCCATCCATAAAATCAAATTGCTGTAGGCTTGTAAAATTTTGGAAATCTAACAAGTCAAAATTCCTGTCCAGCTAAATTAATTACACTCGAGCAATTAAATTTTGGAAATCTCGTTTCTTTTTTTCTCTGGTAGCATCGAGTAGATGAAGAATATTAGTCTGTGTAATTTGAAAATGACATGCAAACTTTATAATTTGATGACTCGATTCCCAGCTCGGTCCTCGTTAGAAATTTTTCTCAATCTATGGAAATTGATAAATATTTACATTGAGACTGGATCTTGTAGCACGCTCGATCGTGGTAAATGACTAGTTTTTGTTAAGTTTTAACTATTAGAAAGTATTTGTTACTTCAATGCAAGATTAAAATAATTACCCTTGATCAAACTTGTAAATCTAATTAAAGTACAAGTCTCATTTTCTTTATATTTAGAAAGCATTCAATATGTGACATCTAATTGTTAATCAACTAAGATTGGATCTATATTTAACCAAATAACTCATCCAATTCAAACCTGACTCAAGAGAATGCTCTTTCAACAAGTATATACTAGTGAACGAGGCACAAAATATGTGTGTTGGATCATAACATATTTTATAAAGAAAGATTCGATATTTATTTTTTCATTAAAAAAATGAAGAAGAAGAAGTCTGTTGCACTTGTTTTATAAGTAGCAACAGTTATAGCATGAAAAGCAATGTAACTGAAGTTATTATTTTTTTTTATTTTTCAAATTAGGGAAAAAAATGAATATCAGATGCATTTGATCATGCAATACTAGTTATCATGCATTTCTTGCCTCGAAGTCACACCACTACCTTATAATTGCATTCTTTTGGTCCTTTCGAAATTCTAACATCAAATAATTCTTAAAATTCCAATATTAAATTTAGTCTTTAGTATAGGATAAAATATGGTGAAAAATCAGCTTTCCATGAAAAGGGGTCCTTGGAATAATGAAGATGATGAGAATGAAAGCTTTGTTAGAAAAGACCAAAAGCTAGAGACATGTAACCCGGCAAGCTTCTCCAAGAGATCAGGTACATTTTCATGATTCATCTTCATTTCGATTAAATGAGATAGAACCGGAAATTTGTCCACGAAAACTTAACGACGCAGATGAATTAATCGGAGTTAGCTTGATATATAATTTAAATTTGAAATTATCCAATTCCTGTCTATGTGCTCAAGTATGCGCTCTCGAGCTTCAATACCATGAATTATATATTTTAATCATATATTTAAAACTGTTAATTGTCCCACGTCGGTTGGATAAATAACCTGGGAGTTGTATATATGGGCTTGGATAATCCTCCCCCCTTGAGCTAGCTTTTGAGGTTGAGTTAGGTCCAAGTGCCAATCTTAACATGGTATCAGAGCCCGGGTTCCACCGTTATGTGTTGAACTGCCTATAATTAGGCCACCTGTTCTGTCCATAATTGAGTCATTTGTAAACTTCATGCTCCAGATGTTCATTCCTGAGCGTGAGAGGGGTATGTTAATTGTCCCACATCGGTTGGATAAATAACGTGGGAGTTGTATATATGGGCTTGGACAATCCCCCCTTTTTGAGCTAGCTTTTGGGGTTGAGTTAGGTTCAATTGTCAATCTTAACAAAAACTCAAACCTGAGTCGTCAATTCTTGAATCTGAGCTCGATACTAATATCAAAAATCAAACTGAAACTCACATTTTTTGTTCTAGCAAGATAGTCCCTTCAAACCCCCAAAAAATTCATTCTTCAAGCTACGAAATTAAGAATATCAATACCGGACATGAAAGTAGTTTGATGTTGAGCTTGAGAGATGAAAGTTACTATTTCAAAGATTTATTTTATTATTGGTAAAACTGTATTTCCCATCATATATATTTCATGTTTTGTGATTTCTGTACGTTGTGTTATCAAATTTGGTTTTAGTCGTGTCTCATTTATTTTTGACAATTTTGATAATTTCTTTCCCGATTTTAGTAATTTTTTCATAAAAGTTCTTAATTGCACTAGACACGTCAGTGCCACGTTAATAAAAGTCTAAAAGTGCTATAAAAAAACATAGCAGACTAAACTGAAATTTGATAACATAAAAGACTAAAATAATAAAAAAAATACTAACATGTATAACCAAATTTACAATTTTACCTTAATTTTTTAAATAGTTTTAAAGATGGTTTAATGTGTACAAAATTCGTGGCAAGAAATTTTGTCAGGATTGAGAAGTAGTAGTGGGAAAATTAGCAGGCAAAGGTGGAGTAATGAAGAGAAAGGAGTGGATCCAAGGGATAACAATTTCACCCCTCAAGAGGAGGAGTTTGTCATTAAGCTGCATGCGGCCATTGGTAGCAGGTAATTCGGAACTCTTTTTCATCCAAAATTTGACAAAATAAATTGAGTTTTTATAATCAAATTATTTCGAGGCAAAATAATATTTTTGGTCAACTAATTTATTCAATTTCGAGTTTTGATCGATTAAGTTTTCAAATTTTGTTTTGTTATACTGACTTATTTTTTGGTTATTTTTATCCAATTGATGACTTGACGTCAAACAAGCCATAAATTTTTGATGTCATGTCAGTATTTTTCTATGTTATGTCAGCATTTTCCTATGATACACCAAATCTTCGGAAAAATAGAACTTAAGCAAAAAAATTAATAATAAAAATAAAATAATAAAATCGATGCTATTACACTAAAATCAAACTTTGAAAAGTATATATATATAATTTTGATATTGTACAATAATCTGATCTATAAGTTTAATCCAGAGTAATTTAGTATATTTATCGGGTATAATGCATTTTATGATCCAAAATTTATAATGAATGTTGCAACCATTTGCATGCAACACCTGAAATTATACAATTCCATTATCCGCAGATGGCCCATAATAGCACAACAACTGCCGGGGCGAACCGAAATCGACGTGAAAATCCTATGGAACAGCAAACTAAGAAAGAAGCTATCTGCAATGGGAATCGATCCCGTTACGCATAAACCTTTCTCCCAAATCCTTGCAGATTATGGAAACATTGCTGCTTTCCCTAAAGACCGAGTACAAATCGCCCTAGATTCGGCCAGGAATCCGTTCATCTTGAAACAAGAACAACCACAAAGACATCAACAGAGTACTTTTGATTTTTGCTCCCCAATTTGTGCCATAAATATGGTCACAGATACCTCAAAGTACACGAACACATCTAATTGTAACATGGCGCAAACTCTTACAACGGATCATGTTTCTTCATCTGAAATATCGTCTTCATTGGATCGCGAATTATCGAGCTTCTGTTGGAGTGATTTTCTTCTTGATGATGAGCTCTTGACATCAAATGAAGAGGGTGATAAAAAAAATCTGGGAATACTCGAACAAAAATGTGATGCAATTGCGGATTTTGGAGGAAATGGGATGAGACTGATCAACAATGGGTTCGAAGCATCATCGTCATCTTCCAATGGTTCGTTTGTGGAAGCCATGATCGAGCATCAAGATGAGATCATTTTCTCGCAGTTCCCTGGATTTTACGAAGAACCATTTAATCTATGAAATAATTATGATTATTCAGTAAATTATTAAAATTTGGGAATTATTAGTAATTGATGCTTTTTAATATAATGATATTTGGTTTGATTAGTGAAATATTTTGGATTTCTTAAATAAATATTGATGTCATTTTTATTTAGCACGAGAAATAAATTTATAATCCAGAGCCCATAGTAGAAAGACCTTTATTTTCTTTCTTGTTTATTCCATTAACTTTTTCAAATCTATAACTCGCTTTTGTATTTGTAATATTTCATAACTATTTTCTGTAAATTCATTAGGGTATAATATGGTTAATAAATTAGTAAACTATACATGATCGAGTTAAAAAGATTGCATTTAAATTCAATATAGATACACACTTTTGTTTTCAAGATTATATAATTTTAAAAAAAAATTATATTACGCATACCGATTCTAATTGTCTCTAAATTATTTTAGAATAAGTATCTTGTGAGACGATCTCACGAATTTTATTTGTGAGACGGGTCAATCCTACCGATATTCACAATAAAAAATAATACTCTTAGAATAAAAAATAATATTTTTTCATAAATGACCCAAATAAAAAATTTGTCTCACAAAATACGACATGTGAGATCGTCTCACACGTGTTTTTATCATTATTTTAATAGGTTCGATCATGCTCTCTCACTGTCTCATCACAAATTTTAGAAAGTTTTTAACATATATGTATTTTATGAACATATATACAAAAGAAGAAGAGAAGCAAATCATTAAATTGTAGAATTTTCTTTGATGCATCAATAGGTAGCTGTCAGTCTCCGTCATTATCATTAATTCTCTCTCCCAACAACAATGAATTGGCAGAAGAATCAAGAAATATGGTGCTCAAATCGAGCGACCAAAGGAACTCCTTTGCAAAACAAATCTCCACCGATGAACCCACCACAGAAACAGGTCCCATCTTTCTTCTACAAAACTGTAATGATTAAACTTCATTGACGCAGAAGGCGGGTGGAGTGAAAAAAATCAAGAAAATAAGGGAAGCCCAACACAGACAAGAAAGAAACGCAGACACAATGTCCGAAAATTTTGGACATCTTGATTTATAAGAGGATTCAAAGGTTCGTGTACTTGTTTTAGAAGAGTGTTCAGATTCACAATAGAAACTTCAAGATCTAATGTGGCAAGTCGATGATTTGTTGGGATGGGTTCCAAAGGTTCTTGGAGTGAGTGTTCCAGAATTCACTTCTTTTAATTCTTCGTTTGATGTAACGACCCTTCGTCATTTTTTTATGACATCTTTCACATATGTCTTTTAAATATTATTATGTATCGAGACATATTTTAAATTGGTAGATGAATTTTAGCCAAGTGGATGACTTTTTGAGCGTTTGAGGAATATTTTTTAAAACATATCTTAACGAAATATTTTACGTATGCGTCCTTGTTTTTACGTATGCGTCCTTGGGTCTAATGGGATTGTTATTGGACTTTTGGGTCTAGATCTTTACACTTTAATATTTTAAAAACTTAGGCTCATTATCCTAATTAATTATTAAGAAAATTTTTACTCCCAAAACCCTATCCTCACCTCCCCTCTCTCGGCCGCCCTCCTCTCTGAATTTAGCAGCAGCTTTGGCTCTCATTTTGCAACAAAATTTGTAGAAACGTCACCATGTCCTCCATTGTTCGTCTCTCGCTCTGTTGGTCATCGTTTTGCATACGTTTCTTCATTAAGGCACGCCCGATTCCATTCTTTTCGCATTGATCACATCATAATATGGGTTTTGAATTGTGTTTTTATGATAATTAATAGAGCTACTGAAGAGAATTAGTTGTACATGATTTTAACACGAAAATATGCATTTTTTCTTGTCATGGTTCTCATGTTTTTGGCTATGGTTGAAGGGGCTGCATGGATCGAGTTGTAGGGGACTCAAACACGTCTGATTGATTGTGTCTAGATGTTGAGATCAAAGTGGGATCATGCTTCTGTAAGGATCGATCAGACATTCATTTTTCGGGTGAAGTTTTTTGTTCGATCGGTTGTTTCAAGGGGTGCAGCGGTGCAAGGGCTGTTCCAAGACGTGGAGTAGACCCTGGTGGGTCTGAGACGCGGCCTGGAGTGCCTCGTGCACAGCTGGTTTTGGGCTAGGAATAAATCGAGGAAGCTAGACGTGGTTAGGGCTCGATTTTGAGATGTTCGGGTGTATCTCGTGTATTCGAGAGCATGGGTTTGAGGATCGTGGCTAGGGAAGTGCATGAAGGTTTGGTTGTGGTCTAGGATAGGTTGGTTCGAGCCTGATCCAGGCCGAGTGAGTGTAGGATGGCTTGGATTTGAGGTGAAAATTTTGGGTTTTTGCCCGTAAGATTGGCGCCGCAGCGCTGCCCTTTCAGCGCCGCAGCACTTGAGCTTCGGCTCTTGTAGCGTCACAGCCCTGATGCATGGCGCCTAGGCGCTTACAAGCACCGCAGCGCTACTCAGCCAGCGCCAAAACAAACCATGGTTCGTTTTGGGTGTTGATATGTCATTGTGTTCAAGGTTGTTGCGGTTTAATTGGATCATACAGGGTTTGGTTAGGAGCCTGCGAATATGGTTTAAGTTTGGTTAAGTTCTGGCTAAAACGGGGACTCTGGTCTAAGTTTTAAACAAATTATAGAATTGAAGGTTTGAACTCGAGTTTACGTCTAAGAAATGGTTGCAATTATGATTTTAAGACGTTCGATAAGTGTGATTGGGAACATGTCATTTTTGCAACTAAGTATGTTAGCAGTCCTGACAGTTCCTTGAAAACTGTTCATGCATATCTAAAATGTATATGTAAGGTCCAAAATTAAGACGACATAACTCAACTGCATGCAAATCTAGGAAATATGAAAAAAATGAGTAATTAAATGATTTTAATTGCTAAATTGATTATGTGGAATGCTTATATGATGTTTTAGTAGTTTTTCTACTTATATCCATTAAAATGTATTTTTAAGAATTAATCAAGTGGCGGTCGAGGAAAGGAGACCGATGACTGAAAAATAATAAAAATATTTTTGTTAAATAAGTGTTTTTAATTATTTAAAATATGGTCGATGGTTTTTCATATTTTTGAAAATAAGGGGCTTTGAGGTGATTTCATACTCCGGGACGTAAATTTTATCGGTGTTTGTTTTTTCAACAAAATACGAGCTTTTTGGCAACCCGGCTATTAAATTCACAATCTTATTTTTGACAAAACTATTTTAATATTTTAATTAAATCATAATCAAGCAATAATGGGCCTAATTACATGATTAATGGGCCTAATCTGTCACGTCCCGAGACCGGGGTTAGTCGACACCGGCGTTATTCAATAATCACATAATTGCTAAACAACAAGCCTCGTACTACAGTATAAATCAAAACCAGTTTATATCATAAATACCATAAAAATGAAATCGTCTTTACAACAGTAACTCTGAAAACGATACAAATCTGCGGAAGCGTTTACAACTTGAATTAAAACTCACAAGAACATTCTTAATTAAAATTCTTCATGCGTCGACTATCAGCCCAAAAACTGGCGTCTGATTCTTCTTTCTCTATTTCTTCTCCTGATTTATCTAGGAAGGGTAGAGTAAGGGGTGATTGATATGGTCGCCACTCAGCAAGTGGGGGCCGTTCGAGCACAACATAAAAATATTTACACAATTTTTGAAAATAACACGTAAACATATCATGCTTTTCATAACATATCATCATATTCATATCATAACAGCACTGTGATTCTTTCACCTTCTATGGTTTACTGATATCAGTCCCTAATTTTTAATCATCTAAGGGGGCGAGGCCATAAAACGGTTCTATCCCACCGTGAAGGGCCATATGTTGGGATTCCCACTCATTTTCAGTGAATCCTCACAGTGCCAACACGTAATGTACCAAATTTATAAAAAACGTAGAGACAGAAGGACGATGCTCGACCGAAACTTTCGAAAACGAAATAATTCGTACGCAACATATTTTAAAACAATCCCACTTACCTTAAATTCTTGAAAAAAAACGTGAAAAAAGCTAGGGTTCTTCGAAATTCCTACTTCATTGGCTGGAGGCGGTAGGGCTTCGCTGTGCTCGAAAATTCCTAAGGAGACTAGAGCACAAATTTCGAAATTTGTGTGAGAATTTAGGTGTGATTTTTGAGCTTATAGGGTCCTCCTATTCATAGGGGTTGGCTGCTATCGTGATCAAGAGTTATAGTTGCATTTGAACTCTGAATCAAGTCTTCATCTAAAATCATGATCTATCCGTGACATTGTTCGAAATTTAAATCTTTTATCCCCCCTAAATTTCAAAATTTGCAAATACAAACACTGTTTAATTCGAATTCTAGGGATTTTATTATCTCTTGCTTGATCTTTTATCCCGGTATCTCAATCTCCACTTAAATCTTAGACCTTTATATGCTAAATCTTTGAAATTCCTTAATAAATTCCTTGGATCGTGATAGATTTAATCACCCCAAAAGTTCAAGTACCGAAAATAATACCATATTAATTTCGAGCTTCAAAATTCTGCACACGATAAAATTATCTACACGACTTAGATAACTCAAAACAAATCTTATATTCTGAATGGTTTAAATATTAATATCCCAGATTACACCATCCTAGCATAATCAAATTATTAATATGATATTAGTCTGATATGATCACGCTTGTACAGAATCTCGGGTTTTACATCCCTCCCTCCTTATGGGAAGTTTCGTCCTCGAAACTTGGATTGACTTGGTCTATGAAGAGGTACGGGTATTGGTTTCTCATCCTTTCTTCTAACTCCAACGTGGCTTCTCTTTCGGTGATGTTAGACCATTGTACCTTGACGTAGGGAATGATTCGTCGTCTTAGTACTTGGTCCTTGGTGTCCACGATTCTAATGGGAACTTTTTCGTACTTCAGCTCTTCTCCCAAGTTACTTTCGATCATGAGCGGTTCTGCTTCCAACATGTGGCTTGGGTCCGAGATGTATTTCCGTAGTTGGGACACGTGGAAAACGTTGTGAATTCTAGACATGCTTGGTGGCAGGGCCAATCTGTATGCTAGTGTGCCCACCTTTTCCAAAATCTCAAAGAGTCCTACATAACGGGGGTTTAGCTTCCCAGCTTTACTGAATCGGACAACTCCTTTCATAGGTGACGCTTTTACGTAGGCCTTCTCACCAACGTTGAATCCCACTGGCCTTCTTTTCAGATCTGCCCAACTCTTTTGTCGATCTTGAGCTGCCTTGAGTTTCTCTCAGACTACTGTAACCTTGTCTATTGTTATCTGTACGAGCTCGGGTCCTACTATTGCTTTTTCTCCCACTTCATCCCAACACAAGGTTGATCGGCATTTCCTCCCATACAGAGCTTCATATGGAGCCATCCCAATACTGCTGTGATAGCTGTTATTATAAGCAAACTCGATCAATGATAGATGATTGCTCCAATTGCTACTGAATTCTAGGGCGCAGGCTCGCAGCATGTCTTCCAGGGTTTGAATTGTTCTCTCGGTTTGGCCATCGGTTTGTGGGTGATAGGCCGTACTAAGAGTCACTTTAGTTCCCATGGCCCCCTGAAAGCTCTTCCAAAAACGTGAGACGAATCTTGGGTCTCTGTCAGACAGGATGCTCACTGGTACTCCATGAAGTCGTACAATATTGTCCATATATAGTGTCGCCAACTTGTCCAGATTGTAGTTCATACGGACGGGTAGGAAGTGTGCAGATTTTGTAAGTCTGTCTACAATTACCCATATTCCGTCTTGACCTTGCCTCGACTTTGGTAACCCTATCACAAAGTCCATTGAGATATGCTCCCATTTCCATTCGGGTATTTCCAAAGGTTGCAATAATCCTCCAGGTCGTTGGTGCTCTGCTTTGACCTGTTGACACACTTGGCATTTAGAGACAAATTCTGCCACGTCTCTTTTCATTCCATTCCACCAAAAATTCATCTTATGGTCCCTGTACATTTTTGTACTCCCTGGATGGACTGAAAATTTGGACTTGTGTGCTTCTGACAGTATTTCTTGGCGAAAGTTATCGCTGTCTGGTACACACAGTCGTCCTTTTATCCACATGACTCCTTTGTCATCAATTTGTAGATCTTGAGACTTCCCGCTTTCAACTTGTCCCTTAGGTTTCTTTAGCTCAGGGTCTCGATCCTGGTTTAACTTGACGGTCTCTTGCAGACATGGTCTCGCGGAGAGAGAGGCCAGAGTAATCTTGCTCTCACTTTTCCGACTCAGAGCATCGGCCACCTTGTTCGCTTTACTCGGATGGTAACTGATAGTCAGGTCGTAATCCTTCAGCAGTTCGATCCATCGCCTTTGCCTCATGTTCAGTTCTTTTTGGGTGAACAGGTACTTGAGACTCTGGTGATCTGTGAAAATTTCACACTTGACACCGTAGAGATAGTGCCTCCAAATTTTTAAGGCAAAGACAACTGCTGCTAGCTCCAGATCATGCGTAGGGTAGTTCTGCTCGTGCGGTTTCAACTGCCTTGATGCGTAGGCTATTACTCTTCCTCTTGCATGAGTACGCATCCTAAACCTTCCTTAGATGCGTCGCTGTAGATGGTGAATTCCTTATCTTCAGTGGGTAAGATTAGTACTGGCGTGGATGCGAGCTTTTCTTTTAATGTCTGAAAAATTTTCTCGCAGCCTTCGTCCCAGACGAACTTGGAATTCTTCTGAGTGAGTTTAGTCAGTGGTATGGCGATTGAGGAAAAACCTTTGACAAACTTTCTGTAATACCCTGCCAGTCCAAGAAAGCTCCTGATGTCTGTGGCGTTCCTAGGTTTTGGCCACTCTGTAATTGCCTCGACTTTCTTGGGATCCACTGATACTCCTGCTTCAGAGATTACGTGTCCTAAAAAGGATACACTCTTTAACCAGAACTCACATTTCTTAAACTTAGCATAGAGTTCCTTCTCTCTCAAAGTCTGAAGTGCAATGCGGAGATGCTCTTCGTGATCATGTTCGTTAGAAGAATAGACGAGGATGTCGTCAATAAATACCGCTATGAACTGGTCCAGGAATGGCTTGAAGACTCTGTTCATTAGGTCCATGAAGGCTGCAAGGCGCGTTGGTCAACCCAAACGGCATCACTGTGAACTCATAATGCCCATATCTTGTCCGAAAGGCTGTTTTGGGGATATCTTCCGCCCTGACCTTCAATTGGTGGTATCCTGTCCTTAGATCCAGTTTAGAAAATACTGCGGCTCCCTTAAGCTGATCAAATAGGTCGTCAATCCTTGGGAGGGGGTACTTGTTCTTGATGGTGATCTTGTTCAGTTCTCTATAGTCGATGCACAATCTCATACTCCCATCTTTCTTCTTTACAAAGAGTACTGGAGCTCCCCATGGGGACACACTGGGTCGGACTTGCTTTTGTCTAACAATTCTTGGAGTTGTTCCTTTAACTCCTTGAGTTCAGCTGGCGCCATCCTGTAAGGTGCTTTCGAAATTGGTGCTGCACCCGGAACCAGATTAATTTCAAACTCGACTTCGCGGTCCGGGACTGTCCCTGGGAGTTCTTCTGGAAAAACATCCGGGAATTCACATACTACTGGGATCTCTTCTATTTTCAGTTCGACTTCTCCTTGCAATTTGTTAACCATTGCTAGGTAGATACCTTCTCCGGATTTCATGGCCTTCCATGCTTGGGACGCGGAAAGGAGTGATTTCTGTTCCTTAGGATTTACCATGAAACACGATCTCTTTCTGATTCGGGGTTCGGAGTTTAACTCTTTTCCCTTTACAATCCACTATTGCATTGTTTCTGGCTACCAATCCATTCCCAGAATGATGTCAAAATCGGTCATGACTATTTGTATTAGGTCTGCGCTGAAAGTCTGATTACCGATACTGATTAAACAGTCCCTATGAATCTCGTGAGTTTCGATGGCCTTATTTGTAGGTGTGGCTATTCGAAAAGGTTCGGCTAATAATTCAGGCTTAAGTCCTAGTTTCTTAGCAAGTCTCTTAGATACAAATGAATGCGTAGCACCACAATCAAATAACGCATAAGCGGGCACTTCTTGAATTAGGAGGGTACCTCAAACAACTTCGTTGGTGTCGTCGGCCTCTTCTTGAGTCATAGCAAAGATCCTAGCATTAGGCTTGCCTTCTTTTGGCTTGTTGGGGTTAGCTCCTGTATTTGGCCCTGTTCCCTTGTTGGGCCCGGCTGCTTGGTTGGCGGGAGTAGGGCATTCGGCAATTCGGTGTCCCGCTTTCCCACATCCGAAGCATACACCACTGTTTCTTCGGCATTCTCCCGGGTGTCGTAAGTGACAAGTTGGGCAAGGCTTAATATCCTAGTAACTTGGGGTAGGCGAAGGCCCTTTAGATGGTCCACCGGACTGGTTAGGCCTTCTTGAAAGTCTGATTACTACGTGAAGGCTGATTATTCATGGGCCTTTTTTTCTTATTTTCCTTCTCCCTGCGCTGGATGTCAGTTTCAGCTCGGATAGCTGCGCCCATTAGATCTGAAAAATTCGCGGGTTGGTAGACTGCTAGAGCTGATTGGATCCTGCAGTTCAATCCCTTTTTAAAACGGTGCAATTTCAAAACTTCGTCTGCCATGATTTCCGGAGCATAAGATCCAAGGGCATTGAACTGGGAAGTGTATTCCACGACTGACATATCCGGAGTTTGAGTGAGGTTTTCAAATTCACTCAGTTTCTGCAGTCTGACTTCGGCTGGATAATACTGTTTCAGAAATGCTTCTCGAAATCGCTGCCAAGTGATTGGTCCTGCAGCTGTCATGCTGGTGAGATTGCTTCCCACCATTTTCCTGCTTTATCTTCTAGGAACGACACCGTCACGTCCACTTTCAGTGCCTCGGGAACTTCCAATAGGCGATGTTGAGTCTCTACACTTTTCAGCCAACTCTGGCTAACTTCAGGGTCAGCGGCTCCACTGAAGGTTGGACACCTATTCTTGCGGAGTGATTCATAGTGGAACTTGATTCCATTTGGTGGTGGAGGTGGTGGTGGCTGATTGGCGTTCGGGTTTCCCAACCCTTGCATTGTTGTCGCCACAATAGTGGCTATGGCCATAAGATCAGCTTGGCTTAAGTTGACTGCCGGCGGGGGTCCATTCCCTTGCTCGTTCTCCTGTCCGCCTTCACGGTTGATATTAGCATAACGCGGGTTGCGGTTCTGTCTTGGGGGTCTGCCGGCCATTTCCTACAGATTGCAAGTTCTAAGAATTTGTTGTACGAGTAAAGTTCATACAATAGATTGTGCTGAAATAAATTGAAATCAATGAACCAAATAGAACAATTTTTCAGTGATTTCTAAAAGAAAGAACATGACCAATCTAAAGGAAACAAAAGTCGTACTGAATAAAATAGCAACAACGAAAAAAGTAAAATAAAAATCCTAGAACAAATCGCTAAGACATCCTAGTCTAATCCTCTATCTCTCCATCTCCAATGGCTGCTATCGGCTCCTCAATCTCTATAGGCTCTTCCTCTTCCGGCTCCTCCTCGGGCTCTCCTTCCTGAAGTAGCTCTACCATATGAGTGAGCTGGGCATTCTCTGTATTAAGCTGGGCCACTTGTGTCTTCCACCCCTGAACGTCTGCCTCTGCCTCGTCCAACATATCAATGGTAAGCTGGTGGCGCAGTTCGTAATCCTTCTTATTCTGCTTGATCTTGTTCTTCAATACCTCACCCCGGTGAGTCAGATGTTGGTTTACCCTTGCAATGCTGCTTATAGCCTCACTCAAATTCTCTAGTCGCTTCTTGCTCCTTGCATTTTGCTGTTTTTCTTCCTCCAATTCCTTACAGTATCGGTCGATATCTTCTTGCAGCTTTTTCTCTCGATACAAGCCGTGCTCTATGCCATCCCTTAAATCCATGTTATATTCTCTTACCAACTCTCCCTGATAGATTGCATTGTTAAGTTGGGTCCGAATTTCCTCTTTCTCTGTAGCTAAGATCGCATTCTCCCGTCTTCTCTCACCTAGTCTGGCTCTAAGGCACTTTATTAGGCGCGACTGATTATCAATGGCAAGCTGCTTCATGTGGATGGCAGCTTGGGCACGAGTGCGGAATCGGGGAGACATTTCCTGAAAGAAAATAATAAAAAGGAAAATGCTCAGAATATTAAAAATATGACAGAATATATAGTCAAGTATATGAAAATAATTAAAAATTCGAAAATTTCCAAAAATAGAAAATTTTGAGATGGGCATATGGATTCGAAGAGTATGTCGAGAGGATTTCAGATCAGTTAACGGAACCGAATTCGGAGTTTCCTACGAAAAAATCGAAGGACGTATGCTGGCGGGTTGACTCGCTGACTCGGCCGGGTTGACTCGCCGGAGTATGGTCGGAGCAAAGGCGTGTGTCGGCGAAGGGGTAAGGATTACGGAACCGGTGGAGGCACGGCTAGAATCGGTCGGAAAACTACCTAATTTTGCCGGAACTCGCTCAAACTCGGTTAACTCACTTGAAATTGGGCGTTTCCGATTGGTTGATCCGATCTCAAAATTGATTGTTGAAAAAAGTTACCCATGGTTATTATAATGTTTGTGTAAAAGAAATTGAAAATCGGAGTAGGATTGGTAGGGTAATTGGACGAAATAAGATTCGGCGTTAGGGTTTGTACGCCAAATCCGTAGATCCAAAATTCCGGTTGCACCCGAACACGAAATCCGAAATTGTTTGAGGGCTTTAGTTCGTCTCATCGAGGCGGTTCTGGAAATGGTCGCTGATCGAAGAAAGAGTACCGGAAGCGGCTGGAATCGGAGGAAATGCGGCGGCGCGCGCGAAGGCCCTGTTTGGCCGGAATTTCACGAATTTTTTTTTTTGAAAATCGATATTTCCCACTCGGATTATGAACCTGGCGTCTCTGGTACCACTTAAATATCACGCCCCGAGACCGGGGTTAGTCGACACCGGCATTATTCAACAATCACATAATTCCTAAACAACAAGCCTCGTAGTACAGTATAAACCAAAACCAGTTTATATCATAAATACCATAAAAATGAAATCGTCTTTACAACAGTAACTCTGAAAACGATACAAATCTGCGGAAGCGTTTACAACTTGAATTAAAACTCACAAGAACATTCTTAATTAAAATTCTTCATGCGTCGACTATCAGCCCAAAAACTGGCGTCTGATTCTTCTTTCTCTATTTCTTCTCCTGATTTATCTAGGAAGGGTAGAGTAAGGGGTGAGTGATATGGTCGCCACTCAGCAAGTGGGGGCCGTTCGAGCACAACATAAAAATATTTACACAATTTTTGAAAATAACACGTAAACATATCATGCTTTTCATAACATATCATCATATTCATATCATAACAGCACTGTGATTCTTTCACCTTCTATGGTTTACTGATATCAGTTCCTAATTTTTAATCTTCTAAGGGGGCGAGGCCATAAAACGTTTCTATCCCACCGTGAAGGGCCATATGTTGGGATTCTCACCCATTTTCAGTGAATCCTCACAGTGCCAACACGTAACGTACCAAATTTCATAAAAAACGTAGAGACAGAAGGACAGTGCTCGACCGAAACTTTCGAAAACTAAATAATTCGTACGCCACATATTTTAAAACAATCCCACTTACCTTAAATTCTTGAAAAAAAACATGAAAAAGGCTAGGGTTCTTCGAAATTCCTACTTCACTGGCTGGACGGCGGCAGGGCTTCGCTGTGCTCGAAAATTCCTAAGGGGACTAGAGCACATATTTCGAAATTTGTGTGAGAATTTAGGTGTGATTTTTGAGCTTATAGGGTCCTCCTATTCATAGGGGTTGGCTGCTATCGTGATCAAGAGTTGTAGTTGCATTTGAACTCTGAATCAAATCTTCATCTAAAATCATGATCTATCCGTGACATTGTTCGAAATTTAAATCTTTTATCCCCCCTAAATTTCAAAATTTGCAAATACAAACACTGTTTAATTCGAATTCTAGAGATTTTATTATCTTTTGCTTGATCTTTTATCCCGGTATCTCAATCTCCACTTAAATCTTAGACCTTTATCTGCTAAATCTTCGAAATTCCTTAATAAATTCCTTGGATCGTGATAGATTTAATCACCCCAAAAGTTCAAGTACCGAAAATAATACCATATTAATTTTGAGCTTTAAAATTCTGCACACGATAAAATTATCTATACGACTTAGATAACTCAAAACAAATCTTATATTCTGAATGATTTAAATATTAATATCCCAGATTACACCATCCTAGCATAATCAAATTATTAATCTGATATTAGTCTGATATGATCACGCTTGTACAGAATCCCGGGTTTTACATAATCTTTGATTAGTGAATTAATTAATATATAATACTCAAAACCCTCCCCATTATCACACAAACTCACGCCTCAAAAAAATCAGAATACTTTCCCAAAAGCACACGACAACTCACACATCATATTTTGAAGAAAATTTCGAAGGGAGCTTCTAGGATTCAGCCTAGGGTCTTCCTCGTCGTTCCTCAATCGCCATCGAATATTCGTGCGTTTAAAACGCAAAGGCACGTCATACATCTCCTTTTCTCGTCTATCACATCGTATTATCGTTTAAAACATCGTTAGTATGAAAAGCATGACACCCATATTATTATTTTCGAAATATTACTCATACATGCCTTAAACTTATGAATTTTAATCCATAATCATGTTCTATACATGTGAAGGGGCTGCCATGATGTTACGTTATGATCAAGTAAAGTTTTTACATGAATTAGAGTCCTAGACACACACCAAACTCACGGAAATCACAAAAGAAACAAGCTGGAATCGATTTTGCTTTCATGGGGTTCGGTTTTATTGCATGGGTGGCTGGTTGGGTCGCGGCTTGGGGCCAGGGCTCGGCCAGGGGCTGGTTCAGTCGAGCATGGAGTCCTAACCATGTTGGGTTCGAGTTGTGAGGGCTGGGAGGACCCCTACCCAACTAGGACCCCTACCCGAGAAGCCCTTGTGCAGCACGCAGGTTGCGCGGCTTGTGCAGGGAGGTGGGCTCGGTCCAGGGCTCAAGGGCTGGGCTTGGGCGAGTCCTTAGGGTCCTAGGTAGGTGCACTAGAGGTTGGTTCAGGGGCTGGGGCGTCGGCTAGGTTTCTAAGCTCACAAACAAGAGTCCATGCAAGGAGGGTCTCTCGGCCACTGCATGATCATGGGAAGGGGGTCACGTTTTTGAGTTGTGGTCGATCCTAAGGGTTCCAAGGGTCCAGTAGGGTGCCTTAGGGGGTTGTTCAGGGTTTGGTCCACCATGGCTTGAGGGTGGCTCGAGATTTTCGCACCATGGCTCGAGGGGTTCAATCATAGGTCCAGTTAGTTTTTTTAAAGTCAAAAATAATTTAAACATGGCTCACGGGGGTCGAGTCATGATTCACAAGGGCCAAATAATTATTAAAAGTCTAAGTTTTAAATTTAGGAATTTTATTCTAAAGTTTGGGATTTTTCGGGATGAAAACGCCTTCAAATCGATTAATTAACGATTAATTAAAAAGTCTAGTATTTATGCCAAATAAAAATATGAGAAAATTCGTGTAAGCTTAAATAATTATTTGGGACATGTTAGAGTCAATGAAATCATGAAAAAGCCAGAAACGTGGAATTTTACGTCAGGGGTAAAACGGTCATTTTACACCTAAAAATTAGTAAACGTCATGGCAGTGCTCTGAAAGCTGTTTTATGCTATTATGATTATTTCAAATGTTTATGAAATTTTACATGATTAAATTATGATTTTTAAATGTCCATGGATTTTTATGAATTAATGTTGACATTTAAAATATATGTTGTATGCTTGGTTTCAAAAGAAAAAAATGATGTGTTAAGCATGATTTTATAAAGTGATGAAAATATGAAACGTTGAAGGAAGTAAAGTAATTGTGACTAATGAGGATATGACGATATGATTGATGATAGGCCAAGGCTCAGTTGACGAGTATATGTCGCTGCTGTCCCAGCCGCCCAGTACTGTGGTTACATGTAGATGGATCCATCGACTTTTTTAGGATTGATGAAAGTCACAATTAACGATCTGAATTCAATAAAAAAATATATGTTTATGATCATGATAAAATGATACATGTTATGATTGAGATAAATGAAAAAGGTTGAGGTTTATGTTATGCATGTCATGAAAATGTTATTTTTACGTAAAAGTATCTTTCACTGTTGTATGTGATTTTATACGTATTATTTGTTATAAAGATTATGGTGTATTGAATCTTTAGACTCACTAGGTGTGATGGATGCAGGTGAGTTTGAGGGAGGTCTTGATGGTTGACCTGACTGGACTGAAGGTGTACACGACCAGAGGACCAGCGCTTTTACTTTTCCGCACTTATGATTTATGATTACGATTTACATTAAAAGATTTTTAAGACTATTTATTTATACTTTTGAGTGGTTTTTGAGAGGATGGTACTTTTCACGTTTATTGCTTTTAGGTTTGATAAAACATTTGACGATTTTATGTTTTGACTATTTCCTTTGGATTTTCAAATACTATTTGGTTGATATTTTATAGTAAAATGGTGCAAAATATTTTATACAAATGTTTTTATGTATTATTGAGGGTCGGCCGTTTCATGTTAAGTTTTTCTAAAAAATATTTCTAGTAGTTTCAGTATAGGTTGATACTGAATATGGATTTTTATGTTAATGTTAGAAACGCGTTCCATGCTTGGTTTTAAGAAGAGGTATGTATATGCATGAGTTTTATAAGTGATGAATATGATGACATGTTTTCGAAGGAAACGAGTTGGTTGTGACTAATACGAATACGAACATGTAAGGCTAAGGCTCAGTGGACAGGTAAAACTGTTGCTGATGTCCTCGCCGCCGGGTACTGTTGTTATACGTAGATAGATCCATCAACATAGAGCTGATACGAAAGTCACAACTAATGACCTGAATTCAATAAGGAAAATTGAACACGTATATGTTGATATGATATGACATGATTTGAAATGAATATGTGTACGCTTATATTTATACTTTTGAAGATCATGAAACTTATGTTAATTACAGTACTTTTCATTGTTGCTTGATATCTATATGTACTTGTTATTACGGTTCAGGAGTGTTGAGTATTTAGACTCACTAGGTGTGATTGATGCAGGTGATCATGAAGATGTGGAGATTGTGTAGGCGGAGTTGGAGGTGTACATGATAACCCGATGATCTTGCATTCTTCCACATATTATGTTTAGGAGTCAGGGGTTTTAAACAGTAATTTCACATATTTATGATTTTCGTTTATGCTCTGTGATGACCAAAATTTTAGATATTCGTTGGTGTTCTTTTCTTAAACAGTAACTCCTCGATGATGTCACATTTTAAGATTTCGTGTAACTGTAGTTATTTTTCTAGTAAGTGATTTGATGAATTTTAAAGCGCATGATTAACTTATTTACATGTTTATGATCGTGTGTATTTTCGATTTTTTCGGTCATATTTATATATATATATATATATATATATATATATATATATATATATATATTTCAGTAGAAGATTAAGTAGTAGACATTACGTATTTAATTTTAATTTTTCAATTGTTTTAAATTAAAACACGATATCTGATAATATGGTTCAATGGTATTAAATAATCTCTCTTGTTTGATGTGATAAAATATTTGTATAAAAGATAGGTGTAATGCCCGAGATTTAATTACTGTAATAAGACGTTGATTAATTGATAGAATTGAAGTTGCAAGAGCTCGAAAGGAGAAGCCGGGCATCGGTGTAATGCAAGATCAATATTTGTACAGATCTGTTGGCGCCCGAGCGGTAGAAAAGGGCCGCCCGAGCGCCAATACATCAAAATATTGGATTTTGGACAGAACGTATGGCGCCTGAGCGGTAGTTTATGACCGCCCGAGCGCCAGAGTTCAATAAGAAAAATGTTGGGCAGAAGGTTCCGCGCCCAGGGCGGTAGTTTGTGACCGCCCGAGCGCCGCCTGGAAATTGTTAAGAATAAGACACGTATCTTAGCATGCAATGTGGATATATATATAGATATAACAAGTTTCAATTTCATCAGAACGTTGGAAAAGGAATCGAGAAGCTCCGAGAAATATCCTTACGCCTTTTATCGTGTAGATTTGTGATTTACGAAAGATCCGTCCATCTGATTTTCAATCGACTTCAGTAGTGTATTTCTATCGACAAGAGCTTCAACTGGACGTAAGTTTTATTACGTTTTGATACGATTTGAAATTGTGACATTGCCAGAATCAAATATGATTGATATATAGTGTTCTTGACATAGTAGACATCGTATAATTGAAATCAGATCGAAGAACAGACTGATTATGCAATTGTTATGAATTCTCATAGTTGATTTGATTGTTATTAGACCCATGTGATATCAGAATTATGTTGTTATTGATTATAAGTTGTACCGATATTGATTATGAAGTCCGGTATTATATCTGTGATGTTGAGATTGACGGGGTTATCGAGACTGTATCGTTATACCGTCGAAACATCAATGGGTTGATATTGATCAGATTCAGTAGTGACTTCGATTATATCGTGATATCGTCGATATGGATTAGATTGTATCTTGATTCGATATTGATTAGATTATGTGTGATTTGAATATTGATCAGAATAGATTTGGAATTGAGTTGCATATTGAGATTGTGCCTATGCGATATTGTATTTCAGATTGATATGGACAGATTTGACTTCGAGACTTCGACTTCGTCAGACCGCGAAGACAAAGGTATAAATTAATGTTGAGTTGAGATTGCACAACTCGAGTGAGGTTTGGCTCGAGTTTCCCTAAATCACATACTTTACCTTATTGTATTGATTTGATTGACGTACTTGTTCTCTTGATTTATAGACAGCAGGTATTAGACGAGTAATCTTGTGACAGAAGTTCCTGATAGTGGTGGGATCGCCACAGGCATATTGCACGATGTCACAAGATAGTGTATTGGCGATAGGACCACAGTCCATGACGGTTAGGTCAGAATACTAGATGTTTGGTTATATCGGCTTGGATAGAACTGGAGTCTTTTCTATTACTGTTGGTCGATATAGGAATACCGACATCTTTATATCTGGGTGTTATGGTTATATCGACGTGGATAGAACTGGAGTCTTTTCTATTACTGTTGGTCGATATAGGAATACCACATCTGGAAACCGGGATCCCTAGGCTAGGATTGAGTCTAGTCTAAACTGTGGAGTCATGAGTCTAATTGACAGTTATATTGATTTATGTTGATTATGTTCCTGAATATGGTACATGATGAGTTATGTTCCTGATGATTGTACATGTTTAGAATAGGATTTATTCTTGATATGGATTTATATTCTGATCTGAATACATGTTAGAAATATCTGTTATATGCTTTTATATTGTTTTTATGATTGCATGTATACATGATTTATACTGAGAATGTAATTCTCACCGGAGTTATCCGGCTGTTGTCTTGTTTGTATGTGTGCATGGCAACAGGTGGGATAGGATCAGGGTCAAGAAGAGAACGCGGCTGGACTAGATAGCGTGGAGATCCGGGCTTCGAAGCAACTTAGGATTCAGCACTGATATATAGTTGAACCTAGTTAAATTCTTGTAGATAATAAAAGATTTGTATGTTTATGTTTAATATGTAATTTGAATTGAATTACATTACGTTTCCGCTTTGTATTTTAAAAAAAAAGAAAAAAATTTAGATCCTGTTTATTATAATTGTTTGAATTATTCCTAAAGACGATTAAGGAATGAATTAGTGTCCGGGTCCCCACAACAGGTGGTATCAGAGCATTAGGTTCCAGAACAGTAGGTTCTAGAACTGTAGGTTCTTGAGATTGAGATAGAAGAGAGGGAGCGGGGTAGATTGAGTTTTCTTTCCTGCATGTGATTGCTAGCATGTGATTTACTTATAATGTTGACTTACATTGTGTATGCTAGCATGATATTATGTTTACTGCTTTTAAATACATGTTACCTGAATACCTGAGTTGATTTGGTAATATGTCTGATTTGAAAATAAATCAGAACCAATTCTCGATCAGAGGTAAGCTGATCAGAAAGGGACTGAGATTGATTTATCTCATGTGATGGCTAACTCTTGTGGTAAGCAGATATACCTCATCGAAGAATTCCTGAAAGAGGTAGTACTTCGATTGATCAGATGGATGAGACATAAACTTTGATGGAAACACAGATGAAGAGGTTTCAATCGTTTCAACCGCCGATTCTGAAGGGTAATGAGACGCCAGTGGAGTGTGAGAATTGGTTAGATGATATAGAGATACTGTTTGATTCACTTGATTATCCAAATGAACAGAGAATTAAACTGGTGCCCAATCAGTTACACGAGGTCGCTAGGAGTTGGTGGATTACAACCAAAAGAGTATTAGAACAGCCGGGTACGGTGATTACGTGGGAAGTCTTTAAAGCTGAATTTTATCGAAGATTCTTCTCAGGATCGTACCGAGAGGACAAGAGAGCAGAGTTTGAGAATTTGAGACAAGGCCAACTGAATATTGAAGAATATGTTGCTAAATTCTCTACTCTACTGCGTTTTGTTCCTCAGATAGCTGGGAATGATGAAGCTGTAACTGAGCAGTTCATCAAAGGATTGAATTCAGAGATAATTGCATTGATAAATATGCACCAACCCTACCATTTTGCTGATGCTTTGAGTAGGGCAAAGAGAGCTGAGGTGAGTCTGATTCGACAACGAGAAAGGTGGGATGTGATCCGACCCCAGACACAGCAATCCCCTCTCAGATTTGATAGTGGCAGTATGAGTGGGAAGCAAGATTGGATGAAAGCTCGAAAGAAACAGTTTAAGAAGTTAGGAAGTGGACCGATTGGTTCATCTAGCTCCAGTGGTTCTAGCCCGAGTTATACTGGAGTTTATTGCAGGACTTGCGGAGGGAGACATTCCACAAAGCAATGCCAGGGAGTGACTGGTAGTTGCAATATATGTAGACAGCCGGGACATTTTGCTAGAGTCTGTCCGCAGAGAGGTTCCCGAAGATTTCAGGGAGCAGAATCATCTGGTGGTAGTGATCGAGGAACAGACTCAGGACACACGTGATGATATAGTGGCAGTATGGATCTTTGTCCCTTTTGGGGAGAGGAATTGATATCAGTGAATTCTGTGATATATTGTATACTACAGTAAAAAGAGAATGTGATTGAATTAGATTGTGTTGTACTTGTGTTGTCTGATTCTGACTACATTACTGATATTGATATGCTAACAAGTACAGAACTATTATAGATTCTTGCCAGGAGATGGTAAGATTCGGACCTGAAATGACCAAAGAATGAATGATATACGGTAAGGATTCTCGATTTTGAATTCCTTTATATCCGTATTATGTATGATTCGATGATTATCGAAAATAATGGAGTAATTCCTTATGTATTCAGTTGATTACTGGAGTTGAACCTATCAGGGAATGATTTGCCAGTAGCAGGAGAGTTGCTATAGTCGTTCCAGATGAAATTCCGGATTTGTCCTATATATGGAAAGCGATTTCAGCCTTGATTCGATATCAGGTATGGGTTTCATTTTAGAATTCTGTACAGAATGATATTGATTGAATTGAAAGAATTGAAATGTCAGTTAGAAGGTTTACTGCCCGAGAATTAGTGTTACATCTGATTATGTGTTTCTCTGTAAAATACTTCAGTCCTGTGTATGGGTTGATAAATCCTGTATTCAGAAGTGTTCGGATGACTTTATGCTCGTTTTATCCATGATATTTTGATATATTCGCAGGGTATGATTGATTGAATCGAACAGTTGAAATTTTATTGAATATTCTGGGAACTGAGATTGTTGTATATAGAATTGTTCAGATATGAATCTTTATTGTAACAGAGGGTATTCAGAGTCTATGATATCTGAAGATAGTATATTGACTGACTATAGCACAGTTGAGACCGTGATCTGTGGATGAGAACGACATTGAAAATGGCAGAACTTCATAAATGTCAGAAATGTCAGAAATTGCGTTTTATGTGTTTACTAGATTAGTATAAATGATTGGTATTTTGAATCCGATCCGATATTGGTGTTATTCTGAATCCGTATTTGATGCCGATTGTTATGAACCGTTGAGATTTTATACAGTTCAAGCCGACTCAGAGTTGATTTTGAGAATTACAGCAGTTCAGAAGTTTGATCAGACTGTTCAGAACTTGATTTCGATAGTCAGAACAGTGCGTCGATTAGAATACCAGGTAGGTAATATTTTAGTGTATATAACTAGCTGATTTGTTTGTCCCAGATATTTCGAATTTGAAATGACAGGTATTGTCAGATGCACACAGTAATAGATTCAGTATTATTCTGGTAACAGGAAATGTGTGATAATTCGAACGGACAATTTTGGATGTAAACAAATGAAATCAGTTATGTCAGAATTTGTATTGAAATGTCTAAATCGCTGACAGATGAAGACAGAAAGATAGAAACCAGGAGATTGGTTATACAGATTATCGATTCTTGAATAGAAATGGGGGTACATTTCTATGAATTTCGTGATGAAACTATCGAAAATCTTGCTATGACGGTGATATGATGTGATTATTATTGAACGATTGTTCAAATCTGCGGATGTTATATTGTACAGGATGACGTATAGATATGATCAGACGACTTAGATGTATGTCAGAAAAGGGGTCAGATTGTATTGAATGCCAGAGTGATTATATCATACCGTGATTTTTGATTGATTTTGTACTTTTGACAGAATGTATAGCATGATTTTTCATCTATGGTTTATAGATTGAAGGATAGTCGGAGTAAACTATCTAGATACTGGATACCTGATGTCTTGTCACTTTATGAATTATGGTACCATAATAGCTATCAGATGAATATCGAAATAGCTTTAGTTGAGGTATTGTATAGTGAGAACTACAGATTTCTTTTGTACGGGGATGGTATCGTGATGATACTTGAGATTGGATCTGATAGGATCAGGAATCTGATAGTGAAAATAAAACTGATTCAGAAGCAAATGAAGATCGCTCGCAAATGGGATATGGAATAAGCCAACGTCGGATGATGACTGTTGGTATTTGAGGCCGAAGACTGAATATATCCTTGAATAGGATTAACAGATGATGATGTTGATTTGTTATAAGCTGTTGATGGGTATATACGGATGTTGTATAGCCAGTATTGTAAGATTAATTCTGTTAGAGCTATTTCGAGTGGTATTATGATATTATACTTCTTGAATGATTATTCCAGAGTAAAATCAGAGATTCGTGAAAGAAAGATATTTCGGAATGAAGAATATTCCGCTGTTGGAAGTACAGTACAGTCATCAGGGCATCAAAGAGGCTACCTGGAAGACTGAGTCTGATATGAGGTAGCGATGTTCCGAGTTATTACACTGAAAGGAGTTATGACTGATTCTATTATACATTTCTTTCTTTATCTGATTTGATTGCCTGTGATTTCGGGGACGAAATCGTATCTTAGGGGGGGAGAAATGTAATGCCCGAGATTTAATTACTGTAATCAGACATTGATTAATTGATAGAATTGAAGTTACAAGAGCTCGAAAGGAGAAGCCGGGCGTCGGTGTAATGCAAGATCAATATTTGTACAGATCTGTTGGCGCCCGAGCGGTAGAAAAGGGCCGCCCGAGCGCCAATACATCAAAATATTGGATTTTGGACAGAACGTATGACGCCCGAGCGGTAGTTTATGACCGCCCGAGCGCCAGAGTTCAATAAGAAAAATGTTGGGCAGAAGGTTCCGCGCCCGGGCGGTAGTTTGTGACCGCCCGAGCGCCGCCTGGAAATTGTTAAGAATAAGACACGTATCTTAGCATGCAATGTGGATATATATATAGATATAACAAGTTTCAATTTCATCAGAACGTTGGAAAAGGAATCGAGAAGCTCCGAGAAATATCCTTACGCCTTTTATCGTGTAGATTTGTGATTTACGAAAGATCCGTCCATCTGATTTTCAATCGACTTCAGTAGTGTATTTCTATCGACAAGAGCTTCAACTGGACGTAAGTTTTATTACGTTTTGATACGATTTGAAATTGTGACATTGCCAGAATCAAATATGATTGATATATAGTGTTCTTGACATAGTAGACATCGTATAATTGAAATCGGATCGAAGAACAGACTGATTATGCAATTGTTATGAATTCTCAGAGTTGATTTGATTGTGATTAGACCGATGTGATATCAGAATTATGTTGTTATTGATTATAAGTTGTACCGATATTGATTATGAATTCTGATATTATATCTGTGATGTTGAGATTGACGGGGTTATCGAGACTGTATCGTTATACCGTCGAAACATCAATGGGTTGATATTGATCAGATTCAGTAGTGACTTCGATTATATTGTGATATCGTCGATATGGATTAGATTGTATCTTGATTCGATATTGATTAGATTATGTGTGATTTGAGTATTGATCAGAATAGATTTGGAATTGAGTTGCATATTGAGATTGTGCCTATGCGATATTGTATTTCAGATTGATATGGACAGATTTGACTTCGAGACTTTGACTTCGTCAGACCGCGAAGACAAATGTATAAATTAATGTTGAGTTGGGATTGCACAACTCGAGTGAGGTTTGGCTCGAGTTTCCCTAAATCACATACTTTACCTTATTGTATTGATTTGATTGACGTACTTGTTCTCTTGATTTATAGACAGCAGGTATTAGACGAGTAATCTTGTGACAGAAGTGCCTGATAGTGGTGGGATCCCCACGGGCACATTGCACGATGTCACAAGATAGTGTATTGACGATAGGACCACAGTCGATGACGGTTAGGTCAGGACACTAGATGTTTGGTTATATCGACTTGGATAGAACTAGAGTCTTTTCTATTACTGTTGGTCGATATAGGAATACCGACATCTTTATATCTGGGTGTTATGGTTATATCGACGTGGATAGAACTGGAGTCTTTTCTATTACTGTTGGTCGATATAGGAATACCACATCTGGAAACCGGGATCCCTAGGCTAGGATTGAGTCTAGTCTAAACTGTGGAGTCATGAGTCTAATTGACAGTTATATTGATTTATGTTGATTATGTTCCTGAATATGGTACATGATGAGTTATGTTCCTGATGATTGTACATGTTTAGAATAGGATTTATTCTTGATATGGATTTATATTCTGATCTGAATACATGTTAGAAATATCTGTTATATGCTTTTATATTGTTTTTATGATTGCATGTATACATGATTTATACTGAGAATGTAATTCTCACCGGAGTTATCCGGCTGTTGTCTTGTTTGTATGTGTGCATGGCAACAGGTGGGATATGATCAGGGTCAAGAAGAGAACGAGGCTGGACTAGATAGCGTGGAGATCCGGGCTTCGAAGCAACTTAGGATTCAGCACTGATATATAGTTGAACCTAGTTGAATTCTTGTAGATAATACAAGATTTGTATGTTTATGTTTAATATGTAATTTGAATTGAATTACATTACGTTTCCGCTTTGTATTTAAAAAAAAAAAGAAAAAAATTTAGACCCTGTTTATTATAATTGTTTGAATTATTTCTAAAGACGATTAATGAATGAATTAGCGTCGGGTCCCCACAACAGGAGATTTGTATCCGGAAAATTACTATTATGATATTATATGTTTTTTTTTTTGTGATTTTGATTATATATATTATTAAATTTTAGTTTTAATATTTTATCTTTAAATTTTTGGAATTTCTTTTATTTTTCATTTGAATTATCGTAAAATAATACACATGTCGATGCTATATTGATATCAGAGCAATAACTCAATGAATTTTCAATATTAATATTATTTTTATAAATATAATTTAAAAAGAATCGAGAGCAATTTTTTTAAAAAAATTTAAGGTAGATCACAAAATTGATTTTATAAACATTATTCATTTGATAAATTTAGGTAAAGATTTACTTTGCTCATCTTATCGAACGCCCCGACCTCGCTCGCAATTGGAGATGGTGGCAATATCGCTGTACAAAGGGAACCTGCACAAAGTGCCCGACGTGCCCCGCCGGTGGCCTCGCCCCACCACCAACATCTCGCTCAAGGACTTCAAAATCCTGCTCCGCCGCCGCTCCAGAGCCCTTGCCCGCATCCGATCCTCCACTCACGCTACCCCGGCTTCAATCCCTACCCCTGCCTCAAATTTGACCCCTATCAATATCAATTCTCGGCCAGATCCAATCCCGAAGGATAATGATTTGGACAATAATCGCGATGGAGGCCATGGAGACGATGATAATCCCAGTACCGGACCTGAATTGCCACGGCAGGAGGATTTGAAGGATGTGATTGGGGCGAAGGACGTGGAGGTGAATGAGGATGCTTTGATGGAATTGGTGGAGAAGAGTGACGCGATAGTGGAGGAGGAGGAGAAGAATGAGGAAACTGGGAAGAACGAGGACAAAACTGAGGTTGTTAATAATACGGAGGACGAGGTAATGAAGTTCTTGTCTTGTTTTTGAGATTTTTTTTAATGTAGTTATCTTCTATTGATTTTTAAATCATGTGAATATGCCAATCTTTGGGGTCTGTTATGGAATTTTGCATGTAGGAGGTATAGTGGAGATCACATTTATAACCGTTGTAAGTTTAAATGCATGTGTTGTTGGTGGATGATGTTTCTGCGATAAATGTAAGATAAGTTTATTGTGAGAAGATCTGTGATTGTGATGGATTTTTAAACTTGACGTGAAATTTGTGGTGGCAAAGAGTCTGAGCAGCAATATTACTAATTTTATGCTAGTCTACAGGAGATAGGAAATTGAGTTGATATGCTGTATATGGGAGATCAATTTGGATGGATTCGCGTTGATTTTTATGAGATTAATTTATATCTAACAAAATTTTAGATAATGAGTTTTAACTATTCTTTTCAGGGTGTGCATAATTTTTGCTGAAGATGATTTATAATGCATGCACGGAAAATCACAGAAGTTGTATGCATATCAGTATAAGCACTTTGCGTTCTTCATTTAGTTTAAAATTAGGCAGTTCACTTCCATTATAAAAATTGTTTTTCCTAATGACATACATAAGAAAATACAAATTGAGAATTCTTATAGGTTGTTGGATGAGCATTTTGGGACATGGACAGTGTGCTGTGTCAAGTATTGCAATATTCTTATACTCTTGTTTCTAAAGACCTGGCCAAGATAGTTGAAATATTGATTTTAGGATGAAGACACGTACGATGATATGAACATCATTTAAATGTTAAGACTGAAGCCAAATGCTGCCTTTTTTAATCGTTTAGGTATTTTGGGCTTGAACTTTGGCTTTGAAGGACAAGCATCATTTTGGAAATAATAAACCTGAACTGTGGACTGATATTAAAATATTCTATTTTCCCCTATTTTTTTCTCTTTTTTTTCTTCTTTTTTTGGGGTGTTGTTAAGGGGGAGGACTTGGGTAGGGGACTGGGTCTTTGCATGGGAGATTGATTTATATATTGAACGTTTAAATACCACCTAATTTTAAAGTCTATTGCACAAGTAGTTGTTGAGTATCAGGCAGGTAAGTCCGTGTTTTAAATCATCCGTGCTGTTGGAGTTGAGCCTTTTGACCTTAAATTTGACAGTCTTGGTTCACATAAACCTTGAATAAAAGATAACTCTAATATTTAGTCTAGTATATTACTGATTACACACCTGTCTTTTACTTCTCAATATTGCAGTCAATATTTGTCATATTCTTTTCTTTCTTTTTAGAGAGTCAAACCGGAAGATGCTATAAATGATAAAGAGAAAAGACGGAAGGAGATCGAGGAGAAATTGGAAATTTTGAATGAGAGAAAACATAGTTTAGTACAAGTGCTGAAACAGGTAACACAAATTTTCTTGGTGTTGCGAAGGATATATATTCTGGGTGCTCTTTGGCTTTTTCTAATCGTACTGCATCTGTTTTTTTTTATACTTGAAATAGTCATACTCATGCAGTGGAATGTGGTGACAGATTCTGACTGCAGAAGAACAGTTAAAGAGACAGAATAGTATGCAAGGAACCTCTGGTCGTCCTCCTCTTCCACTACAAGTAGATACCACGACTGATACAGGGTCAATGTCAAGGGTTAACACCCCTAAAATGGTCTCAGATAGAATTCCTTGTGGCGATTTGGATGGAGGAGAATCAGATGATGTATTAAATCATAATATCCATCCTCGCCATGTGCCACGCATGAGCAGCACTTCACCATCGTCAGATTGTCAACAGCGGAAGCCTCCCCCTAACGTGGTAAGTGTCTCATTGGTTTTAGAGACTACTGTTTTATCCCCTTATCCGTCCGCACATGCTCATGTAATAGTGCTTTTTTGAAAATTGAGCCCCCTATTACAAAATATATATTATAGTTTTCGCTTTTGCGATGAACAATATAGGGACATGTTATGTTGTTTTGATTTAGGCATGGAGCAGATAAATTCGTTTTTCTCCTAGCAGGTACCTCTAACTCATAGAAATTCGCTGGGGGTTGCTGGTAGTCCCAGTCCTTCACGATTTGCACCTGCTGGGCAAGTACATTCTTCGGTCTCTGTCACAGGAACAAGTTACATAGCCTCCTCTCCTTCACCTGCAGCATCAGGTGGCACTTCCGTTTTCAGAGATGGCAGGCTTCCGAGTCCCTGGAATTAGACATTTATTTGTGCTGCACAAACTATTCTTGTAGGTTGGCTCGGAATTTCTTACATATTTTGTTCTAAGTGAGAAATAAAACCTGCTAGCTTTATGCTGTTATTTTTTCCTTTGATAGAAACTAACAGAAACTGATCGGTACCAATGTCTAGATATGTTGTATGTGTGTGATTGACGTAGTAATCGAAAGTTCCCCTCTCATGGCTGTATCGTTGTGTTTACGTTGCTTTTGGAGGTTTCAAGAAGTTTATATGTACGTTTCATAAGATTTTAAAATGTTTTAGACCTGCCAATGCTCTGTGGAAGCAAATATAAATTTTGTGGTTCTTGAATGCAAACTCTGTGTAATATCAATATTTTAATTGTATTTCTAAAGTAGCTTTTTTATACCCGAAGATTTTTATCATAATTTCTGGGATAAAAAGATTCTAAATATCTCTCTGAAATTGGTTTTTATTTTTTTAGAAGTTTTATGGTTACGAAGATATTTGAATAAGAAGACAGCACCAAATATCAATCTAGTATAACAAATAACTTGGATGGGAGGTGAAATGTAGGCCAAGATTCAATCTTCCATTCCTCTTATTAATGTATCTCATGTCCAATTTAATTTATTACGTATCTGTTTTATCCTTTTTTAAGTATAGGGAAATTAAACATTCCAAAAACGCTTCATTTATATTATATGTATGCGTAAATCAATCTCAATCACAAAATCACAAATCAAGAAAATGGCATTTTCTCTTGCCAAAGTAATCTTTTTCATTCATCTAATTCTTGTTACCAACGGATTGCTCTTTGCCACAACCAATGGTTTACCCCTCCAAGAAGTATGTCGTCGATGCAAAGATGAAAAGTTTTGCTTATACGATTTTGGTTCAAACTCACGCACAAGATTTGCCGATTACCCATTGCTCGGAAGAATTGCCATCGGCACCGCGCAAGTTCTTGCGACACATACACAGATGAAGATTCATAACTCCTTGCTTTCAGCAACTGATCCTAAGCTAAAAGGCTTTCTGGGCCTGTGTGAAAACGCCTATGTCACTGTTATACGTAGTTTGGCAATGGTATCGGATGATTTGGATGGCGGGCGGTATCGTGATCTTCGCGTGCACGCCGTAATAACTGCTGAAGCGGGTCAATATTGTGAGAGTTTGTTCAAGAGCCCCTATAAATCCCCTGTAGCTGGGGATGATTTGAAGTTGAATCTTTTGTGTGATATTATAGCGATCATCGCTGATGATCTTAATGCAGGAAAAAGAGTTTGATACTGTTGATCGATAAAGTCACATACAATTTTGCATATATGTTTGCTGAACTCTCTATATATATACATCAAGGAGAGGTATCTTTCGTTTTCCTATTGTTTCGACCTATTACATATACAAGCAACAGCTCGCACACAATCCGTGTAACATATATATTATAATTATATATATATATATATATATGTATGTATATTGCCATGTAATTAAGATGATTTTGTTTTACCATTATAAAATATTAAAATGTGAATATATTCTACAAAATTAAATATGTATTAAGAGTTAAAAGTATGAGGACAATTTTAAAATTAAAATAGGTTTCACCAAATGTTGTTACTATTCAATGCCTCCCACCAAATCGTTGTTGGCCCCTCGTCAAATTACAATGTTATGATATTATCTTTATTTTAATATAAATCAAATTAATCAAAAATATGATTAAGCTCCAAATAATTCTTACAAATACAAAACTTTACAATCATGCAACACATACGCCTCGTATATAGTGTGTATAACTGTGTGTGTCAATAGTTAAATCAATTTATGAATTTATAATGTTTTCGGTCTCTTAACATTAATTCAACCTTGACAACTAGACAAAAACTCGTGTGAGACAGTCTTATGGGTCGTATCTCTTGAGACAGATCTCTTATTTGGATCATCAATGAAAAATATTACTTTTTATGTTAAGAATATTACTTTTTATTGTGAATATCGGTAGGATTGATCCGTCTCACAGATAAAGATTCGTGAGATCATCTCACAAGATATATACTCTAACAACTGAAGGAAAAGGGCACTGAAACATGGCACAATTTTTTCCCCAAAATTGGATACTTCTCTGTTTCTCTTAACAAGATAATAATTATTTGTGAGCAAAACCATTTTAGTTTCTCTTACATTATTTTTTAATGATGAGTTGATATTTGCGAAAAAAACTTTAAATTTCATAGGAACTGTTTTTTAAAAAGATAGAATCAACAATAGAAATAGAAAAAGGTATTTCACCATAATTAAGTGCTAATTTTTACTTTCATTCATATTGAGCGATTGTAATAAGGGAGTGTTTTGCAACCTCTAAAAAATGATTATCGATTTTTTCTTCACAAATATTTGAAGACAAAAAAATCATAATTAGTTTTTTTGAAGTTGAAAACACTGCCTAAATAATTGAACAAACTATTGTAACAGGCAAATTACCCAACCTAATTTAATATTGTCTGAAAAAATATTGTCTCATTTCCCTTGAAAAGATATTTTCATTTCGTCGAAACTTGATTTTTTATCATAAAAATATTCAAAAATATATAACAAATTTTTTGAATATTTTTGTGATAAAAAATCAAGTTTCAACATTTCTTTTTGAATTACAATGGGGGTAATATATGCAAGTAAAATCAAATTTTAATTAAAGTTGGAGTAAGGTATCATCAATCTTTTATTGGTGCAACCAATTTTATTTAATCACAATAATCTTCAGTTCTAATTTCTTCAACCACTCTTTCACGTTGAAACCAAGCAAAATAGCAAAAGTGACCCATTACTAGCTATACAACACCACATCTTAATTCATTTTTATCTAATCCGATGCTAATGGAATCTGTATCAAATGTTAATGCATGAATCAATGCTTGTAATAAAATGGACATGATATGGTCTATGCTCACCGGTGTCTTCTCGAAGAAAAGAAATGGCAAAGGCACCAACGCTACGGAAGACAAAGAGTGCTCGATATGTTTGTCGAGTTTGAACGGAGGCGGCGATGCATGGATATTGCCTTGTTTGCATGAGTTTCACAGGGTTTGTGTGGAGAGATGGCTTGGTTTTTCTTGCAGAAAGACGTGCCCGATTTGCCGGTTTCCGATGCAGGATTATGCTATGGAAGATGAGAAGAAGAGGGACACAAGACAACAATGCTTCACTGAGGATATGGTGATTTGGTTCTCTTCTTTTCACATTGCTGGTTTTTGATGGTTTTCTGTTTTTCACTCTTCCTTTTAAAAAAAAAGATTTCTTTTCTTGTTACGCATATTAATTTCTGATGAAGAACTCTAACGTACTGAGAAACTAACGATATTCATGATTACGTAGTTGTGAGCAAATGTTCGATTTTTTTTCCCTTAATGTATCTGAAAATAATAGTTGGAGTCCATAATTTATAGAATATGTGATATTATGAATTCCAATTATTTATAGAATCCACAATGTAAGCACGAGAGAAGTGATCATAATAAAGGTATCTAGCCAAATTTATCCCTTTGATTAGCTGATGTTTGATTATATAGTCGAAACACACCATGCATGTCATAAAAATTATAAAAACTCTTGTGAGACGATTTTATAGATCAATTTGTGACACATATTTTTTATTTATGTCACCATGAAAAATAATATTTTTGAAAAAAATAATATTTTTGATGCATGGCATAACTCGTCTCATTAACAAAGATTTGTGAGGCCGTCCAACAAGAAAACTACTTAAAATAAATAGTATCACTATACAAAATGGTTAGGTCTCTTGTGAGACGGTCTAACGAATCTTTATCTGTGAGATAGATCAAGCCCTATCGATATTCACAATAAAAAATAATTTTCTTAGCATAAAAAATAATATTTTTTCATGGATGACCTAAATAAGAGATTCGTCTCACAAAATACGATCCGTGAGATCGTCTCAAACAAGTTTTTGCCATACAAAATGAAGTTGGGTCTACATATAGGTGAAAAGGGTGAAGTTTTGTGGCATTTGTAAAATAATATTTTGATAAGAATGAAAATTACAGCGTTGGTTGCTGCAAAATTTGAAAAAGATAATGATTTTAAAAATAAAGGAGGAAGATAAGGAATAATAAAAACTTGAATAATATGGAGTGAAAGAAGTTGATAAGCGGTTTATGCAATTTTCAAATTAGAGGTGATAATGGATTCAATCAGACAGTGGAGAGAGTGTAATTTTGAGTTGACATTTTTGCTCGTGTATCTTTCTAGGTTAGATATGTAATTTGATATTGGTGTTATATTGATGGACCAAATCAGTTAGCGTAGATACCTCAAGTTTAATATATAGTAATAATTATTTTATTATACGAGGGTGGGTTTTTTTCCCGCTACCACCTATGATCACACCCAGGGCCTCTCCCTGTTGGGATAAGTTTACTTTTACTGATGCTTGTTTTTTATACAAATTGTCAATAGTTGTTACGTTTATATTTGGGGCTGACCAAATATTTTCTTTTTCACATTGATCAAGGTGAGAAATATTGATGGATACTCAAGTAAAAGTCGATGCATGAATAGCGAGAAAAGTTTGAAGTTTTTCGGCTTCCTCGATCGAAAATGGGAACCAAATTATTCTCGATTTATACAAAAATAACATATAGATTCATTGAAAAGAATTATATATACTTCATGATTGTATGAAAGATATAAATTGACAAATCAAATCATATAATGACATGATATTCACTAGAAATATAGGGTTCGATTCCAGCAGGTGATACTAGTCCGAATGCAGACCTCGAATTCATTCTAGGCTTGAAATCACAAAGGAGACCGTTAGAAGAGGGCCGGAAGGGTGTCCCGGCGTAGCCCCTCCAACACTCAAGTCAAGGTACTGATAATAAAATGAGAGAGCAGCTAGGACACTGCTGAGAATCAATATATGGAATGAGTGAATTGGACTGTTCAAATATAGTATTTATAGAAGCGCACATAAGATCTATCATGGGCCACTACCTAGGTTAAGAATGGACCGAGGGTCCAAAGCCTTGTTTGGTGATAAGTGCATTTTATGCACTTAAATTATCCTTATACTTCATATAGATTGTTAGTCTTTTTGGGCGGAATTACGCGCTTTTGTTATTTTTTTGGTGTGATTGCAGGAACCTAGGTAAGACTGTCATTCGGGCGCGAAAGAAAGTGAAAATGGCACCTAGATGAGAAACATGCAAGACGCCCGGGTCTGAAGACAGTGAGGCGCACCGTAGCGAGGTAAAATACGGCGAGTCTCGTGCATATACGCCACTCATGGCGCGCATATGCGCGAGAGACATGAGGCGAGACCAGTGAGCAGCGCGCATATGCGCTGAACTTGTGCGCGCACATGCGCGCGAGAAGAATGCCAACATACAGAAGGACCCGCGCATATGCGCGAGTCTTGGGCGCGCATATGCGCGCGGCGCTACATTCAGAATTAAAAAGGGTTTCGCGTGGATTTTAAAGGAGGTTCGAAATATTCTTGGCACAGCCGTGATATCATTCGAGAAAAGGAGAAAAAGTGAGAGCGCACGGAGCACGGGACGCGAAGAACAGAGATAAAAGACGTAGGATCCGGACACGGAGACGCACTTTCATCTCTCGCCAACACGTTCTTAATTCGGTTTCTTACTTTTATGTTTTTAATGAATACAAACAGGTTTTGTATTAATTTAGATTCGAGTATGAACTAATTCCATTATCTAGAGATTGATGTAGTCTTGGTTGAACCCATGTTATTGATGTTTTGAATTTTCATGAATTAATTCATCGTATTTATTTGTGATTTCTTGTCATTAATGCTTTTGAATTACTGGCCATAATTCGACTGATCTAATAATTGTGATCTAACACTTGAGAGAGGTGATCGAAACTAGGACAGGGGAAATCGCATCGTCAGATGTGTATAACGTGCAAAAGACGTATAACTTTGGCGAATCCATAAGAGAACATTGGTTGCATTTATTACGTGTACTTGATTTTGAATAGACATATTAAAATCGGTAATAGGTAATACAATTATATTTATCACTTGAAAAAGGGAATAGAAAATATTGTTTGTTCTTGGTTAATAAATACGATGCAATTTAATAACATGTTAATTAATTTTGATTTAGCATAGGGGAAACCAGATGAAATCATATCTCTAGATTTATTTACTCATTGAATTTCGACTGTGTGCTAGAATTAGCAAAAATTGTTAGTTTCTCTGAATTGATTATACATCAACTCTTTGATTTTTCTAAATAAAGTTGAATTATGTCAATTATGGTACTTGGTATACAATTTAAATAATTACTCTTCGTGGGATCGATATCTGTACTCAACCCAGTACTAAAACTTGACACCGTACACTTGCGGTAGTGAAAATACGCAACATTTGGACCTGATCTTAATGAAACTATTCATGGGGTATCACTAGTCTCCCCCTCCCAAGTCGAACTGAATCGCAGTTTCGAAGTTTGATTAATTACGTTGCCCTTGGTTTACAATATGTGAGTTACACATTCTTCCTCTACTGCTCACTAGTCTCCAAAAACTTAGAAACAAATTGAATCACCTTCCCGTTTTGGAAGAGCCAGATCTGCGTTGGGCTCCTCCACACCCACGCCTAATGCCCTTGCCTTACTCATGCTATTGTCTCATCTTTGCCCCTACCGCACACCTCACCAGCCAGCCCTCGACCTCGCCACTCCATCGCCTCGCCTGCCCACGCTTCACTTTCCCCTCGCCTAGCCTCGACAAGCCTCCCCTTTTCTAGCCCTCGCCCCTGCACCAGCTCTCGCCTCACCCCTCTGCCAGCCTCGCCTCTCGCCTGTAGTTAGCCCTCGCACTCGACCCATCCATCACCTCTCCTGCCACTCTTCCCTTTCCCCTTACCCAGCCTCGCAAAGCCTCCCCTTCGCTCATCCTCGAGCACTCGCTCTGGCAGCTTCTCTCCCGCACGCGCCTAGCCATAGCCCCTGCACTCGCACCGCGCATCGCCGTCCACACCCGCACACCCTCGCCCTTTGCTTGCCGCCTCCCCCAGCATCCCCTTCGCTCAGCCTCCCCCGCACCCTCGCCTGCAACTACTTCATCAGCTAGCCTCGCCACTCCAGTCCCGCCACTCCTCGCGCCACATGCCACAGCTCGCCCTCCTCGCCCCCATCTTCAAGGTCCTCTACTACGCTTTAGGTAGGAGAAACAAGTACTTCACTTACCCTTCCTACTTCAAGCACCTCAATCTCCTCAATTCAAGCTCTTCTACCTAGGGTCCAAACTTCACCCTGATCACCACCTCAAGCTCTTTTACTAGTGTAACGTACCGTAATTTTAAATATACTTAAACTTTGCGGAAAATAAAAATTTTTCTTAAATAAGTAATTCTCCTTCAAAATGCTATAAAAATTAAATGCTTGAACAAATATTTGAAATGTAAACGAACTTGCAACGAGTACTTGTTTAAAACAACATAAAGTAATTTCATTAAAAATCAGAGTAAACAATTTTACTATCCATAAAACTCTTAAAATTAAAGCGGTCCTCGGGTTAGACCTCCGCAATTTTATCATGCATAAAACTCTTGAAACTAAAGCGGTCCTCGGGTTAGGCCTCCGCACAGTCCAAGCCAACTACTGATCCCCGCCTCTCGTCTCCTCATGCTCGTCCTCACTTGCATCGATCAAGTCTAGTGAATCTAAATACTCAACATGTATAAACTTAGAATAGCAAGTAATACATAATAAATCAACATGCATTTTAAAGTAGCCCAAAACATATTTAAACTATGAGCATACTTACATAAATGTAGACGTGCCATCAATTCATAAACTTTTCATAATCGTACTTGCAACATACATACTTAAACATACATAATCATCATCATTTTGCATAGAGATATGTTTCAAAGTAAGTGATTCATAACATAATGCGTCTGATCAAACTAAACCACAATACTGGACTGGTAGGGATGTCCACTGCTACATACATAAGATCATCGGTCATGCTTTATCAGGTGGATTGGTCTCTGGTCATGCTTTACCGCTTCTCAATCCTGATCATTACCCGGTCATGCTTTACCGGGGTGGAGAGGTCCCCGGACACGTTCTTCGACTTCTAAACCTGTTCATAATTTGTCACAAGACAAATCGCATACCTCAAAAACATAAAACATTTTTTTTTGCACGTCGAACATACTTAGATAGCGTTGAAGGCTTCGTTGGATCTCGCTTGGGCTACTGCTGCACATACGTACTAATACATTATTCCAACAACTTAAAATTCCATAACTTAACCGTACAATTAAACTCACCACCAAAGTAATTAAATAACTTATGACTTTCTAGACCACACGGGACTTGACCACGTTTAATCAACATACTAAACCATGACCTCGAACCCTGAAACAATCTTCACATGGAGTATGAACATTTCCCAAGCAATGGAAGACACAGACCTCGCTTAAACCATGGTTCAACGTTCCCTATTAAAACTTCGTAACGTCTAATCTAACCCTCACTAAGCTTGGACATAATATCTAAACTTGAAGCTCGAAGACCCCTGAACCAGCGCCTAGGCGCTGAGGTGTAGCGCTGCAGCGCTTGGTCAAGCACATAGGCGCTACCAACCTAGCGCCGCGGCGCTACCCTGCACGAGGCTGCAGCGCTACTGCGCTAACCCTGCGCGAACCAAACCCCAAAAATGTCATCTTCTACCCATTCGCTTCCCTATGACTTCTAATGTAACCGAACCCATACCGACTGAAACAAAACACCGATTAGCGTCTGACCACAACCCATGACATACATAAACGCAGCAATGATCACCCGACGATTTCCAACAAAGCCCGCAACCAATAAAACTCAAGAAACATGAAGAACATATTTTATAACATCATAGTTTGAGAAGTCACACAAGAATGATCATAACTCACTCGTCTCTTGTTCGAAAATTACGAATTTACTGTCAAATCGAAGGTATAAAAAAGTACTACGTTTTGCATGTTGAAAGTTTTTCTAGAAAACCGACAGAAAATTCACAGGATTCGAAATTACAGCAAATTCAGTTTTTGAGATCTAAAAACTTGTCCAAAATCATTTCAACCATTTTTGCTCAAACTTTGCATAATATAACCGGATTTTTACACACAATAAGCATCAAAATACTTACTACGGCAAGATCGATGCAGAAAATAAAAGAATATACATGCATTTGCGTTAGAACGCATGAAGATAACGAATACCGACGAGGTGGATTACAGGAGATGATCGAGAGACGCTTGCTGCACGATTCTTGCTCGAAAAACCAATGTGAATCTACTGAAAAATCGAGGGAAAGAGGTGGCTACTAGAAGAAACTTAGAACCCTACTTTTCTACCTCCACAAAAAATGAAAACACAATGTGTGTGTGTAAGTGTGTGCAGCTGAGAGTGTGTGAGTGTGTGAGTAACATTTGTGTGTGTATAGGGAATTAATTAGGGTTGCTTAGGTAAATAACTAGAAATAAAACATTAGTAATCTAATTATTTAATCTCACTAAAAGATTTAATAAAAATAATTAAGCACCAAATTTTCAAGATTAAAATCTCCTAATAATCAAATTAGTATTTGAAAAGCTTGAAATCTTAAAAATCACATAATAAATTAAATTAGGCTTTAAAATGCTTAAAATTTCGTAAATCAATTAAAATACCAATTTTTTTTGACTTGAAATAAAATACCATATATTAATCGTAAATCGCCTAAATCGTCACCAGTCTCTTTTCCCGATCCCGTATCGAATATTCGCCTGAAACATAAAACTCAAGAAAATATTTTAACGTGCATAAAATAAACATGTAATAATTTAAAATAATGCAAATAATAAATCATGCATCGTTAAAAATCAATTTAAAATTTAAATAAGTAATTTAACAATTTAATAAATGCATGAGTTTACGTGTACTGATTTTAGACTCCACAACTAGGCTCCAACCTTAGTAGGAAAATTATGAACCATATGAACCCTCACCCTCCATACTTCAAGCTTTTCACCTTCACCATTTAAAGCTTATCTACTAGGCCCCAGCCTTCACCTTCACCAATTCAAACTCCTCAAATAGTCTCCAGCCTTAGTACGAAAAATGTGAACCATCACTCTCCACATTTCAATCTCTTCACTCTCACTACTTCAAGCTCATCTACGAGGATTCAACTTTCACCCTCACCACTTCAAGCTCTTCTACTAGGCTTCGGCCTTAGTAAGAAAATAAAACTCTCACATCCTCATCTCGTAACTCCTCTAGTAAGCCGGGCCTTAGCAGTAAATATGAAAGACCCCTTATGACCTCGCCCTCGACGTAATTCCTTTTCTAAGCATAGCCCGCATAATAAAAGTTTCACCTCCTTACTTAATGACTCTTCTGATAGGCGATGTCTTAGCAGGAAAATAAAAGTTTCACCTCATCACCTCTAACTTCTCTACCAGGCGATGCCTTAACAATAAAAAATAAAACTTCCACTAGGGGTGTCAATTCGGGTGGGTTGGGTCGGGTTGAGCAATAGTACTATTCAAAAATTGCTCAACCCGAACCTGAGCCAACCCGAAAACTCTCAACCCGAACTAGAACCTGAATCAACCCGATCAATCCGTATAACCCGATTTTGATTTTTTTAAAGAAAATTAAATAAAATTCAAAAAATAATAATAATATTTCAATTTAAACACATAACAACAAAATCTCCCTCATATATATGAATTAAATTTGAAAGTTTAATCGTAGAAAATTAAAGTATATTTACTAAATCAAATAAACAATTATTTAAAAAATAAAAAAATGTTCAAAATATATATTAAATCATGAAAATTTATGATATAAATATATAATAAATATTTTTCAGACATAAAATATATAAAAAAATGTAGGCAATATTTATTAATTATATATTTAAAAAAAATCGGGTCAACCCGAACCCAACCTAACTCGATCATTTTTTCGGGTCAGCTATCGGGTCCAACCCGAACCCGAAAACCCCAAACTCAAACCTTATTTTTTTGGGCTGAACCGTGTCAGGTTGGTGGGTAGTGTCTGATTTTGACACCCCTAATTTCTAGCTCATCACCCTCTGACTCCTCTGCTAGGCGATGTCTTAGCAGGAAGATAATAAATTTCCACCTCCTCACCCTATGACTCCTCTGCTAGGCGATGCATTAGCAGGAAAATAAGAAATTTTAATATCTTCAACTCCTCTCCTCTACTAGGCGTAACCTAAGTAGGTAAAATTTAATTTTCAATCAGCTCAACTCTTCTCTTAGGTAAAATTTAATTTTCAATCTGCTCAACTCTTCTCCTATACTAGGCATAGCTTAAGTAGGTAAAATTTAATTTTCAGTCTCCTCAGCTCTTCCCCTCTACTAGGCTCAGCTTAAATAGGTAAATTTAATTTTCAATTTCCTCACCTCTTCTCCTCTACTAAACTCAGCAACAGCAAGTAAAATTTAATATTCAGTCTCCTCAACTCTTCTCCTCTAATAGGCACAGCCAAAGTAGGTAAAATTTAATTTTCAATCTCCCCACCTCTTCTCCTCTACTATGCTTAGCCTAAGTAGTTAAAATTTAATTTTCAATCTCCTCACCTCTTCTCCTCTACTAGGCTCAGCCCTAGTAGGTAAAATTTAATTTTCAATCTCCTCAACTCTTCTCCTCTACTAGGAGCAGTCTAAGTAGGTAACATTTAATTTTCAATCTCCCCACCTCTTCTCATCTATTAGGCTCAGCCTAAGTAGGTAAAATTTAATTTTCAACCTCAGCACCTCTTCTCCTCTACTAGGCTCAGCCCCTATAGTTAGAATTTAACTCATATCATCCTCATAATACAACAACATCCACGAACTGAATATAAGAACTTGACTTTATTAAATTTCAACCGATTACATAGGACAATTCAAAAGCGAAATACATCAACGATAAAGTCAAGAGCAATATTTCCTAATGTGGTAAGCATTACAGGGCCTGGCCCTTAAAGCCTTGCCTTGAGCATTCTCCAAGTAATAAGCTCCAGAATCAAAATTCTCGATTGCTCTGAAATGACCCTCCCACTCTGGATCCAACTTTCCTCTTTGCTCTTCTTGTACCTTCCTCAGTATCAATTCACCTACTTCTTCCCTTCCTAATTATGTCCTTCACCACCCCTTCATAAAACTGACGCGCGATTTTTTGGTTCTCGCACAAGACTCCAACTCTTTTTCCCACGGAAAACTTAAGCTTCTCATGATAGGTGGAAGTTACGGCTCTAAAATCTTTTAGGGCTGGCTGTCCAAAGATTCCTTTATACAATGATGGAGTGTCTACCACCGTGAAGGTTATCATCTTGGTTACCCACCGAGGATCACTCCCCACGAATAAGGGAAGAACAATTTGACACAATGGCTGAATGGCCTGTCCCGCGAACCCATACAGAAGGGTAGAGACCGACTCGAACTCAAATCCTTCCACTTTCATCTGATATTCACAAAGCTTCCATTATCAATAAAGATCCTTGCCACGTCGTAATTGTAAATGATGGTTGTTACCACCAAGGCATCATTATGTCGAGCCACAACGCCTCGGTGGTCTTCCTGCCCAAAAATGATGATGGGATCTTGTGATAAGTCTTCATCCCTCGATATCTCAAAGTTCTCCAACCTTCTTCTGTGTGCGTTCCGAGCTCGCCCGGAGTCTCCATCGGTAGCACCTCCCGAGATCATATGAATCATTCATGTCATAAGAGAGTTGTCATCGTTTATTCTCTTCCTTGGATCGGCAGGCTCTCGAGGGACATCTTGACCCCGCAACTTCTTTCTCGGCTCTACTACCCTATGGTTTATCCAGGGAAGGCCCTGACCTCACCTAGGGGACGGGAGAGACCTTGGGCGACTCCTGGATGAGGATCAATCTCGTCTATCGGACGGAGGCAATCTAGCATCATTTTCGACCCTATGTGATTTTTCCCACCTCCCTTCTGTCTCCCCCACCTCTATCACTTATCTCGATTCCTATTCAAAATAATATGGGATGAGAAATTTCCTTTACCTCTAGCTTTATCATATTATCTCTCACCTGCATCTCTCTTCCTACCTCTGCTCCCTCAACCTTACTTCCCCCAGGTCACTGCTCCATTCTCTTGTGCCCTTGTGCGTCCTCCAGATTCACGTACTTTTCTGCCCGAGCTAAAAGATCATCATAGCTCAACGGAGGTTTCTTGACTAATTATTTGAAGAATTCTCCTCCTCTCAATCCTTGGGTAAAGGCATTAATCGTAATGTCAGGGGTAGTCGCTGGTATCTCCAGCGCTGTATTGTTGAAATGTTTGATAAACTCTCACAAAGTTTCTGTTTTGATGTAGCTTCATCACAAACAGGCTCAGGTAATTTTTCTGATACCTCTTGCAGCTAGCAAATCAGTGTAAGAAAGCTCTGGAAAAATCCTCGAAAGACCATATGAAGTTGGGTTGAAGCGTATTAAACCACTGTTGGACTGATCTCACCAATGTACCTAGAAACACCCTGCACCTAACTCCATCCGAGTACTGATGCAACAAAGCCGCATTCTCAAATCTCCCCAAGTGTTCTCATGGTCAGTACTTCCGTCTTACTCTCCCAGGCTGGATTGTCGAAAACTTGGAGAAAGCCCTTCTTCCAAAATGGCGGGAGAAAAATGACTCTCTCTCTCTTTCTTGGGCGCTGGAGCTTTGTTTCTCAATTGTTGCCTCAACATTCTTATTTCCTTCCACATCTCCTCCATCTCAGGATTCTCCCCACTTGGGATGGGCTATCTTCAAACCTGCTCTGATGACCCTCATCATTCTTTTCTCGTTCTTGGCGAGTAGCCTATTCTTCGGCAAACATAGACTCTTGGTTCTTCTTCATGGCCTCGTCTATTGTCCTGGTAATGAAATGGCCTAACTGTTCCAGGGTAGGTCAAGTTCCCCACATTCTCATTGGGACGAGGTTGTTCTGGTCTCGTCTCATTAGGATGAGGTTGTTCAAGTCTCGTCTCCTCAAGGCAAGGTTGTTCGGGTCTCGTCTGAGGACGTGAAGACACCGAGTTAGCTCTTCTGCTACCTTTCCTGCCTACCCTATCTACGTCTCAGCTCAAATTTCCACAAACGGCTCCAAGTGATACTGACTAGAAATATAGGGTTTGGTTTCAGCAGGTGATACTAGCCCGAATGTAGACATCGAATTCACTCTAGGCGTGAAATCACAAAGGAGTGTTAGAGTAGGTGCCCATCGAGCCAAGTGTTGGCCGAGTGTTCACAATGAAACTCTATGTATAAACAATCTTTATTTTAATAATATTTTAAATTATTGTTTTGGCACATCTTTATCTGTATGCTCATGCTAGTTGCATAGATAAAGTCCTTGAATATACAAATGGTAGAAAGAATATGAGATGATCATATGATGAGCATCATGAAACTCATATTTGCAATACTGTATATTCTAAACAGTTCTTAGTCGATTTAGCCGCCGCAAAGAAGGATATAGGCCGCTCGAGTTTGAGACTAGTATTTACGATGTGAGTACCATGTTTCATTGGTAGGGGACATTGTGATGTCCGAGCATGCAGATAGGTGCTCCTGGTAGAGTGCACTGAACAACCCTCTATATAGGACTTTCCAAGTGGTTCTTACTTATCGAGAGGAAAGGTTTTAGTTTATGGTTGTACACCATTAGTCCATATGACCCGGGACAACATTGAGACTCTATATGCTAGCATTGCACTTTGACTTGTTTTCCGACTCGTATGGGGTCATCAGGTGGTAAGGTTGGGTATTTTGTCGAAACATATAGGAGTCGATGCATTGTAGTCGGGGATTCACCGCTTACCTTCAGGTATGGATATCCTATGTGTATGTAGTTTGAAATCTTTGATCAGAGTATGGTGGTAATTATGAAAGGAATTTCATAGATTACACTATCGATGCAACTACGACATGACACATAGTATCGATTTTTTGATAGCTCTCGATATACCAATAGTTGTCAAATCGATTGGGATATATGAGTTGAAGGGACCATACTATTTGCTAACCATAATAGATTGGTTCATGCAGGCACTATCATTTGATACCTAGGGAATCATGTAAGCGATGCTGCTAGGCGTTTAACATGATTGGTTGGGTACTATCAGACTTGAGTTCTGACGTTCTTATTATGAAGGAGTTGATAAGTAAGAATGGAGTAACTGGGGTATGCTCATATAATGACATGTTTAGTCCCGAATCACATTGAGATGTGAACCCACCGCTAGTTGTATCATTGAATCATTGAGGGTCACACAAGTGCTAACTTTCTAGATTTCGTTGAGAAGTAAAATAGTTCAATGTGTTGAACAGCTTATAAAAGAGTTTATAAGCGCAAATAAAAATAGAAGTATGACTTCTATAAAGAGAATGTAACTTTTAATTTGAGTAAGTGTTCCTAAATTAAAAGTTGGCTAAACAAATAATGTATTTGAAAATTGTGATTTCATAAACATTATTATGGACTAAATTAAATTAATTCAAGTGTTGAATTAACTAAACAATATTGGGACTTGTAGAGCCCAATAGGAAATAATTATTCAACTAGTGAGCTTGAGTAAAATCAAGTAAGGTTTAATTAGTCTCAAATATGTTCGAGACATTTAAATAAAAATCTATGAGTCTTGTAATTGTTACAAGCCCAAATAAAATTGCATGCATGAGAGGTGAAAGGTTGGAGGCTACTTTTTCAATATCCAAGGCATGACATGCCTTTGGAATACACAACTACTTTTTGTCCAACCAAGAAAAACTCTCCCTTCTCTCCTTGCATGGTGATGGACGAAATTTTCATAGTCTTTCTCCTCCAATTTTCTTTCTTCAATTGTTGAGGAAACTCTCTCTTCTCAAATGAAAAATGCTCTAATTTTTCTAGTGCAAAATTAGAGTGGATTTAGCTTGTTGGTAGGGGACCTAATTTGAAGGAAGGAGTCCAAGAGCAAGGAAAGCTTGTAGAGGGTCAACCATTCAAGAGCCAAATTGTTTACAACTTGGTTGGAGCCAAAACATCAATCCTTGTGATTGATAGGTAATTTTCTAAACACACTATGAATCTCATTTTGTGTTTTATTGTATTTGCTACACACTATTGTTTAGGGTGCTTGATTTTCTTGCTTGAAAAATAATTTTGAAACTTCCGTTGCGCAAGAAAACACCTTAATCGATCCCTTTTCAAGGAGAACTTTAGAAGGAGGCCGAGAGGGTGTCTCGACGTAGCCCCACCGATGCTCAAGTCAGTGGAGCTGTTCCAGGGTAGGTCAAGTGAACATTAGAAGGGGGCCGAGAGGGTGTCTCGGCGTAGTCCCATCGACGCTCAAGTCAGATATTGAGAATAAAATGAGAGACCAGCTAGGTACGCTGTTGAGAATCAATATAGTGAATGAATGAATTGGATGTTTAAACCTGTTATTTATAGGAGCGAACATGATGTCTATCATGTGCCACTTACCTAGGTTAGGAAAGGGCTTGGGGTCCGAAGTCTTGTTTGGGCCTGATCTTGATGGGCTCATTCATGGGGTATCATGACCATATAAAACAAATATAAAATTGAGCAATTGACAATAGTTTTGATTTTGGACGACAGATGCATATATTGTCACAACGTTAGACTTTTGAGACATGCATACATATTTCTTTTTGACATTCAAGCTCCTATTCTACCTCATTGATGTATGTGAATGTATATAAATAACAACGATTGAGGTCCCTAAGTATATAACTCATAAGAACAATAATACACCATCTACATAAGATTAGATTGCTTAGAAGACTTCAAATCGGAGAAAAACATAATTCTTAAAAATTATTCAATGGCTAGAAATAATATTCGGTTCGTTTTCACATATTATTTATCATGTTCATTAAGTGTAAAAACATGAATTTGGTGAGAAAAAACTCTAATGATGATATGATCTGTTGTGGATGGAATACACGATCTTTTATCAGAAACTCGCGCAACCAACAAATTTTTACTGTCTCATTTGTCAAGTTTTTCAGATCTTCAATCAACATATTCAATGTAACACGATAAATTTAATTAGAAGATAAATTTACAATTTCAGAATATATAACATTATCAATATAGTTTACTTTTTATTTCATTGAGTAATATTATTTTTGTAAACTGAAAAGAATGTCTGGTTAACATTTGTCTCAACGTGGTAGTTCTTGCTTTTGATGTTCTCATAATTCTCACGTCCGAAGCCCCCATTTTATGTGATAATTGACTTGTAAGAAAATTTGGAATTCGGCTATTGTCTAATAAATTACTTAAAACATTATTAACGTCTCGTTTGTCAAATAAAATATTATCAGTTATCATGATTTTACCAACCAATTAAATTAAATTAAATTTTTACGTATTTTTTTAACTTTTAGAAATGTCATTGATATAAAAAAGTATTTGTCTTTGTCTTGTAATTTACTTTTCATAGTTTACAGTTAATTAAAAATTGAACAAAGGCCATAAAATCGAACTACAATGAGTGAGGATATAGCCATTAGTCTTTGACACTAAAAGATAATTTTTTTTTGGCTAATCACATGCCAAAATGTCAGATTGTGCTTCATTTATGGGTAATTAATAGTGTATGATTGAGCGCTTGTTGTTTTACTAAAACCTACCAAAAATCATAGCTAGTGGTAATAATACAAATCTAATATTTTAAACTGTATAACAGCTTAAACATCACGTTTTTGGAATAAGAATCTAATTAATGCACGGATTTGGGATTTTCACGAGGGCATAATAGTCCTCATATATTGTAATTTTTCCTTTTTTTTATTATTATTTCAATATGGGAAATTATTCATTATATATTGAAATTGTAACCAGGATTTTAATATCGTGGGGACAAAAATTTATATAATAATTTTCAATAGATAAAATATAATATCTTGATTTTTTTTAATTTTTTTTACAAAATTAAGAAAAATCATCAAATAAGACTTTATCATTTTAGAAATGACTGTTATGCTAATACGCTCCTCCTCTCTCCTACCCGAAATTTAATTTGGAAATATTTTTTGATGTTGCCACATCAATATTTTCCGGTCAAACAAACTTTGAAAACTTAATAAATCAAAACTCAAAATCAAACAAGTTAGTGGACAAATAAGAAATTTTCCGATTTAATTTTATGTCGTGCATGGTTCTTGATCTCATTATTTAATTTACACGTTGCATGCACACAACAATATTCATTTGTCAATTGCCAATGTTGAAATTGAAAGTGATCAACAGGTACATTTTTCCGAGAAGTATTATTTCAGTAACTATGATTGAATTCCTAGTTTTGGTGATACATTAAAGAAAATTACAAAAAAAGTAATCCTAGCTTAAAACCTCTTAGTTTTGCATAGAGGTGATCAAATATTTTTATTAATCATCCGAACTGAATTGCACTGCACTGTTTTTCTTAATATTTTATACAAGCCACAATTAAAAATAGTAATCATAAATTACACCGCATACACAGTTTGGTTATTTTTTTTTACCAAAAACCGCACCAAACCGCATCGCCTAAACCACTTGTCATAATATTTGGCCTATGATTATAATAATTTTAAACAACATATTCAATTAAAGAAGTCGTCATTCATTATATTTAATTTTTTTTCAAAATTATTACTCCTACAAAGAAAATTGTTTTTTTCTTAACTATTCTTCATAGTTAGTCTGTTATTAGAGTTTTTTTTTTACCACAACATTTTGTTTGAAGTTTGAAAGTAAAAAAAAAAGAAGATAAAATAGTGTAAATGTCATTTTTGTTGTGAGTGTGTTGTGTTGTTAAATTATTAATTTAGTTTTGAATCTTGATTATTGTTTTATCTTTGTATGATTTGAATTATATTTATATTTGAAGACACTCTATTCTTGTTGTTTTCAAATAAATTATAATATATATTCTAATATTTCTCATTAAATAAACTGTAAATCGATTGCAACCGTCTGAAATCGTTTAAAACCGTAAAATCAATTCTACATGTAAAATCGCGATTATTTTTTTAAAATACTAACCGACCACATAAGATAATTCGGTTTGAATTTTAAAAAAAAAATTGCAAAACCGCTCCGTCATCACCTCTAAACTTCTGCCTTTGCAGTTGACTTAAAAGAGCTCTTACAAGTCTTTTCTTTTTTATTTTTAGGTCAATTTATGGTGCCCAATTTCAACTTTATCCACTCAATTTATGATAATAAATCGTTGGTCTAGGAATCTTTCTTTGGATTCGTACCACGAATATGGTTTTATAATTCATGACCCGAGAATAATTTTGAATTTTATATTAATAGTGTGCTCAAAACTATAATAAATGTTTTACAAAGCCAAATGTTCATTATTTCATTGTTACATTGACAAGATATAATTAAATCCCCATATTGCTCAAAATTTTTCAAGAAAAAAAATTATCTATTAACTCCACGTGTGTCTTGAGCGTATGTACTGCTAAAAACATGTACGGATAAAGAGTGTGTGGTCAAAATTTGAAAACATGAGAAGTTAATAGATCGTTATTTTCATGAGAGTTTTAGCAATGTCGTGATTTTATACTGATAGAGTTAGCAATTAATCGTATTAACAACTAGTTAAATTAACCATCCAAACATGACAACTGAATATTCATCGTTTGAACTAGAACATTATGCCTCACATGGAAAACAGACGATCAAGTTGATAGGAATTTCCTTTAAAATGGTTCAGTTGGATCATAGTCATGTCTCAGGCACATAAATAACGCAATCGACCAAAAGAAAGAATGCAGTAAGGCGCTACATATCGATTGCAATTATGCATAAATAAAAGATATAATTTGAATATGTTATGTTTGCGAACATGATTAATTTAAGCTACTAGATTAGCCATTGTAAGAGGTTGTAAATCAGGTGTATGGGTTAGAAGCCTCACAATTTACCTACTCTAGAACGTGACATGCTTGCCCACCGAATACCAGAATTAGGTGGCTGTGACACATTCAGAAAGGTGGTTCTCATAAATGTTCGAAAGATGGCCCTAGCACAAATGGAATTTTGTCCCGCACCACACTTAGATCTCACATTCTCGCTTACCCTACTTGGTCCCAAGAAACAAATTAAAGCAGACTAAATTAGCCGGAACGTGGCTATCGGTTCAAGAACGTAGGGTGCTCCTGCTAACGATTGATTCTAATATGATTCTGTAAAGTTCAAACGCGACTAAAAAAACGTGCATTAATAACTACCTCGTGGAACATATTAATTTGATGTTTAGATTTGGCATTTTATTGATAATTTTTTCACAAAAAGGACTTGCACTAGACACTGTTTTTTTTTTTTATTAGTATTATTTTCTTTAAAATGTGCTACTAAATACTGCATGCACGTCTTCAAATTGCATTGCATCCTAAATCAAATTTCCATTGATTTTCTCCGTAAGAGGACTAAAAATGGCGTCCAATAACATCTTTCGCTCAATCTCCTTCTTCATGATAATGTTCCATCTAATTTTGCTTCCCATACCTTGTCATTCTGCCGCTCCTGATCCCCTTGCAGGACTTCTGCATAGCCGATCTAAGCGGTATTGTTTATGAAACGACCTTGACTTTTAAAAAAAAAATCATAAACTCGAAACTTACTAATAAACTAACTTAACAGTTTCGTAAATCATAATAATTCAACATTTAAAATCTCAAGTGTATAAAAATATCCCTAAATCATCAACTAACCAAAAATCCTATGTCGACCTTTAAAAAGATCAACTAACATAAAATTAAAGCATAAAAACTATAATAAAATCATTAACAATAATCCTTTAAATATTTTATCTAATAAGCTAGTGCGAAAACATAAAGTTCCATCGGGAGTGTACTGCAGCACTCGTTCCACTCAATCGTCAGCGCCTCCCATAATGTCATCAAATCCTGCATCATACAAACCTATTGAGTTTAATGACTCAACACGTTCTAAACATGAATAACAAATAATATACATACAATCACAAGCATTAAAAATCATAATTTTATTTAAAATAGCATTTGAACAATAATAAACCATTTAAAATTATTCAGGCATAATTAAATCATAAATAGTAAAATCATTTAAAATAGCTTTAAGCATAAATAACTCATTTTAAAAAAAATAACTTTTAATCATATATCATAAAATTATTTTAATCGTAAAGCTTTCAATCATTTATCATTTTGAGTGAAGTTTGATATTTGAAAATGACTGGCTTATCTTTTGGTCGACTGATCAATCTTCAGCTCCACATGGTCCATGGAAGTGGGCACTATGCTCCACCATGGACCCATGGTTCCAATTTTTCTTATTAAATTCTCGTTTTTTGACCCTTATAAGAAGACACCGAGCCATCTCATAATTTACTCGAGCCAGACCCTAGCCAACTCGAACCCTCCTGCCTCTATACACGAACTGCACATGATGTCTCCTTGGCTAACTAGTACTCCTATCCCACGTAATGACCCTCCTGCTACTTAACCACCGAACCCCTTAGACCCTCACCCTCCTTGGACCCTGCTCAGAGTCACTCGAACGCAGCCCAAACCTTTTGAACCAGCGCCTCGAGCCCAGCAATCAGAAACAGGTTGGGCACCCCTCCCTCATGTGCTTCTAGTGTCCCAGCCATACTAGGACTCTACTACTTCAACAGCCACCGAGTCCAGCACATCCTCACTGACCCATGACCAAGTCCAGACCCAACCAAGCCCAGCCCAAGCCCCTGAACCCATGCAGCGAGCCACCTGTTCGAGTAACCAGCAGCAACGCATGTTCTCTCCAAGGTGCTATGAGTTTCCTACTTTGGCTATGACTCTTTGCTCGAACCCCCCTCGAGTCCCAACCTACCTGACCCTCTCCGGAACAACCTGAGCCACCTCCTAGACGACATAGCCAAGCCCTTCGAAGGCTGCAGCACTCGACTGCACCACAAACATGCAAGGGAAGAGTCCATGAAATCATGGACCCTTCCTTACTAACTAGCCATGGCTAGGACCCTACCAGACCCTAGACAACTCCCTCACCAAGCCCCAGCCAGCCCTGGCCGATCCCTCAAGCAGCAAACCCAAAGCCGCACGCCTTAGTAGCTAAGCATGAGAATTGTCTCCTAGAAAACCCTAGGTGCTTGACCCTTTACCATGATCGATTCCAGCATGTATTTTCATTCAATTTAATCATGTTTTAACCATATTTTTTATTCATATAACATCCTACGTTGGCAGCGTGTCAATTGGGTTCATAATGTTTTTAAAACAAACGTAAAATCATCATATTTTTTAAAATAAACGATCTACCGTAAAAATACTCAAACACCTATTATTTTTTCATTTATAAAGAATTAAATCATGCTTAATATGATTTGTATGATGTTAAAAAAGTTTAAAAAACGTGCATTTGCATTTATAATGCTCGAATACGTGATCGTTGGCGAGGTAGGACGAACGAGCTACGAATACTCCTAACTTTTCTTTCCTTGTAAATTTTGAAATTAATGTGTGTGCTGGTGGGTGTATTTTGGCTGAATAAGGCGCTGAATTGTGGTGTTTTGAAATCCTAGGTAACCTATTTATAAATTAATCAACATGCTAATGGGCTTTGGTTTTGGGCTTGCAATCTTAAGGGTAATGTGCCTACTTTAAATAATTAAATTGGACCCAATAACACTTATTTAATTAATAATAAAATTTTATAAAAAATACTTTTCAAAAAAAATCCTTTTGATATTTTAAAAGTCTCTTGTTCGCCCAAAACCGGCTTCCCTGGAAAAATCGAGCTCGACTCGTAAAATAATTCGAACTCCAACATTTTTAGAAAAATTAAATCATTTTTTAATCATATTAGTAAGCCTTGAAAATATTTAGTGAAAAAAATATTTATTCTTGTCTTGGTCGTCTCCGGTCTCCTTCCCCTGCCTATTATCGACTATTCGGGTAAAATCCTTCAATTTCATGAAATCATGTCATATAATCATTTAATCATACAATCATGTCTTTAAGAATTTAATAAATATCATGTAAGCATTTAATAAATATCATGCAAGCATTTAAAAGCAATTAAACAAAACAATTAAGCAATTAAAAGAATTTTGCATGCATGTGGTTTACTTAGGTTTAGTTTTTCGGACGTTACAAATCTCCCCCCTTAAAAAAATTTCGTCCTCGAAATTTGCCTTGTCTTGATAGAAGAAAAGCTTAGGATTCCTCATCCACCTCAAACTTAACTCTTAAACCTTGAAAATTGCATTTCTAACCAAAAAATTTATCAATTTCGACTCCTAAATCCAGCTCAAGTAGTGCATGCACCCTATTCTCCTCTAAGTTCTTCATTATCCCAATCCATTCCCTTAACCCGTTTAACATTTCATGTAATAAAAGCATCGTAAAAATGTTAAACAGCCAGGTTACCTAGAAATCAGAGTCGTGTCGGCTCTGCCTCAGCCTCCTCAGCTTGCATCACATAGACCCGTCCAGCATTGGGTTGCTTGAACTTTGGGCAACCCTTAGCCTTGTGTCCCAAATCTACACATTTGAAGCACTTGTAGGTGCCACATATGCACTTGCCAAAATGTGGACGATTGCACTCTTTGCACATTGGTTTCTCATCAGCCTTCGGAACATTCCCCCTAGGTGGTTGCCCTTGAGGTTTTGGTGGTTCTGGTTGCTTAGGTGGTCTCACATAAGGTTTCTTGACTTGCTGACTAGCTTGATGAGCACGGTTCCTCTTTCGTTGCATCTCCCAATCAATATCTTTGTGTGAGACCCCAAAAATAAAATAGTATTCAAAAAAATTCAATTTATTTTGATGGCATTTTAGTAAATAAGTTGAAAAATAATGAATTAATTTTAAGGATAAAATGGTAATTAATGACATATCTTGGTCATATGAAGTCCAAATGATTTGAAATTTGGATATAACGTAGGAAACTCAAAGATATAGAAGTTTAATGTTTTGAGTTTTTGAAAATTTGATCATTTGACTGGTTCAAAAAGATATACCGATGTTAAAATATTAAATATATTATATTATATTATATTATTATTAATATATTTTTATTAATATAATATAATAATATAATATAATAATATAATATTAAAAAAATTAAAATTTGAGTCGGTGGAATTCATTTTAGAACTCCACCAACTCACGTAGACAGAAAGGTAGAGATGAGAGGTGGGAGAAATAGGATTTTGATTTTTTTTTTCGATTTTGCGACTTATCGGTTTATCTAATTGACGAACCGACTTCAGTTCTGAGATCGTTGACACGAGGTCTTCGATTTGAGGTATAAATTTTATAGTTTTGGTGATGTTTGAAATTCGTCGATTTCCGGAATAAATCCGATAAATTGTTGAATCATACAGAAATTGAAGATTGTTGAATAGCGTATGCTTTTAACGAAGAAGAGATGATTACAATGATGTTATTTTGAATTATTCTCAATTTCTTATAATTAGAGAATTTTAATCGTTGGATTGAGATTGAAGAATTGTTTGTCAGTTGTTATTAGTTCTGATTATATATGCGGTAGAATAATCGACAAGAAACTAAATTTTGAAGTCGGAATTGAATTATGTCCTGATTTCAATTTAATATGAAATTTCAAAGTTTCAAAAGATATATGAAACTTGTATTGTTGATTTTGAATGATGATATTGATTGAAATGAATTTGTTATTGATGTAGATAGATTATTATACCGATATCTTCAAGCTACATCGATTGGAACGAAGAATTGAGGTATGTTGCGATCGAGTAACATACGACTTGTATCTGTATCATATGATATATGTTTGATTGATTTGATTGAGAATATATGTCTATATGCCTTATTTGTTAAGTTGATGTGGCATACATGACATACATATTGAGCTATGATCCTTGGATACCTTGATATGATTGGATTTGATTCTAGGGTTTGTGAAACACGATGCTATGTTTGGCATTATGTGGCCCTTAAAGCATAGTCATTAGTGGCCCCGCTGATTGATTGAGATTTGGGATTTGATAGCGCTTTGTCGACATTATCATACGAGTATCACTAATTGAGGCCGGTGTGCTAGCTCGAGCATTAATTTGATAGCGATTCTATTTATTCTGATATATGCTCAGTGGATGAACATTTGACCTGATACCTCCACGACATACATGCATTTCATACCATATATCATTGTTTAGATACTTGTGGTATATATTGTGGTTGTTTCAGGCTGAGCTTTGCTCACCCCAGAGGGGGCTGTTGTTATCTTTGTATGTGGACAATGACAGGTACTCCAGGATATCAGGAGACCGGAGAGGGTGCTTCTGGAGGGAGTCACAGTTTGAGCTGAGGTTTTATGTTTTGTTTCTCGGTAAATATATATGTATCTATATACTAGGGCATGTCCCGGGGATATGAGTTTGTTTGTAAGTAGTTGGTTTTGATTATGTGTGGGCATATTTTATGATGTGATATTAAAATACTATTTTTATTATTCAAATAATATATTTTGGGCTCATTGTAAAGAAAACTTAAACTTGTTTTTCGCTGTAATTAATTAACCCTAATCAGATTGTATTGTAACAACGATTAGGAGCTAAGGGCCCCACACAGCATGGTATCAGAGCATAGCTGGGAATGCTCGATTGAGTCTTGTGTACACGTTAATAGGCACAACAGAATTGTGCGTTTGTGTTTGATTTATTTGTATCACTTGCTCCTACTTGATTTAGTTTGAGTAAGTTATTGATGAGATTGATGATATGAGATGATGATGATGTGAAATTGATATTGATTTGTGATATTCATCCTCTGAATTGTAGATGGATCCCACAAATGAAATTACGAGTAGTAGTACTGAGAGGTTGATTGGACAATTCGAAGGAATATCCATGGATTTAGTGATGGCTCGATTCCAGGATTTGAAACCACCGAGGTTCTTTGGCACCGAGAGTGCAGAAAGAACAGAGGCCTGGTTGAAGGATATCGAGCATCTGTTTAATATTGTTGAATACTCTAAGGCTCGGCGAATGAAACTCGCTCTGTATCAGTTGAAAGACCGAGCAAAATCTTGGTGGGAAGCCGCTGAGATTGGATTGAAAGAGGCCGGGATTGAAGTCACATGGGATGTCTTCAAGGCCCAGTTTTTGAAGCAGTATTCTCCTCCTTCTTATTATACTATCCAAGAGAATGAATTTAATAGTTTGCAGCACGGAACGGTGACTGTTGCAGAATATGCTTCGATGTTTTGTACTTTGTTGAAATATGCACCTCACGTAGCTGCAAATGCAAAAGCAAAATATAACAGGTTTGTGAATGGATTGCATCATGGTATATATACTTTTGTCATTTCTGATTTGCCTACAAGCTACGCAGAGGCAGTTGAACGAGCCTAGGCAGCCGAAGCTGGACTAAGGCAAGGAGGTCTTCCGTATGTTCCTCCACCTCAAGTATCAGCTTAGCAGCCTACTTTGCGTCCCAGAGGCAGAAAGTTTAAGAAGACTGGTTCTGTTTCGTCTTCATATTCTTCGAGTTCGAGTGGATCCCAGAGAGGGAGTCCCATGATTGCTCCTTATTGTAGCCATTGTGGAGGCAAACATACTATCGAGTAGTGTCGAGGTATGTTTGGTACATGTTATCATTGTGGACAGGAAGGCCATTTCTCTCGAGTTTGTCCGAATAGGAGTACGACTTCTTCCCAACCCCAGCCAGGATTTTGAGGTGGCCCCAATATGATGAGACCTGCTATTCCTGTTCCTTCTTTCCAGCAGTCAAATGTTCCACGATATCGAGGACCTAGTGGTCAGAGTGCCCAACGCCCTCCTCAAGTTAGAGTGTATGCTATGACCGAGGATCATGCGAAAGAAGCTCCTGGTGGTGTGATTGCATGTATCTGCATGCTTTGCGATTATCTTGCACGTGTTTTATTTGATACAGGAGCATCTCACTCATTCATATCTCATGCATTTGTTGCATCCCATGATATTATGTGTAGTCCGTTGTATGATACTTTGTCGATAGCCACGCCAGCAGGAAAGATTATTCTGTCTGAGCAAGTTGTGGATAATTGTGTATTGATATACGAGGATAATGTGATATTCCTGAATTTGATTGTCCTCCCAATGCACGACTTTGATTGTATTGTTGGCATGAATATCTTGACAACAAATCGAGCTACTGTTGATTGTTTTCATGGAGTGGTTCGATTTCGACCTATTGATGGACCCAAGTGGAATTTTTATGGCAAGGGTTCCCAAGCTAAAATTCCATTGGTATCCTCTTTGGAAATGTCTCGAATTTTGTTTAGCGGGGATGATGGTTATCTTATCTACGCTATTGATGTCTCGAAGAAAGAGCCTTCTTTATCTGATATTCCCGTTAGGAAAGAGTTTCTGGATGTATTTCCCAATGAGATTCCTGATTTTCCACCTCATCGAGAAGTTGAATATAGTATTGATCTTGTACCGAGAACTGCACCTATTTCGAAAGCTCCTTATCGCATGGCACCATTGGAATTGAAGGAATTGAAAGAACAATTACAGTATCTTCTCGATAAGGGATATATTCGACCGAGTGTATCGCCTTGGGGAGCTCCAGTTTTATTTGTTCGAAAGAAAGATGATACTATGCGAATGTGTATTGATTATAGGCAATTGAATCAGGTTACTGTGAAAAAAAAGTATCCACTTCCTCGTATTGATGATTTATTTGATCAGCTTCAGGGTACTTCTGTTTACTCTAAGATTGATCTTCGTTCTGGTTATCATCAAGTACGAGTTCGAGACGAAGATGTGCCAAAAACTGCTTTTCGTACCAGGTATGGTCACTATGAGTTTTTTGGTTATGCCTTTCGGTCTCAAGAATGCTCTTGCTGTTTTTATGGATTTAATGAATCGTGTCTTTCGAGATTATCTTGACCGATTCGTTATTGTATTTATTGATGATATTCTTGTGTATTCGAAATCAAAAAAGGAGAATACTGAACATCTGATACTGGTGTTTCAAACTCTTCGCAATGTCCATTTATAAGCTAAATTGTAGAGCCCAAAATCAGTATGCGTAAATTCCATACATTTATTTAAAATGTTAAAATATTTAATTAAGTTTAAAATGATTTTTGAATTGCATGAGTTATGAAATTACATTATTTTAAATTATTTATGTTTTTGTGATGCACGTTAAATGTTTTCTTGAGTTTCATATTACTTAAACTCACGCGCACACACACTTTTACACACACCTATACACTGACCTACACACACACACACTTCATTATGTTTGTTCCACTTCATATTTTGAGAGAAAATTAGGGTTCTAAGTCTAAGTAGGAGCCGCCCCTCCCTCTTCAAGGAATTCAACAACTTTCGTCCGTTTTCTTCAAAGATAAATTGTGCCACGTTCGTCCGGATCAACCTCGCATCCTTCCCGCTTCGGTATCATCAGGTTCAGTAATTTTAATATCAAAAGGCATGTATATTCTTTTATTTTTGCATCGATCTTGTCATATTAATAATTTTGATGTTTATTGTATGAAAAACATGTGAATGTTATGCAAAAGTTTGAGCAAAAATGGTTGAATCGATTTTGAAACGTTTTTGGATCTTAAAAATCGAAGTTTGCTGTCATTTTAAATACTACGACTTTTGTTCAACGTTTTGGAAAAACTTTCAACATATAAAACGTAGAACTTTTTGATACCTTCGATTTGACAGTAAATGCGAAATATTTGGATAAGAAATGAGTGAGTTATGATTGTTTTCGTGGGACTGCTCAAACTGCAATTTTCTGAAAATGCGTTTTTGACGTGTTCTTGAAGTTTGTTTGTTGCAGGCTTCATTGGGAATCGCCGATTGATCACTGCTGCATCTAAGTATGTCAAGTGTCATGTTTAGACGATATTTGGTGCTTCGATTCGTGTCGTTAGGAGCGGGGTTGCATTGACGTCGTAGGAAGCATTTTGTGTCAATTCTTGGGTTTATGGGTTATGTTGCGTTGCTTATGATACGTCGTTTTGGAGACGTTTGGGACATTTTGTGGAGTCGAGTCAGTGCCATAGTGTCCTAGGATAAGTCTCGAGGCGTTGTTCACTGTCCGTTTAATCGAATTTGGAGAAATTAAGCTTCTAAGTCGAGGAGTCCAGGGTACTCGACGCTCGAGCGGTAATGTTTTACCGCCCGAGCGCCACTCTTTCTGTCCGAGTGTAGGTTTCCAGAAGACCTGGCGCTCGAGCGGTAATATGTTACCGCCCGAGCGCGGCCCCAGTTGGAAGAATGTTTGGTTTCCACTTCTTTTCATGTTCAAATAGTGAGTTCATGTCTTTTATTGTTGAGAAATGTTCACACATCAATTTTTTTGAGATTGTTCGGGGTTAGATCTCATAGTTTAGTACATTGATTAAACGAGGTCAAGTCACGAGTGATTTTAGGTTGTCATAAGAAATCGTCATTTGGGTGGTGAGTACAACGATTACGTCTAGGCTATGAAATATTAAGTGCATGTAATCATGTTAGTATGTGCAGCAGTGGACCCAAGAGAGATCCAACGAATCCCTCAACGCCAAGTAAGTATGTTCGACGTGCAAAAGAAAATATTTTAAAGATCTTGAGGTATGCTAAATGCCTTGTGACCAAATTACGTATGGGATTGGAAAGCGATAAATCATGACTAGGGACCAATTCACCCCGGTAAAACATGACCGGGTTTAGATCAGGATTGGAAACCGGTAAAGCATGACCAGGGACCAACCACCCATTAAAGCATGAACGGGGATCTCATGTATGTGGCAGTGGATCTTCCCTATCAGCCCAGTACTGTGGTTTAGTCTGATAAGGATTTTTATGTATATGTCACTTGCTTTAAAACATATCTCTACGCAAAATGATGAAGTTCACGTATGTTCAAGTATGTATGTCGCAAGTATGTTTCAAAAAAATTTCACGTTATGGCACGTCTATGTTATGTATGTAAGTTCAAGCTTTTTCACGCATGTTAAAGTTTCAAGTATGTACGCTCTATTTTAAAGATTGAATGTTATGCCCAGTTTATACTTGTTGAGTCGTTAGACTCACTAGACTTGATCGATGCAGATGAGGATGACTTTGAGGAGATGAGGGGTGCGGATCAGTGAGCTGGCTTGGACTGAGTGGGAGGCTGAACCCGAGGACCGCCCAATGTTTTTAAGATTTCACGCACTGACAAAATTTTATTACTCTGATTTCATGTTTTAGGTTACGATGTTTAAACAAGTGTTGTAGCAAACTTTATTTATGATCTTTTTATTGCAATTATTTTTGGATGAACAGTTTATTTTAAATCGAGAGTTTATTTCTTATGTAAGAAAATTTTTATCTTTCCGCAAAGTTTAAAATAGTTTAAAAGTACGGTACGTTACAGTTGGTATCATAGCGGTGTTTTTGAATTATTTAATGTAGTAAGCATTAAGCCATGATTTCAGCATGTCCATGTTTTAAGTTCAAGTTACGTGCATCTTATGGCATTGATATTACGTGCATGCACATTGGGTTACATGTTGGATAAATTGTTGGAACAGTATGCCTCCTAGACGCATGATTAACCGAGAAGCAAGGGATGATGACAAAGAAGCTCGAGAGGAGGGGAGAGACGCTCTTCCTCCTCCATCGCCAGATATACAGGCACAGATGCTTGTAGGTATCACTCAGTTCTTCGCATAGTTTGCGGGGAACCAGGCGGCAGTGGACACGGGGGCGAGGCCCAGACCAGAGGCTGTGTACGAAAGGTTTAGGAGGATGAATCCTAAGGAGTTCTCGGGGACTACTGACCCGATGATAGCTGAAGGATGGATTAAGTCCATCGAGGTGATTTTCGCTTTTATGGAGCTGCATGATGTAGATAGAGTCAGGTGTGCCACATTCTTTCTGGCAGGGGACACAAGACTGTGGTGGGATAGTGCGTCGGTGTCAGTAAACTTGCAAGCACTGACGTGGAATGGGTTTAAAGAGGTATTCTACTCCAAGTACTTCACTGAAGAAGTACGATACAGATTGACTAGGGAGTTCATGACTCTGCGACAGGGAGTGAAACGCCCTGCCCTTTTTATTGTTTTAAACGTACTAGAATTTTTTTTTTAAAACCTCACGTAGTATTCGGCCGAACCATAAAATATTTTTGACATCATTTCAAAAATAAACATCCAACTGCCATTTAAAAATCCAAAGGAAAATATTTTAAAGCATAAAATCGTCAAACATTTTACCAAACCTAAAAAGCAATAATTTGAAAAGAATAGCCCATACTAAACCTCTCAAAAATCTCTCAAATGCATAAATAAATAAACTTAAAAATCTTTAATCGTAAAGCATGAGTCAAAAGTCATAATGCGGAAAAAGTAGAAGCGCTGGTCCTCGGGTTGTGTGCGCCTTCAGTCCAGTCAAATCACTCATCAAGTCCTCCCTCAATACCACTTGCATCCATCATACCTAGTGAGTCTAAAGACTCAACACACCATAATCTTTATAACGAGTAATACGTAATACAGTCAACATATAACGGTGAAAAATATTTGTACTTAAAATATCGTTTTCATGAAGATGCATAAACATAAACAGTTTTCGTAAATATTTTCATGATGCATAAAACTTTAAACATAAACATTTTCATAAAATACTTTTTCATGACAAGCAATCATAAACCTTAACTTTTTCCTTTTTCCTCAACATGACATGACATAAAACCTTAAACATAATCATGAACATTTCCTCTTGTTTTTCTTTTTCCTTTGTTGAATTCAGATCGTTAATTGTGACTTTCCTGACATGACATGACATGACATGACGATGGATCCATCTACGTGAAACCTCAGTACTGGGCGGCGGGGGAGACCAGCAACACTCTCACCGGTCAACTGAGCCCTGGCCTATCATGATCGAATAGAAATACGATCGTCGGGGCTCCCTCTGGGGCATTATCCCATAAATGGGCTCCCTCTGGGGCCTTCTCCCCTCACGATATTCCCATTCTTACCTCAAACCTCATAACCTCATATTCGTAATAATGGAAACACGATCGTCGGGCTCCCACTGGGACCATCACCCTCACGACATCGCCATCATTAACGAATTAGTCACAATCACTTCACTTCCTTCAACGTGTTACATTCTCATCACTTTATAAAATCGTGCATAACATATATTTTTTTATTTTTGAAACCAAGCATGCAACATGTCTTTTATATGTCTACCTTAAATCATAAAAATCCCATAGACATCTAAAAATCATAATTTAATCATGAACTTTTCATAAACATTTAAAATGATATTTTAACCTCAAAACATTTACAATAACATTTTGACATATTAAATCATAAACATATAAAATCCCATATACATTTAAAATATCATTTTAACATAAAAAATTTCCATAAACATCCATAACTATAGAAAATAATCATATTAGCACATAAAACAGCATTCAGGACACTGTCATGACGTTTACTAATTTCTAGGTGTAAAATGACCGTTTTACCCCTGGACGTATAATTTCTCGTTTTTGACTTTTTCTTAACTTCTTTGACTCTAACATGTCCCAAATAATTATTTAAGCCTACAGAAATTTTCTCATATTTTTTACTTAGCATAAATCGAGGACTTTTGATTTAATTTTTAAATAAGACGTATTACTGCGTTTTAATCCCGAATTAAACCAAACCTTAATATAAAATTCCCAAATTAAAAATTTAGACATCTAATAATTATTTAAGCTTAAATACAATTTTTCAGAATTTTATAAAGCTTAAAACTAGGCGTTTCAATTAACTCGTTAATTAGCGTTTCGTGCAGCGATTAAATTCCGAATAAATCCAAAACTCGTTATTTTGATCCCAAATTTTAAACATAACATTTTTAAGATTTATTTTACCCTTCCAAGTCATGACCCACCCCCGTGGACCCTTGGATCAATTTTCCCTTCTTTAATTTTCGTTTTTGACCCTTCAACGAACGTACCGAGTCATCTCCTAATTTACTCGAGCCACGCCCGAGCCACCTTGAGCCAAAAACTAGCCAACCCATCTAGGGACTCTACTGTGTAAGCCCAGCCCGAAAAACCAGCCTTGGCCCGCTCAAAAACCTTCCTGAAACTGAACCCAAAATCTGCATGTTTTGTGCGTGACACTTACCACCTTACCAAGACTCCTAGCCAACTAGGACTCCTCTATCCACCTAACCAACGATCACCTAGGACCCTCACCAACCCTGGACCACGCCCAGACTCGACCCAGACAAACCCAGCCCCTAGAACCCGAGCTGCGAACCACTGGACTACATGACAGCAACTTACGTGTGTTTATGGTGCTCCCTTGCTTCTCACGTTCCTCTCGAGCCAGCAGCAACCCGAGCCGCCCCAGCCCCTGCCCAGACCCTAGAGCACTCTCGTGGGACCCTAAGGACCCAGCCTAGCCTAGCCCAACCCCCTGGCCGAGCCATCTCTCCCTGCACCACTTCTGCAACCTGCGCTACTCTCCCTAAAGCTCTCGGGTGGAGTCCTAGCTTGCTAGGACTCCTCCCAGCCCTCATAACTCGGGTCCTAGCCGCCCCCGACCCTTCAAGGACCCTAGCCAAGCCCTGGTCCCAACCAAAGCCAAGCCAAGCATCCAAGTCCATAACCCTCAAACCCCATGCTACCCGATGGCATCCAGCTTGTCCTTATTCACGTTTGCAGCCTATTGGGGTAAATTGGGACTCTCTAAAACATGTAAAATCAACCCTCAACCCTATCCTAATCATGGCAGCCCCTTTATATCATATTAAACATGATTTTGGATGAAAATACAAGCTTTAAAATTGACATATGCCACAAAAACGAAAATTGTTTCATGATGCACTTGTTTTTCATGCAAATTCAATTAAATAAAATACTATGGTGTGATAGATGTTTGAAAGAAAGAATATGGCGTGCCTTTGCGTATTTAACGCACGATTATTCGTTGACGATTGAAGAACGATGACCCGAAGATCCTTGGCTTGAATTTTTCTTTGCAACCTTCGAAAATTCCTTTTCAAAATTGTGTGTGTGCCGTGAAGAATTTTGTAAGGGGAGAGTTTGATTTGTTTGTGGGTGTGTGGCCGTGACAATGATGGGTTGGGGTAGGTTTTAGCTTTTAAATAACGCTTAGAATCCTAATTAAATTCTAATTGCTAGTTTAGGCCCATTAACAACTTAATTAAGCCTACTTAGCCCATTAGTAATTAATTAAAATATTTAAAATAATTTTGCTTAAATAAGTTTGTGAATTTATTAGCCGGGTTGCCAAAACGTTTGCATTTTTGTTGAAAATCTAACACCGATAAAAATTACGTCCCGGCGTATAAATTCACCTCAAAACCCTTTATTTTAAAAAATAATAAAAAACATCACCCATATTTTAAATAATTAAAAACAATTATCCAATAAAAACATTTTCTATTTTTCAGCCCTCGGTCTCCGTTTCTCGATCGCAACTCGAATAACCTTTAAAAAATATATTTTAATGCAATAATGTAGAAAAATATATTTTAAACATGCAAATATGCACAACATAATTAATTAATGCAATTAAAACAATTAATTAAAATACAGGAGAATTTAATAATTTGCACGCATGTGGTTCGTGTGGACTTTAAAATTTTCGGGGCGTTACAGGGAGACAGCAGCGTGGCAGACTTTGTCAGAAAGTTTGAAAGGGGGTGTCACTTTGTGCCCCTGATAGCTAATGATGCCCAGGGGAAGTTGAGGTATTTCATGGACGGTTTGCGGCCGATCTTGCGCCGTGATGTGAGGGTTGCTGGTCCGACCACTAATGCCGTTGTAGTATCTAGAGCCTTGGTGGCAGAGCAGGACCAAAAGGACATTGAGATCGATACGCAGGGCAAGAAGCCCTATCAGGCACAGCAGCAACAGCATCAGCAGCGACCTCAGTTCAAGAGGCCATTCCAGGGGCAGCTAGGGAAGAAGCCATTTCAGGGACCACCGAAGGGCAAGGGTCCTGTTTCACATCAGAAGGCTCCCAGAGCCCGGGTGAGTACCCGGTGTGCCCGAAGTGCCATCGCCAGCATCCGGGACGGTGTTTATATGAATCGGGCAAGTGCTTTAAGTGCGGAGCCAGCGATCACATGTTAAAGGAGTGCCCATAGTGGAGGCAACCAACCCAGGGAAGAGTATTCGCCTTGCATGCTCAAGAGGTGAACCCAGACACGAGATTACTGATCGGGAATTTTTTTTATAAAAAGAGTCGCCACGAAGGCCTTGATAGATTCAGGGGCCACCCACTCTTTTATCTCAGAGACGTTCGCCAATCATCTGGACGTCAAGTCTATTGGACTCGACGTGAACTATTCAGTGACAGTCCCATCAGGGGAAGAATTATCAGCTACTATCGTGGTCAGAGACATCGATCTTGAACTGCAGGGCCACCTAGTGTATGCCGATCTAATCGTGTTGTCGATGCCAGAATTTGATATCATTTTGGGAATGGACTAGCTGACGAAGAACAAACTTTTCATTGATTTCCAGAAAAAGTCGGTGTTGGTAAGACCTTTGGGCATGGAGCAGTTTCTCTTTGAGCTAGCGAGATGGAGGAGTTTCCCTTGCATGATCTCTTGCATGCAGGCGCAGAGACTTATGCACAAGGGTTGTCAGGGTTTCTTGGCCAGCATTGTGTCAACACCTGACGTACGTACCCACTCCATCAATAGCTGATGTGCCAGTAGTCAGAGATTTTCCTGACGTTTTTCCAGATGACGTCACAGGCCTTTCGCCAGAGAGAGAGGTGGAGTTTTCAATTGACCTTGTGCCAGGCACCGTGCCAATATCTAAGGCACCGTACCGGTTAGCTCCAGCTAAGATGTTAGAACTCAAACAGCAGATTCAGGAGCTCCTAGACAAAGAATTCATCCGTCCTAATTTCTCACCATGGGGCGCACCAGTGCTCTTTGATAATAAGAAAGATGGGAGCATGAGGTTGTGTATCGATTACCGAGAACTAAACAAGATAACTGATCAAGAATAAATACCCACCCCCAGGGATCGAGGACTTGTTTGATCAGTTGCAGGGAGCTACAGTGTTCTCTAAGATAGATCTTCGATCGAGTTATCACCAGCTGAAGGTAAAAGATGCATATGTTCATAAGACAGCCTTCAGAACCAGATACAGGCATTACGAGTTCTTAGTGATGCCATTCGGACTGACGAATTCTCTAGCAATTTTTATGGACTTGATGAACCGAGTATTCCAGCCCTACCTAGATCAGTTCGTCATAGTGTTCATTGACGACATTCTGATATACTCAAAGAGCCATGAGGAGCACCGTCAGCATTTGGGTACAGTTTTGCAGATTTTACGGAGTGACAAGTTGTTTGCAAAATTCAGTAAGTGTGAATTTGGTTGGAGAAGGTAACGTTTTTGGGTCATGTAATTTCTAGCAGTGGCATTAAGGTGGATCCAACTAAGGTAGCAGCGGTTAAGGAATGGGTTGAGCCGAAAAATGCATCAGAGATCCGCAGTTTCTTAGGCTTAGCAGGCTACTACATGATATTTATTCAGGGATTTTCTTCGATAGCAGTGCCACTCACCTCATTGACCAAAAAGAATGTCAAATTCGTTTGGAGTGATGAATGTCAGAAGAGCTTTGACACTTTGAATCAAGCTCTGATTTCAGCACAAGTTTTAGCCATGCCGACAGAGCAAGGTGATTTCGTGTTGTACACCGATGCATCTAAGCTCGGGTTAGGCGCATTTTTGATGCAGCATGGCAGGTTATAGCTTATGTCTCCAGACAGTTGAAAGTGCATGAGAAGAATTATCCGACTCATGATCTTGACTTAGCTGTCATTGTCTTCGCGTTGAAAATATGGAGACATTATTTGTACGGCGAGAAATGCCAGATATTTACTGATCACAAGAGTCTCAAGTATTTCTTCACGCAAAAAGAGTTGAACATGAGACAAAGACGGTGGTTGGAGTTGGTAAAAGACTACGATTGTGAAATTAGCTACCATCCGGGGAAAGCTAATGTTGTGGCAGATGCCTTGAGCCGTAAAGTTGCAGTCGTAGCACAGTTGTCAGTGCAGAGATCTCTTCAGTCAGAGATTCAGAGATTTGGGTTAGAGGTTTATCCTAAGGGAAGAGCTCCTAAGTTGTCTAATCTGACAGCCCGGTCTTCTTTGTTTGACCGAATCCGTCGAGGTCAGTCTTCAGATGAGCAGTTGAAGAAATGGCGACTGAAGGATGAAGCCAAGGGCAGTGTACTCTACACAGTGTCTGATGGTATTGTGAGGTATAGAGGAAGGATGTGAGTGCCTAGTGTTGATTCGATCAGAGAGGATATTCTAACAAAGACACATGCATCTCCGTATTCCATTCATCCAGGAGGTACCAAGATGTACAAGGATTTGCAGATTTTGTATTGGTGGCCAAGTATGAAGAGAGACATCCACCGATTTGTGTCTGAATGCCTCACATGTCAACAAGTGAAAGCAGATCATCAAAGGCCAGCAAGAATGCTTAAACCACTCCCTATCCCCGAGTGGAAGTGGGAGAATATCAGCATTGATTTTGTAGTTGGTTTGCCGAGTTCAGTCAGAGGATTTAATGCTATTTGGGTTATAGTGGATCGACTCACCAAGTCGGCACACTTCTTACCAGTGAAGAAGACTTTCTCCATGACGTAGTATGCAAATCTCTATATCAGGGAGATAGTTCAATTGCACGGGATCCCATTTTATATTGTGTCCGACAGGGACCCGAGTTTTACATTGTCATTGCCATGAGGATGAAGTTGCTATTCAGTACAGCTTTCCACCCTCAGAAAGATGGCCAGTCTGAGTGAGTGATTCAGATTTTGGAGGATATATTGAGAGCTTTTATAACCGATTTCCATGGGACTTGGGAATCTAAGCTACCTCTAGTGGAGTTTACCTACAACAATAGTTTCCAATCATCTATCGGTATGGCTCTCTACGAAGCATTGTATGGGAGGAAGTGCAGATCGTCGATTCATTGGGACGAAGTCGGTGAGAGATCAGAACTTGGTCCTGAGATTGTTCAGCAGACCGCAGATGTGGTGGTCAAGATCCGAGACAGGATGAAGACCGCCCAGAGTCGTCAAAAGAGTTATGCTGAAAGAGGAGAAGGGATCTAGAGTTTGCCGTAGGTGATCACGTTTTTGTGAAGATAGCACCCATGAAGGGTGTTATAAGATTTGGGAAGAGAGGCAAACTTAGTCCGAGGTTTATTGGACCATTTGAAATTCTTGACAGAGTTGGGACACTAGCTTATCGTCTTGCCCTCCTGCCGGATCTGGTCGGGGTACACAATGTGTTCCATGTCTCGATGCTGAGGAAGTACCTAGCAAATCCTTCGCATGTTTTGAGCTATGAGCCGTTGCAGCTTGCTCCAGATCTGTTGTATGAGGAAAGACCTGTCCAAATCCTAGACAGACATAAGCAGAGACTCCGGAACAATGTGACCAAGTTGGTCAAGATCCTGTGGCTGAACCAATCAGTGGAAGAGGCCACTTGGGAGACAAAAGCAGATATGAGAAACCGCTACCCAGAGTTTTTTGGTAAGATTTAATTTCGATGACGAAATTTATATAAGTGGGGGAGGAACTGTAGGGACCAAAATCAATACGCGTAAATCTCATGCATTTATTTAAATTGTTAAAATATTTAATTAAGTTTAAAATGATTTTTGAGATGCATGAGTTATGAAATTACATTATTTTAAATTATTTATGTTTATGTGATGCACGTTAAATGTTTTCTTGAGTTTCATGTTTCAGGCGATTATTTGATGCGGGATCGAAGAAAAGAGAACGGCGACGATTCTAGCAATTTTTAAAATGTGGTATTTTATTTTAAGTTGGGTTTGGGGCATTTTAAAAATTTTATTTAATTTTTAGCACTTTAAAAGCCTAATTTAATTATTAGGTGATTTTATGACTTTAAAGTTTTAAAGATTTGTCACTTGTACATTTTATTTTAATTTAAGAGATGTTATTTATAGTTAGGGGAAGATTAGTATTTTAATTAATTGTTAATTATTAATTAAGAAATTTTTTGTTCCCTAATTATTACTTAAACTCACGCGCACACACACTTTTACACACACCTATACACGACCTACACACACACACACTTCATCATGTTTGTTCCACTTCATATTTTGAGAGAAAATTAGGGTTCTAAGTCTAAGTAGTAGCCGCCCCTCCCTCTTCAAGGAATTCAACAATTTTCGTCCGTTTTCTTCAAAGATAAATTGTGCCACGTTCGTCCCGGATCAACCTCGCATCCTTCCCGCTTCGATATCGTCGGTTCGGTAATTTTAATATCAAAAGGCATGTATATTCTTTCGTTTTCGCATCAATCTTGTCATATTAATAATTTTGATGTTTATTGTATGAAAAACATGTGAATGTTATGCAAAAGTTTGAGCAATAATGGTTGGATTAATTTTGAAACGTTTTTGGATCTCAAAACTCGATTTTTGCTGTCATTTTAAATACTGCGACTTTTTGGTCAACGTTTTGGAAAAACTTTCAACATATAAAACGTAGAACTTTTTGATACCTTCGATTTGACAGTAAATACTAAATATTTGGATAAGAAATGAGTGAGTTATGATTGTTTTCGTGGGACTGCTCAAACTGCGATTTTCTGAAAATGCGTTTTTGACGTGTTCTTGAAGTTTGTTTGTTGCAGGCTTCATTGGGAATCGTCAATTTATCACTACTGCGTCTAAGTATGTCAAGTGTCATGTTTAGACGATATTTGGTGCTTCGCTTCGCTTCGTGTCGTTGGGTGCGTGGTTGCATCGAAGTCGTAGGAAGCATTTTGTGTCAATTCTTGGGTTTATGGGTTATTTTGGGTTGCTTATGATACGTCATTTTGGAGACGTTTGGGACGTTTTGTGGAGTCGAGTCAGCGTCATAGTGTCCTAGGATGAGTCTCGAGGCGTTGTTCACTGTCCGTTTAATCGAATTTGGAGAAATTAAGCTTCTAAGTCGCGGAGTCCAGTGCACTCGGCTCTCGAGCGGTAATGTTTTACCGCCCGAGCGCCACTCTTTCTGTCCGAGTGTAGGTTTCCCGAAGACCAGGCGCTCGAGCGGTAATATGTTACCACCTGAGCACGGCCCCAGCTGGAAGAATGTTTGGTTTCCACTTCTTTTCAAGTTCAAATAGTGAGTTCATGTCTTTTATTGTTGGGAAATGTTCACACCTCAATTTTTTTGAGATTGTCCGGGGTTCGATGTCATAGTTTAGTACATTGATAAAACGAGGTCAAGTCACAAGTGATTTTAGGTTGTCATAAGAAATCGTCATTCGGGTGGTGAGTACAACGATTACGTCTAGGCTATGAAATATTAAGTGCATGTAATCATGTTAGTATGTGCAGAAGTGGCCCAAAGGAGATCCAACAAATCCCTCAACGCCATGTAAGCATGTTCGACGTGCAAAAGAAAATATATTAAAGTTTTTGATATATGATAAATGTCTTGTGACCAAATTATGTATGGGATTGGAAAGCGGTAAACCATGACCAGGGACCAATCCACCCCGATAAAGCATGACCGGGTTTAGATCAGGATTAAAAAGCGGTAAATCATGACCATGGACCAATCCACCCGTTAAAGCATGAACGGGGATCTCATGTATGTGGCAGTGGATCTTTCCTGTCAGTCCAGTACTGTGGTTTAGTCTGATCAGGTGTTTTATGTATGGGTCACATGCTTTGAAACATATCTCTACACAAAATGATAAAGTTCACGTATGTTCAAGTATGTATGTCGCAAGTATGTTTCAAAAAAGTTTCACGTTATGGCACGTCTATGTTATGTATGTAAGTTCAAGCTTTTTCACGCATGTTAAAGTTTCAAGTATGTACGCTCTATTTTAAAGATTGCATGTTATGCCCATTTTATACTTGAGTCATTAGACTCACTAGACTTGATCGATGCAGGTGAGGATGACTTTGAGGAAACGAGGGGTGCGGATCAGTGAGCTGGCTTGGACTGAGTGGGAGGCTAAACCCGAGGACCGCCCAATGTTTTTAAGATTTCACGCACGACAAAATTTTATTACTCTGATTTCATGTTTTAGGTTACGATGTTTAAACAAGTGTTGTAGCAAACTTTATTTACGATCTTTTTATTGCAATTATTTTTGGATGAACAGTTTATTTTAAATCGAAATTTGAGAGTTTATTTCTTATGTAAGAAAATTTTTATTTTTCCGCAAATTTTAAAATTGTTAAAAAGTACGGTGCGTCACATAAATTGTCCAAATGCGAATTCTGGATGGACAAAGTAGTATTTTTGGACCATGTTATTTCGATACATGGCATATCTGTTGATCCCGCTAAGGTTGAAGCTGTATTGAATTGGCCGAGACCTACGAATGTTCCTGAAATCCGAAGCTTCATGTGTTTGGCTGGTTATTATCGTCGCTTTATTGAAGGATTTTCGACTGACACAAAAGAATCAGTGATTCATTTGGTCAGATGAGTGTGAAGCTAGTTTTCATGAATTGAAGACGAGATTGACCACATCACATGTGCTTACTATTCCCTCAGGTACCGGATGATTTGTAGTGTGTATAGATGCGTCTGTAAAGGTTTGGGCTGTGTTATAATGCAACATGACAATGTGATTGCTTATGCATCTCGTCAATTGAAATCACATTAAACTCGTTATCCTGTTAATGATCTTGAATTGGCCACCATTGTGTTTGCTTTGTAGATTTGCCGCCATTATTTATACGAAGAAAAGTTTGTTATCTATTCAGATCATAAGAGTCTGAAATATCTCTTTTCTCAATTTGATTTGAATATGAGGCAATGCAGATGGATGTATATCCTAAAGGATTTTGATTGTGAGATTCAGTATCACCCTGGATCAGTGAATGTTACTGCGGATGCCCTTAGCCGTAAAGTTCATGATTCTGTGTTAGCTTTTGTCAATTTCGCTAAAGTACACGAGGATATATGTACTTCTGGTTGGAATTTTCACTCGAATTGGAATTCTGTCACTGTCTCAGCATTGCGAATTGAGCCGAACTTGATATATAAAGTACGAAAGGCTCAACGAAGCGATGCTCAGATCCAAAAGTCGAAAGAACTTGTATCTGCAGGACATCAGTCTGGATTTCAGATTGCGTCTGATGGTTCTTTACGACTTAATGGTCAGCTGGTAGTTCCTCATAATTTTGATTTGAAATCTACCCTTCTTCGAGAAGCACATTGTAGCAAATACAGTATTCACCCTGAAGGTTGAAAGATGTATTTGACATTGAGACCTCAATTCTGGTGGAGACGTATGAAGAAGGACATTGCTGAATTTATTTCGAAATGCCTTGTTTGCCAGCAAGTGAACGCCGAGAGAATGAAACCCGAAGAATTACTCCATATTCTTGAAATCCCGAAATGGAATTGAGAACATATTGCTATGGATTTTGTGACTCATTTACCTCGATCGCCCAAGGGGTGTGATGCTATTTGGATTATTATTGATCGGCTTTCGAAATCTCCACATTTCATTCTGTATGAATGGAGTTATCCTTATCAGAGAATGGCATGTTTATACATTGAGAATATTGTGAGACTTCATGGTGTGCCAGTCTCAATTGTATCAGATCGTGATCCCATATTTGCTTCTAAATTCTGGGGTAGTTTCCAAGAAGCGATGGGTACGCGTTTGGCTATGAGTACCACTTATCACCCTCAGACTGATGGCCAAACTGAGCGTACAATTCAAACGTTAGAGGATATGTTACGTGCGATTGTGATGGATTTCAGAATGGGATGGCAAGATGATTTACCATTGGTGGAATTTTCTTATAATAATAGCTTCCAAACGAGCATTGGTATGGCACCTTTTGAAGCCTTATACGGGAGACGATGTAGGTCACCGTTATTCTGGGATGAAATTGGTGAAAAACAATTGACTGGGCCTGAAATGATACAAGAAATGAATGATATGGTTCAGTTGATTCGACAGCGAATGAAAGCTGCTCAGGATCGTCAAATGAGTTATGCTAACAAACGGAGACGACCCTTAGAATTCCAAAAAGGTGATAAATTATTTTTGAAAATATCTCCCTTTAGAGGTACCGTTCGATTTGGCATGCGAGGGAAATTATCTCCTCGATATATTGGTCCATACGAGATCCTTGATCGAGTTAGGAATCTTGTTTATCAGTTGGCATTGCCACCAGCCTTATCTACCATTCATGATGTATTTCATGTTTCTATGTTGAGAAAATATGAACCAGATCCATCACATGTGCTTCAACCTGATGAGGTTGAACTTGATCCTTCTCTTTCCTATGTTGAACAGCATGTTTGTATTATGGATCGGAAGGAGAAAGTATTGGATAATAAATCAATTCCACTAGTTCGAATACAATGGGTGCGACATGGTGTGGAGGAATCAACGTGGGAATTGGAAAGCAAGATGCGATAATCATATCCGCACTTGTTTGATTCTATTTCACATATTCCATTGTATTCAATGTATGATAATCCATTTATTGATTTTAGTTTTGATATGTAATATAACTGGTAATATATTAGATACTTGCCAACATTATGTATATATGGATGCTTGAGATTTCGGGACGAAATCTTTTAAGTTGGGGAGAAATGTGACACCCCGAAAATAAAATAGTATTGATGGCATTTTTGTAAATAAGTTGAAAAATATTCAATTTATTTTTATGGCATTTTCGTAAATAAGTTGAAAAATAATGAATTAATTTTAAGGGTAAAATGGTAATTAGTGACATATCTTAGTCATATGAAGTCCAAATGATTTGAAATTTGGATATAACGTAGAAAACTCAAAAATATAGAAGTTTCATGCTTTGAGTTTTGAAAAATTTGATCGTTTGACTGGTCCAAAGAGATATACTGATGTTAAAATATTAAATATTATATATTATATTATATTATTATTATTATTAATATAATATAATAATATAATATAATAATAAAATATAATAATATTAAAGAAAAAGATGAAAAATTTTATAGAAAGAAAAGACATTTGTCTGATAGACAAAGAGATAAAAAGAAGAAAAGAAAAGAAAGCCGTGATTTACGGAAAGAAGAAAAATACAAAAATAAATTAATAATTTGTAGAAAATGTAAAAAGTCAGGGCATTATGCTAATCAATGTTGGGCTAAAAATAAAATTAATAATTTAGATATAGATGATAATCTAAAAGAAACATTATTTAAAATAATAATGAATTCAAATAATAATTCTGACAGTGAAACTGAGAATTCTTCAGAATCTTATATTTCAGAAGAAATAATATATAGTGAATCAGATATTTCTGATGATTTAAATTAATGTAATAATTGTATACAAGGAAAATCTTGTTTAAATCATATAGAAGATAAAAATGATGAATTTTATAAACTAATGTCTCAATTCAATGATTTAAACATTAATGTGTTAACTAACAATAATATTTTAGAATTTCTTAAAATGATTAAGGATCCAGTATTAAAATCCACAATTATTGATCAAATGGAGAATACTGCTTCAACTAGCAATAATAATAATAATATTCTTGTTAAACAAGAACAAGCTTACTCTATGAAAGAAGTTAAAAATCTTCTTCAACAGAAATATAGTAAACAGAATCCAGTTACTATACAGAATTTAGTTAAAGAAATAGAAAATCTTAAAGAACAAGTAAAAATTTTACAACACAATAATAATAGTTTAAATTATCGTGTTTCAATCATTGAAACTAATAATAATAATTCAGTTAATAATTCTGATAGTTTTGATAATCTACAAGATATTTCTTTTCTTGATCCAGATAAAAAACATTTATCTTTTTTAAGCATGATTATATCTCAAAAATGGTATACCAATATAACTTTATTAATTGAAAATTCTTATAAAAAGAATTTCATTGCTATGATTGATAGTGGTGCAGACTTAAATGTTATACAGGAAGGATTAATTCCTACGAAATATTTTCATAAAACTACTCATTCTCTCTCTCATGCAGGAGGAGAACCATTAGAAATAAATTATAAATTACCAAAAGTTTATATTTGCAAAGATAAAAACTGTATTCAAACCAGTTTTTTATTAGCAAAAGATATTTCTAGCCAACTTATACTTGGTTTTCCTTTTATTTATCAAATTTATCCTTTAACTTATGTTGATGAAACAGGTATTATAGGAACTTTTCAAGGTAATCCTATTTACTTTAAGTTCATAACTAAACCTGTTCATAGAATTCTTAATGAATTACAAGAAAAGATTGATAGGAAAACTTTTCAGATTAATTTTTTAAAAGAAGAAGTTAATATATTAACTATAGATGATAAATTACAAAATCCTAAATCACAGGAAAAAATTAAATAAGTAATAAGTTTTCATTAGAAATATGTAATGATCTTCCTAATGCTTTTTGGAATAGAAAGAAGCATATTATATCTCTTCCATATGAAGAGAATTTTGATGAAAAAAATATTCCTACCAAGGCTCGTCCTTGTCAAATGAATTCTGAATATTTAGAATTATGTAAGAATGAAATTCATTCTTTATTAGAAAAAGGTTTGATAAAGCCTTCTCAATCTCCTTGGTCATGTACTGCTTTTTATGTTAATAAACATTCTGAACAGGAAAGAGGTGTTCCAAGATTAGTCATAAATTATAAACCTCTTAATAAGGTTTTAAAATGGATTAGACATCCTATTCCTAATAAAAAAGATTTATTAGATAGACTTGTAAATGCTATCATATTTTCAAAATTTGATTTAAAATCAGGATTTTGGCAGATTCAGGTAAAAGAATCTGATAGATATAAAACTGCTTATAATGTTCCAATAGGACATTATGAATGGACAGTAATGCCATTTGGCCTTAAAAATGCCCCTTCTGAATTTCAATAAATTATGAATGATATTTTTTATAATTACAGCAATTTTATAATTGTTTATATTGATGATATCTTAGTATTTTCTAATTATATTGAAATACATTTTAAACATTTAAATATGTTTAAAAATATTGTTATTCAAAATGGACTTGTTATCTCAAAATCTAAAATGATTTTATTTCAAACCAATATTAGATTTCTTGGTCATATGATTTAGAAAGGAAAAATAATTCCTATACAGAGAAGTATAGAATTTGGTTCAAAATTTCCTGATATTATAACTGATAAAACTCAGTTACAGAGATTTTTAGGAAGTTTAAATTATATTTCTCCCTATATTAAAAATCTTACTAAAGATTCTGCTATCTTATATGATAGGTTAAAGAAAAATCCTTTACCTTGGTCTGAAAGACATACAATAGCTGTTAAAAATATTAAGGAAAAGGTTAAAAATCTTCCTTGTCTTATGCTTTCTAATCCCCAATGGGATAAAATAGTTGAAACTGATGCCTCAGATATAGGTTTTGGAGGAATCTTAAAACAGAAAGATCCCCAAAATAAACAAGAATATCTTATTAGATTTTATTCTGGGAAATGGAATAATGCCCAGAAAAATTATTCCACGGTAGCAAAAGAAATTTTAGCTATTGTCAGATGTATTTTGAAATTTCAAGATGATTTATATAATCAAAAGTTTATTATAAAAACTGATTGTAAATCTGCAAAATTTATGTTTAATAAAGATTTTAAACATGATGTTTCTAAACAAATGTTTGCAAGATGGCAGGCTCATTTAGCTCCTTTTGATTTTGAAATAATATATAAAAAAGGTGAAGATAATCACTTACCAGATTTCTTAACTCGAGAATATTTATCCTAATGTTTTTATCTACAGATATGCATTCCCGAGGAGGAAGAGGAGAGTCCTCTTATAGAGGGCGAGGTGGTAGGGGAAAACCCCCTAATATCATTGCACAGCATGGTAAACAGAGGCGGCTTATAGCCCAGAACTTATCCAGTTCATCAGCCAGTAATACTGAGCAAAATAATGAGTTATACAATGAATTTCAAGAATTCTTGAAACAAAAGCAGAGAAGTAATACAGATTCTCAATCTTCAGCATCATATGCTAATATTATCAAAGAGGATGATAATGATTCAGCTCTATATACAGAGACAAAACATCGAGAATTGATTCTTCTTATAGAAGAAAGAGATACCCAATGGGAAAAAACTCCATGGACTATAATGGAAAGATATTTAAACAATACATCATATGTATATGGTTCTTATAAGCAAAGATGATTTTATGAAAATCTTCTGATATCTACAAAAAGTGTTGACATAACTCACTTTTTCAGTAATACTCAGCAGAAAGGAAGTTATAACTTTTCAAAGTTTATCATCAAGAAGATAATATCTATTGAAGAATGGGGTATATCTCCATTAGTTGAAAAAGAATTTTATTCTGAAAATCATAAAATGAGTTTTAAATTCAATTTTTGGGATTATATTGAAAGTTTTAATAAAACCTTGTTTTATTAAAATGAAAAAAGAAAACATACTTGGTTTTTAAAAATTTGTGAAAATGTTTTTCACTATCCAGTTCCAAATTGGTTTTTAATATGGTGGAAGATATTTGGTCCATCCGCAAAGATTTTGCCAGAGATTTTTATAAAACCCATGAATACTTGGTTAAATGTTTCTCCAAGTATTAAAAAATCATTTTCTGAACATTGGATTGATGGAAAGACTCTATGTCTATTTTACATGGAATTTGGAATCCCATGGATCTGGAGATGGCAGCCAGAATTCGGTTACACTGATGAAGGCATCCCTTGCATATGGAGGGTTAGTTCCACAAAATTTTGGGACAAATTATTAAGAGATGATCCAGAAACTGGAAAACCATATGGTTATGAAACTCTTCATCAAATGGAAGAAAAAATTTCTTTATATCAGAAAGAAATTAATAATCAACAAGAAAAGGAAAAAGCCTCTATGAGTCCTTTCAAGATTCTTACTCAGAAATATTCTGAAATATATTCAAAAGAAAAAATGATCGAGATCTATATTGAAGAAATGAAAAAAGATCTTTTCCAGAATATTGGAGGTGCTGATTCAAAATCAGATAAATCTATGGCGTCCGAATCTAGTGAAAATCAATTTATTCATCTTATGAAGATGCAGGATGCTCAAGACCCTAATGATGATATTCCTCAATTTTCTCAGATAGATGACATTTTTGAGAATTTAAAAAATTCTTTAAAAGACAATATTAAAGATGATTAAAATCGTCAGAAAAAGAATTTGCAGCTGGTACAGTAAATTTGCAGCTAGTGCAGTTGGTGGAATATCACATCATGGCATATCGGGTGGAATATCATATCACTGTAGACTTTTTGACTACTATTTGCATTAATAATGCATTGTATTATTTACTTTAATAAAGTATTGTACTGTTTCTATTTTAGATGGAATCCGGGGTTTCATGTCCGGCTCTTCTATCTATTTATAGGTTCATTCTGTGTCTTTAGGAGGACACGGTTGAGTTTGCTCCCCTCTCATTTCTCTCTTGTAAAAACCTTTCTGAATTATATCAATAAAATTTTGAAGTTCTGGTAACAAATTTGTAAGTTCTTACTATTTTTATTTTCTGTTTTTATTTACTGTTTTAAATTTTTATATTTCATTAGTTGAGCCTGTATGACAGGCTAAAGTATTCGTGCTAAATTATTACCTTACTATGACATGATCTATATTTATATGTTCTTGAGATCAGATTGAGATAATAAAATATCTATTTAAATTTTTGGAATTTAATGTAATATAAGAGTCTTTGGTTAGAACATAAGGTAAAAAGATGAACCAGGAAATGGTAAACACAAGGTTCGAGTTTAACCAGGAAAAATAAATTCATGTTGTAACCCTTTAGCCTGCTTAGCCGAGAGATGGCGTTTAAGGCGTTCATGGGTGATTTTTATGAATTTATGATTCTGAGGTGGACCTCGGTAAAATCCTCTGTTGTTTAATTTCTTTGGTATATCTTTTATAAATCCTTTTATGTTTTGTAAAAGTTCCAAATATGAATCTTATATTCATTATTATTCTGAGATTTAAATTTTTCATTTTCTTAGCTCAATCAGAGTTGAAGATGGTATATAGGCTGGAAACCAATAACCTCCATGTGTGCGAAAGCCACTAAGGAAAAGTTTGGTAAAACAAAGCCACGTATCAGATTCCTCATTCTGATCCCAAGTCTCAGATGGTATCAGAGCCATGAAAATAGTCTGGATAATAATTTAGCACTTTTATTCAAATGAATATTTTCGATTTTAAAGAAACTGTTCAAAACAGTTTAAATGAAGAATATGATTTACCTGAGAATTTAGATTTATTGAATAAATGGACTATTCCTAAGATAGATTCTAAAATGATATATAAGTTAGGAACTTTTGAAAAAATTGGTTTTAAACAAGTAGTTAAAACTACAGAATCTTCAGTACCTCTTCATGATAATGAAATGGTTATTAGATTGTTAAACAATAAAGATATTTTACCTTATAGGAAAAATTACAGATTCATACATATAGGTTTAATTCAAATAGCTTTTAGACGACCTTTAACAATAGAAGGACTACCAGAAAGCTTCATAGCAGCTTTAAGAGATGGTAGAAATTTGAATTGGAAACAATCCCTTATGGGAATAATTCAATCTAGTCTGGCTCATGGTCCAGTATATTTTGATGTTTATCCAAATTTATCTTTATCTTTGTCTGATATTAATATATTAGATTCTTTAACGTTAAATGTTAAAACTCATGGTTATAATTATACTCCTGGTACAAAAGTTATATGTATCTGTTATCGTATTTATTATAAACCATTATTTACCCTGAATCCTATGTGTAAAAGAATAGATAAAAAATTAAATGAAACTATTCTTATAGAAACTAATTTTAATAGATCTAATATTACAACCCGTAGATCTATAAAATGGGAAGAAATTGAATTTCCAGAAAGCTGGATAATTGAACAAGCTGTTCCTAGAAATCCTATAATAAATAGAGATTTACAACAGGTTATACAAAATAATGAAGGATCTGTTCAAATACAGTTTAATAATGAACAAAGAAGATTATTGCCATCTTCTATCTATACTAGATCAAGATCCAGTCATTCTTTTATTTCGCCTTTAGATTATTTAGTGGATATTCCTCAAACTTCTAAAGCTTCTACTTCTCAGATAAGAGAAGATGTTGAGTCTCCTGTACAAGATACAGTAGATGAATTAATTATTAATCAGAATAATATTATGCATAAAAGTAACTTTCAAAAAGTTAGAGAAACTGATACCGTTTCAGAAATGAATTTTAGTATTTAATGGATAGTAAATCTAAAATTGATTTTACTAAAGGATCTCTTGTTAGAGCAAGGATCAATGCAGAATTTTATTTACCCAAATGGGAATCTTTCAGAAATTGGTATTTTAAAAGTTTTTCTGAAGAAGAATTTGAGTATATTGTTTCGAAATTTTATACATATTGTGAAAACCAGAATAAATTAATTCATTTTGTTCCTTGGTTTTTTAAAACATTTATTATAGATTATATTTCTATTCTTGAAAGAAATTATAAACTTTCTTCTGGACAGATTCAAAAATCTGTTTATCCTCCTCAACAATATTTTATTATAGAAAAGAATAATAAAATTTTAAATTTTACTGCTTTTTTTAAATTATTTGAAAATGATATGTTACAAATAACTGTTAAACATATTAATCAGATAATTGAAAAACAGAATTATACAAATTTGTATCTTACGATAATAGGAGAAGAGATAGTTTTTCTTAAGGATCGTATTGATAAAATAATTCTGGCCATTAATCAAATTAAACCAGATGTTCATATTCAAACCAAAGAAGAAGAAACTAATATGGTTTCTATTGCTACTTCTTCTATTCAATCCCCTCCAGATATAAAGGATTTTAAATTTGAATCTTCTGTTTCTGATATAGAAAAATTACTAGAAGAAAAATTTAGAAATCTTAATTTAAATACTCTTAATAAAGAGTTAGATAATAATGAGAATCATTCTGATGAAGAAATTAATAAAATTAAATGGGCAGATAGACCTAACCAAAATAAATATTATTATAATAGACCTACTCCCATGGACGTTCTTATTGAAGAACAAGAATATATATTTGCTAATAGTTATAATGGGAAAAGTATTTATGAATGGAATATTGATGGTTTTAGTGATAAACAAATTTATAATACTGCTCACAGAATGCTTATGTATACTACTGTGTGTAAAACTTCTGGCAATACTGATAAAAATATCGCTAAGATTATTATATCAGGTTTTACTGGTCAACTTAAAGGTTGGTGAGATAATTATTTAAATCAATTCCAAAAAGAAGATATTATTAATTCTATAAAGATAGAGAATAATATTCAATCAGAAAATATTGTATATTCATTAATAATGACTATGATTGAATATTTTACTGGTAAATTCACTGATGATAGTGAAAAGATTCGTACTTTATTAAGTAATCTAAAATGTAAAACACTTACTGATTTTAGATGGTATAAAGATACCTTTTTATCTCGTATATATGAAATACATTTTAAACATTTAAATATGTTTAAAAATATTGTTATTCAAAATGGACTTGTTATCTCAAAATCTAAAATGATTTTATTTCAAACCAATATTAAATTTCTTGGTCATATGATTGAGAAAGGAAAAATAATTCCTATACAGAGAAGTATAGAATTTGGTTCAAAATTTCCTGATATTATAACTGATAAAACTCAGTTACAGAGATTTTTAGGAAGTTTAAATTATATTTCTCCCTATATTAAAAATCTTACTAAAGATTCTGCTATCTTATATGATAGGTTAAAGAAAAATCCTTTACCTTGGTCTGAAAGACATACAATAGCTGTTAAAAATATTAAGGAAAAGGTTAAAAATCTTCCTTGTCTTATGCTTGCTAATCCCCAATGGGATAAAATAGTTGAAACTGATGCCTCAGATATAGGTTTTGGAGGAATCTTAAAACAGAAAGATCCCCAAAATAAACAAGAATATCTTATTAGATTTTATTCCGGAAAATGGAATAATGCCCAGAAAAATTATTCCACAGTAGCAAAAGAAATTTTAGCTATTGTCAGATGTATTTTGAAATTTCAAGATGATTTATATAATCAAAAGTTTATTATAAAAACTGATTGTAAATCTGCAAAATTTATGTTTAATAAAGATTTTAAACATGATGTTTCTAAACAAATGTTTGCAAGATGGCAGGCTCATTTAGCTCCTTTTGATTTTGAAATAATTTATAAAAAAGGTGAAGATAATCACTTACCAGATTTCTTAACTCGAGAATATTTATCCTAATGTTTTTATCTACAGATATGCATTCCCGAGGAGGAAGAGGAGAGTCCTCTTATAGAGGGCGAGGTGGTAGGGGAAAACCCCTTAATATCATTGCACAGCATGGTAAACAGAGGCGGCTTATAGCCCAGAACTTATCCAGTTCATCAGCCAGTAATACTGAGCAAAATAATGAGTTATACAATGAATTTAAAGAATTCTTGAAACAAAAGCAGAGAAGTAATACAGATTCTCAATCTTCAGCATCATATGCTAATATTATCAAAGAGGATGATAATGATTCAGCTCTATATACAGAGACAAAACATCGAGAATTGATTCTTCTTATAGAAGAAAGAGATATCCAATGGGAAAAAACTCCATGGACTATAATGGAAAGATATTTAAACAATACATCATATGTATATGGTTCTTATAAGCAAAGAGGATTTTATGAAAATCTTCTGATATCTACAAAAAGTGTTGACATAACTCACTTTTTCAGTAATACTCAGCAGAAAGAAAGTTATAACTTTTCAAAGTTTATCATCAAGAAGATAATATCTATTGAAGAAAAATACAAAAATAAATTAATAATTTGTAGAAAATGTAAAAAGCCAGGACATTATACTAATCAATGTTGGGCTAAAAATAAAATTAATAATTTAGATATAGATGATAATCTAAAAGAAACATTATTTAAAATAATAATGAATTCAAATAATAATTCTGACAGTGAAACTGAGAATTCTTCAGAATCTTATATTTCAGAAGAAATAATATATAGTGAATCAGATATTTCTGATGATTTAAATTAATGTAATAATTGTATACAAGGAAAATCTTGTTTAAATCATATAGAAGATAAAAATGATGAATTTTATAAACTAATGTCTCAATTCAATGAATGATTTAAATATTAATGTGTTAACTAACAATAATATTTTAGAATTTCTTAAAATGATTAAGGATCCAGTATTAAAATCCACAATTATTGATCAAATGGAGAATACTGCTTCAACTAGCAATAATAATAATAATATTCTTGTTAAACAAGAACAAGCTTACTCTATGAAAGAAGTTAAAAATCTTCTTCAACAGAAATATAGTAAACAGAATCCAGTTACTATACAGAATTTAGTTAAAGAAATAGAAAATCTTAAAGAACAAGTAAAAATTTTACAACACAATAATAATAGTTTAAATTATCGTGTTTCAATCATTGAAACTAATAATAATAATTCAGTTAATAATTCTGATAGTTTTGATAATCTACAAGATATTTCTTTTCTTGATCCAGATAAAAAACATTTATCTGTTTTAAGCATGATTATATCTCAAAAATGGTATACCAATATAACTTTATTAATTGAAAATTCTTATAAAAAGAATTTCATTGCTATGATTGATAGTGGTGCAGACTTAAATGTTATACAGGAAGGATTAATTCCTACGAAATATTTTCATAAAACTACTCATTCTCTCTCTCATGCAGGAGGAGAACCATTAGAAATAAATTATAAATTACCAAAAGTTTATATTTGCAAAGATAAAAACTGTATTCAAACCAGTTTTTTATTAGCAAAAGATATTTCTAGCCAACTTATACTTGGTTTTCCTTTTATTTATCAAATTTATCCTTTAACTTATGTTGATGAAACAGGTATTATAGGAACTTTTCAAGGTAATCCTATTTACTTTAAGTTCATAACTAAACCTGTTCATAGAATTCTTAATGAATTACAAGAAAAGATTGATAGGAAAACTTTTCAGATTAATTTTTCAAAAGAAGAAGTTAATATATTAACTATAGATGATAAATTACAAAATCCTAAATCACAGGAAAAAATTAAATAAGTAATAAGTTTTCATTAGAAATATGTAATGATCTTCCTAATGCTTTTTGGAATAGAAAGAAGCATATTATATCTCTTCCATATGAAGAGAATTTTGATGAAAAAAATATTCCTACCAAGGCTCGTCCTTGTCAAATGAATTCTGAATATTTAGAATTGTGTAAGAATGAAATTCATTCTTTATTAGAAAAAGGTTTGATAAAGCCTTCTCAATCTCCTTGGTCATGTACTGCTTTTTATGTTAATAAACATTCTGAACAGGAAAGAGGTGTTCCAAGATTAGTCATAAATTATAAACCTCTTAATAAGGTTTTAAAATGGATTAGACATCCTATTCCTAATAAAAAAGATTTATTAGATAGACTTGTAAATGCTATCATATTTTCAAAATTTGATTTAAAATCAGGATTTTGGCAGATTCAGGTAAAAGAATCTGATAGATATAAAACTGCTTATAATGTTCCAATAGGACATTATGAATGGACAGTAATGCCATTTGGCCTTAAAAATGCCCCTTCTGAATTTCAACAAATTATGAATGATATTTTTTATAATTACAGCAATTTTATAATTGTTTATATTGATGATATCTTAGTATTTTCTAATTATATTGAAATACATTTTAAACATTTAAATATGTTTAAAAATATTGTTATTCAAAATGGACTTGTTATCTCAAAATCTAAAATGATTTTATTTCAAACCAATATTAGATTTCTTGGTCATATGATTTAGAAAGGAAAAATAATTCCTATACAGAGAAGTATAGAATTTGGTTCAAAATTTCCTGATATTATAACTGATAAAACTCAGTTACAGAGATTTTTAGGAAGTTTAAATTATATTTCTCCCTATATTAAAAATCTTACTAAAGATTCTGCTATCTTATATGATAGGTTAAAGAAAAATCCTTTACCTTGGTCTGAAAGACATACAATAGCTGTTAAAAATATTAAGGAAAAGGTTAAAAATCTTCCTTGTCTTATGCTTTCTAATCCCCAATGGGATAAAATAGTTGAAACTGATGCCTCAGATATAGGTTTTGGAGGAATCTTAAAACAGAAAGATCCCCAAAATAAACAAGAATATCTTATTAGATTTTATTCTGGGAAATGGAATAATGCCCAGAAAAATTATTCCACGGTAGCAAAAGAAATTTTAGCTATTGTCAGATGTATTTTGAAATTTCAAGATGATTTATATAATCAAAAGTTTATTATAAAAACTGATTGTAAATCTGCAAAATTTATGTTTAATAAAGATTTTAAACATGATGTTTCTAAACAAATGTTTGCAAGATGGCAGGCTCATTTAGCTCCTTTTGATTTTGAAATAATATATAAAAAAGGTGAAGATAATCACTTACCAGATTTCTTAACTCGAGAATATTTATCCTAATGTTTTTATCTACAGATATGCATTCCCGAGGAGGAAGAGGAGAGTCCTCTTATAGAGGGCGAGGTGGTAGGGGAAAACCCCCTAATATCATTGCACAGCATGGTAAACAGAGGCGGCTTATAGCCCAGAACTTATCCAGTTCATCAGCCAGTAATACTGAGCAAAATAATGAGTTATACAATGAATTTCAAGAATTCTTGAAACAAAAGCAGAGAAGTAATACAGATTCTCAATCTTCAGCATCATATGCTAATATTATCAAAGAGGATGATAATGATTCAGCTCTATATACAGAGACAAAACATCGAGAATTGATTCTTCTTATAGAAGAAAGAGATACCCAATGGGAAAAAACTCCATGGACTATAATGGAAAGATATTTAAACAATACATCATATGTATATGGTTCTTATAAGCAAAGATGATTTTATGAAAATCTTCTGATATCTACAAAAAGTGTTGACATAACTCACTTTTTCAGTAATACTCAGCAGAAAGGAAGTTATAACTTTTCAAAGTTTATCATCAAGAAGATAATATCTATTGAAGAATGGGGTATATCTCCATTAGTTGAAAAAGAATTTTATTCTGAAAATCATAAAATGAGTTTTAAATTCAATTTTTGGGATTATATTGAAAGTTTTAATAAAACCTTGTTTTATTAAAATGAAAAAAGAAAACATACTTGGTTTTTAAAAATTTGTGAAAATGTTTTTCACTATCCAGTTCCAAATTGGTTTTTAATATGGTGGAAGATATTTGGTCCATCCGCAAAGATTTTGCCAGAGATTTTTATAAAACCCATGAATACTTGGTTAAATGTTTCTCCAAGTATTAAAAAATCATTTTCTGAACATTGGATTGATGGAAAGACTCTATGTCTATTTTACATGGAATTTGGAATCCCATGGATCTGGAGATGGCAGCCAGAATTCGGTTACACTGATGAAGGCATCCCTTGCATATGGAGGGTTAGTTCCACAAAATTTTGGGACAAATTATTAAGAGATGATCCAGAAACTGGAAAACCATATGGTTATGAAACTCTTCATCAAATGGAAGAAAAAATTTCTTTATATCAGAAAGAAATTAATAATCAACAAGAAAAGGAAAAAGCCTCTATGAGTCCTTTCAAGATTCTTACTCAGAAATATTCTGAAATATATTCAAAAGAAAAAATGATCGAGATCTATATTGAAGAAATGAAAAAAGATCTTTTCCAGAATATTGGAGGTGCTGATTCAAAATCAGATAAATCTATGGCGTCCGAATCTAGTGAAAATCAATTTATTCATCTTATGAAGATGCAGGATGCTCAAGACCCTGAGGATGATATTCCTCAATTTTCTCAGATAGATGACATTTTTGAGAATTTGAAAAATTCTTTAAAAGACAATATTAAAGATGATTAAAATCGTCAGAAAAAGAATTTGCAGCTGGTACAGTAAATTTGCAGCTAGTGCAGTTGGTGGAATATCACATCATGGCATATCGGGTGGAATATCATATCACTGTAGACTTTTTGACTACTATTTGCATTAATAATGCATTGTATTATTTACTTTAATAAAGTATTGTACTGTTTCTATTTTAGATGGAATCCGGGGTTTCATGTCCGGCTCTTCTATCTATTTATAGGTTCATTCTGTGTCTTTAGGAGGACACGGTTGAGTTTGCTCCCCTCTCATTTCTCTCTTGTAAAAACCTTTCTGAATTATATTAATAAAAGTTTGAAGTTCTGGTAACAAATTTGTAAGTTCTTACTATTTTTATTTTCTGTTTTTATTTACTGTTTTAAATTTTTATATTTCATTAGTTGAGCCTGTATGACAGGCTAAAGTATTCGTGCTAAATTATTACCTTACTATGACATGATCTTTATTTATTTGTTCTTGAGATCAGATTGAGATAATAAAAGATCTATTTAAATTTTTGGAATTTAATGTAATATAAGAGTCTTTGGTTAGAACATAAGGTAAAAAGATGAACCAGGAAATGGTAAACACAAGGTTCGAGTTTAAATAGGAAAAATAAATTCATGTTGTAGCCCTTTAGCCTGCTTAGCCGAGAGATGGCGTTTAAGGCGTTCATGGGTGATTTTTATGAATTTATGATTTTGAGGTGGACCTCGGTAAAATCCTCTGTTTTTTAATTTATTTGGTATATCTTTTATAAATCCTTTTATGTTTTGTAAAAGTTCCAAATATGAATCTTATATTCATTATTATTCTGAGATTTAAAATTTTCATTTTCTTAGCTCAATCACAGTTGAAGATGGTATATAGGCTGGAAACCAATAACCTCCATGTATGCGAAAGCCACTAAGGAAAAATTTGGTAAAACAAAGCCACGTATCAGATTCCTCATTCTGATAATAAAATATAATAATATAATATAATAATAAAATATAATAATATAATATATTATTATTATTAATATAATATAATATAATATTAAAAAAAATAAAAGTTGAGTCGGTGGAATCACGTAGACAGAAAGGTAGAGATGAGAGGTGGGCTTTTCGATTTTGCGACTTATCGGTTTATCCAATTGACGAATCGACTTCAGTTTTGGTGATGTTTGAAATTCGTCGATTTTCGAAATAAATCCGATAAATTGTTGAATCATACAGAAATTGAATATTGTTGAATAGTGTATGATTTTAACGAAGAAAAATGATTACAATGATGTTATTTTGAATTATTCCCAATTTATTATAATTAGGGAATTTTAACCGTTGGAATGAGATTGAAGAATTGTTTGTCAGTTGTTATTAATTATGATTATGTATGCGGTAGAATAACTGACAAGAAACTAAGTTTTGAAGTCAGAATTGAATTATGTTTTGATTTCAATTTAATAAGAAATTTCAAAGTTTCAAAATATATTTGAAACTTATATTGTTGATTTTGAATGATGATATTGATTGAAATGAATATGTTATTGATGTAGAAAAATTATTATACTGATATCTTCAAGCTACATCGACTGGAACGAATAATTGATGTATGTTGCGATCGAGTAACATACGACTTGTATCTGTATCATATGATATATGTTTGATTGATTTGATTGAGAATATATGTCTATATTCCTTATTTGTTGAGTTGATGTGGCATACATGACATACACGTTGAGCTATGATCTTTGGATACCTTTATATGATTGAATTTGATTCTGGGGTTTGTGAAACACGATGCTATGTTTGGCATTATGTGGCCCTTAAGGCATAGTCATTAGTGGCCCCGCTGATTGATTGAGATTTGGGATTTGATAGCGCTTTTTCGACGCTATCATACGAGTATTTCTGATTGAGGCCGGTGTGCCAGCTCGAGCATTGATTTGATAGCGATTCGATTGATTCTGATATATGCTCAGTGGATGAGCATTTGACCTTATACCTCCACGACATACATGGATTGCATATCATATATCATTGTTTAGATACTTGTGGTATATATTGTGGTTGTTTCAGACTGAACTTTGCTCACCCCAGAGGGGGCTGTTGTTGTCTTTGTATGTGGAAAATGACAGGTACTCCAGGATATCAGGAGACCAGAGAGGGTACTTCTGGAGGGAGTCACAGTTTGAGTTGAGGTTTTATATTTTGTTTCCCATTATATATATATATGTATCTATATACTGGGGCATGTCCCGAGGATATGAGTTTTTTTGTATGTAGTTGGTTTTGATTATTTGTGGGCATGTTTTATGATGTGAGATGAAAATACTATTTTTATTATTCAAATAATATATCTTGGGCTCATTGTAAAGAAAATTTAAACTCGTTTTTCGCTGTAATTAATTAACCCTAATCAGATTGCATTGTAATAACGATTAGGAGCTAAGGGCCCCACACTTTGAGTGACTGTTTGTCTCTAAATGCTTTGACGACGGGAATAGTATAATCAGTAGGATTGTTGAGCATCGCATCACGTCAGATAGTCGGCCTCAAACCATCTAGAAAGTGTCGTAATTTTTCAGCAGCATCATTCGCAATCAATGGCACAAAGTGACAGCCCCTATCAAACTTATGCACAAACTCGGCAACAGACCAATTCCCCTGACGGAGACTCATAAACTCCCTCTTTAGCCTAGAACGGACATCAGATGTGAAGTACTTGTCATAGAACACCCTCTTGAACTCCTCCCATGTCAATGTCGCTATGTTCACTCCTCGCCCCGCTCCCTCCCACCATAAGGAAGCGTCGGCCTTCAGCAGATAGACAGTGCAATGAACTCGATCAGTGTCCGCCATATCCATATAACGAAAGATAACCTCCAAAGATCGAATACATCCTCAGCAACAAATGGATCAGTAGTGCCATGAAAATCATCGGGATTCATCTTCATAAAACGCTCATAAGCAGCCTCTGGTCTAACTCTCGCGCCATTTCCTATGTGTTGCTCTAATAAACATGCCATCCCGGCTAGTACACGGGCACTAGCATCTTGATTAGGTGGAGGCTGTGGAATCTCCTCCTCATGTCTAACCTCATCATTCCTACGCAAAATCTTTCTAGGAGGCATCTCTGTACACGTCGTCCAACCACGTAACCAACATGCATTTAATCATTTTTCATGCAGCATGCACATAACATTTATATCAAGTATCATATAAGCATTTAAAAGAATTTTCGCATATAACATATAAAGCAGTAACAACTCATATATTTGAGGCGTGACTTCTTGAGCTTCTCGGAATGACAGTACACAACCCTTTGGAGAAAACATTGGTTCTGATACCAACTGAAACGACCTCGACTTTTTTTTTAATCATAAACTCGAAACTTACTAAAAATTTTCGTAAATCATAATAATTCAACATTTGGAATCTCAAGTGTATAGAAATATCTATAAATCATCAACTAACCAAAAATCCTACGTCGACCTTTAAAAAGATCAACTAACATAAAATTAAAGTATAAAAACCTCTAATAAAATCATTAACAATAATCCTTTAAATCTTTTATCTAACAAGCTAGTGTGGAAACATAAAGGTCTCTCGGGAGTGTACTGCAGCACTCGATCCACTCAATCGTCAGCGCCTCCCATAATATCATCAAATCCTGCATCATACAAACCTAGTGACTTTAATGACTCAGCACGTTCTAAACATGAATAGCAAATAATATATATACAATCACAAGCATTAAAAATAATATTTTTATTTAAAATAGCTTTTGAACAATAATAAACTATTTAAAATAATTCAGGCATAATTAAATCATAAATCATAAAATCATTTAAAATAGCTTTAAGAATAAATAACTCATTTTAAAAAAATAACTTTTAATCATATATCATAAAATCATTTTAATCATAAAGCTTTCAATCATTTATCATTTTGGGTGAATTTTGATCTTTGAAAGTGACTAACTTTTATCCTTTAGTAGACTCATCAGCCTTCAGCTCCACATGGTCCATGGGGGTGGGCACTAGGCTCCATCGTGAAAATACGATCGTCGGGGTCCCTATGGGGCCTTGACGTAAAAGGGGTCCCTCTAGGGCCTTGACCCTCATGATATCCCCACAAAATCATATGTCATATATCATATCTTTTGTCACAGTCAATTAACATTTCTCAAAATATTTTTCATTTATTTTAAAAGCGTAAAATATCACGACTTTCCAAAAATAACATTTTAACAATAAAAATTGCACAGTTTTACCACAAATCATAAATTCTCATATTTTCATAAAAATCATCATTTAAAATCATAAAATATCATTTAACGTGCGTTATGATCCTTCGGGACATTGCCAAGATTTTACGTATTTTTCCAAGTGTAAAATGACAGTTTTGCCCTAGACGTAAAATTTCTCGATTTTACCTTTTTCTTACTTTTAATGACATGGGCTTATTTCAAATAATTATTTAAGTTTAAATCTAATTTTTCATGATTTTATTCAGCTTAATTCGAGGCTTTTTAATTAATTCTCTAATTAACTATTCGTGAGTCGTTTAATTCCCGAATAAATTCAAAACTTAATATTTTATTCCCAAATTTTAAACATAGACTGTTTATTACCTAAAATACCCTTGTGAGCCATGAACCACACCCGTGGACCCATGATTCCAATTTTTCTTATTAAATTCTCGTTTTTTGACCCTTATAAAAAGACACCGAGCCATCTCATAATTTACTAGAGCCAGACCCTAGCCAACTCGAATCCTCCTACCCCTAGACCCGAACTGAACATGACATCTCCTTAGCTCATTAGGACTCCTATCCCACGTAAGGACCCTCCTGCTACTTAACCACCGAACCCTCAGACCCTCATCCTCCTTGGACCCTGCTCATAGTCACCCGAACCCAGCCCAAACCTTCGAACCAGCGCCGCGAGCCCTGTAATCAGAAACAGGTTGTGCACCCCTCCCTCATGTGCTTCTAGTGTCCCAGCCATACTAGTACACTACCACTTCAGCAGCCACCGAGTCCAGCACATCCTCACCGACCCATGACCACGTCCAGACCCAACCAAGCCCAGCGCAAGCCCCTGAACCCATGCAGTGAGCCACATGTTCGAGTAACCAGCAGTTGCGCATGTTCTCTCCAAGGTGCTATGAGTTTCCTACTTTGGCTATGACTCTTTGCTCGAGCCCCCCTCGAGTCCCAACCTACCTGACCCTCTCCGGAACACCCTGAGCCACCTCCTAGACGACCTAGCCCAGCCCTTCGAAGGCTGCAGCAATCGGCTGCGCCACAAACATGCAAGGGAAGAGTCCATGCGATCATGGACCCTTCCTCACTGACTAGCCACAGTTCCTAGCCATGCTAGGACCCTACCAAACCCTAGAAAGGTTCCTCACCAAGCCCCAGCCAGCCCTGGCCGAGTCCTCAAGCAGCAAACCCAAATTCGCACCCCTTAGAAGCTAAGCATGAGAATTGTTTCCTAGAAAACCCTAAGTGCTTGACCCTTTACCATGATCGATTCCAGCATGTATTTTAATTTAATTTAATCATGTTGTAACCATATTTTATTCATATAACATCCTACGTTGGCAGCGTGTCCATTGGGTTCATAACGTTTTTAAAACAAGCGTTAAATCATCATATTTTGAAAATAAACTATCTACAGTATAATATTCAAACACCGATTATTTTTTCATTCATAAAGAATTAAATCATGCATAATATGATTTGTATGATGTTTAAAAAATTTAAGAAAACATGCATTTGTGTTTATAACGCTCGAATACGTTATCGTCGGCGAGGAAGGACGAACGGGCGACGAAGACTCCTAACGTTTCTTTCCTTGTAAATTTCGAAATTATCGTGTGTGCTGGTGGGTGTATTTCGGCTGAATAAGGCGCTGAATTGTTGTGTTTTGAAAGACTAGGTAACATATTTATAAATTAATCAACATGCTAATGGCTTTGGTTTTGGGTTTGCAAGCTTAAGGGCAATTGGAGCTACTTTAAATAATTAAATTGGGCTCAATAACAATTATTTATTTAAATAATAAAATTTTATAAAAATTACTTATTAAAAATAATCCCTTTGATATTTTAAAAGTCTTTTGTTTGCCCAAAACCGGCTTCCCGGGAAAAATCGAGCTCGACTCGTAAAATAATTCGTAATCCAACATTTTTAGAAAAATTAAATCATTTTTATAATCATATTAGGAAGCCTTGAAAATATTTAGTGAAAAAAATATTTATTCTTGTCTTGGTCGTCTCCGGTCTCCTTCCTCTGCCTATTATTGACTATTCGGGTAAAATCCTTCAATTTCATGAAATCATGTCATATAATCATATAATCATGCAATCATGCCTTTAAGCATTTAATAAATATCATGCAAGCATTTAAAAGCAATTAAATAAAACAATTAAGCAATTAAAAGAATTTTGAATGTATGTGGTTTATGAAGATTTGGTTTTTCGGATGTTACAATTTATGTTGACGACTATCCTTGCAAACCGGCTTCAAATGTGACCTCGGATGACTTTGTCTACTCCGGGCTGATCAACGAGTTGAACACAAGCAATTAATTTGGAAGTTATTTGAACCTGGCCAATGTCCACGCGTTTCTAGGCCGAAACACGCTCGGAATCTCCATGACTCGTATTGATATCGCTGTGGGCGGTTTTACGAATCCTCACTGGCATCTACGAGCTACGGAATGTGGAGTTTTGATCCGAGGGACGGTGTTATTGGGGATAATTACGAGCGGGAATGTTGTTTACTCCAGGAACCTAAGTGTTGGCGAGATGTATGTGGTTCCGAGGGGCTGCTGCACTTTCATTTGAATGTTGGAGAGGAGATTGTGCTGGCTTTCTCCTCAGCTAATAGCCAGCTTCCTGGTACCATTAACGTTGGGCGGAATATGTTTGGTTTGAAGCCTTCTGTTCCTGATCAAGTCTTGGCTAAATCTTTTCAATTGAACCAAAGTGCGGTCGATCAAATCAAATCCAAGTTCTTGGGTTGAATAATGTGTACGTTATTCTTGTTGTTTGGTTTTCGTGTTTATGTTGAATTGATAAAAGCATGGTTTGCAATCGCGGTCGTGGAGACTGTCGCGGAGGTCACCGTTCCAGTTGTCATGACATTTCACAGAACGATCACGGCATGGATATTTTTTATAAAATTAATATAAATTGAAATTTTTTAAAAAAATAAAAAAATATGTAAATCAAAATTAATATCATTTAAATAGATTATTTGATAAAACAAGATAGCAAATAAATTTTTAAAATTTTATTCACATCTTATTGAATCACAAATCATATCTTTGTTATATATCGAAATTTTCATAACCTTCTCAAAATTGAAATATGCTATTAAGAAAGTTTTGGGTTATAATCAATTAAACTTTTGAAAAAAAATTAATTGTAAGAAAGAAGATATTTTACCTTATAAAATTTCGTGATGATATTAACTTTATAATCTCCAGAATTCTAGAAAACATCATGCAAGGATCTAGAATAATTATATGAACTTATACAAAATTTAAAAATTCAAACAAAACATCAAATACCCAAATATTTATCAAATTTCAACAGATACGAAATTAAAAATACAAAAAATAAAAAAATATAATGTATTACTTCAAAAGAAAACACAATATATTTATACTTTATAATTCTGAGTAAGGCATAATTTGAACTACAAAATTGAGTATGGTTATGTGTGTGATATGCAAATCAAGGAAAATGGCAAATTTAAGCAGTACATAGTGCTTTCAAATTAAATAATAAACTATTTTACAGCAATGCAATGTACATTATTTGAAAAAATATCTGGCAGATGTAGGTTCACTGGGAGACATTATTTGAAAAGATATTTTGTATCTAGATCGAACAACTCGACCCAGAATAGTAGGTCGAGCTCTCCAACTCGACCAAAGAGTTTGGGTCGAGCTCGACCCATTTGTGAAGAGCTCTAGGGTAAAAAAAAAAAAAAAAACAACTCAGCTCGATCCAATCTGGGTCGAACTCGACCCAAAAAAAGAGTTCGACCCACCTCGATCCCGAGGTGGGTCGAGCTCGGGGTCGAGTACTAGGCTACCGTTTTTATTCTTTCTAACGTTCCGTGTCGTTTCGTCGATCTGTGCCGTTCCACCATTAACACAGTGTTTTCTATCTACGTAACGACGATCTAAAGCATCAACGTTCACATCCCGGAATTTCGTCAAAGTAGGTTTCGTTCCCATTCCGATACTGTTTTGGCAAACTATTGATAAAAGTCAAGCATGCTTGTTTTCCGCATGCCGTCACAATAAATCCGACCAAGATATTTGCTACCGGCTCTCTGACCGTGGTTGACTCGAATTCTATTGGATATTTTCCGAATTAGTTCTTGAATTTCAACAAAACAAAGAGATGTTAGAGTACTGATGTGATCGAGTCGAGCCGAACTCTTGAATAGATTTTTTTTATTTTTTTAATAAGTAAGTGCAAAATCAATATAAAAAAATATCAGAACTATTATTTTTTCGTCTAAGAGTTGATTCATGCTACTAACGGACCTATTCACGAGCTAACGACACGAATATTGTAAAGTTTAAGCTTGGTTCGTTTATCTTAAATAGTCTAATTAAACGAGGTCAAACGAGTTTTTATCGAATCGAATTTCAAATAACTTACGAAGATTTTATTAATTTACATCCTTAAGTCTATGTTGGAAGTCGGAAGGACTAAAATTTATTATGAGTAGTTGTAGTTTTGTAGTGTCTTTATTTCTATGTTTTTGCTTAATTCCGACCCAAATATTTAATAAGGAAACTTTTAAAATCCAATAAAAACGGATGCCTACACAATTTTATAAGAAATTATCGTAATAGCCGAAAGCTAGATTAATGTTAAGAAAAAGATAAAACAAAAATTATTTTAACAAAAAAATATTTTAGTAGGAGATAATTATAAAGTAAAAATCAATTTTTAATTAACAAAAAAAATATGATACATTATATTTATTATTGAGTAGGTCTCTTGTGAGACAGTCTCACGCATATTTATCTGTGAGACGGGTAACCCTATCGATATTCATAATAAAAAATAATACTCTTAGCATAAAAAGTAATACTTTTTTCACTGATGACCTAAATAAAGATTCGTCTCACAAAATACGACCCGTGAGACCATCTTACACAATTTTATGTCTTTATTATTTATCAATGGCCAGAATTATTCTCCATCCTACTGGTCTAATTTGTGTTCTTGCATAAGGGGCGTGTTTCCATGGAAAAGGACGAGTGTTCAACTAATTAAACCTAAAATTCATTACTTTTTCTATATATAATTTTTCTTACTATAAGATTTCGAAATATAAAATTATTGTTAATCACTATATATTATATAACACTTCCAGTTTTCATTATTCTCCGATTGGAATGTTTTAGGATTTTAACACCAATCCTAATAATCGAGACGATAATAATTAATAAGCTGTAAAAAATTAAAATACATATAAAGAATATATAAGATTTATAGTGTTTCAGTACTATCAATACGAGAATTATGTCCACTTATTAGTATAATGTTTATTCTCACATGACAGTTAGAATAACACACAGTCGTTTCGGGGAAAATTCTTCTGCAATCGTTCGGGTAACATTTTATATTGATCATTGATTGTCACGTGTCTAATTCAACATATTTAAAAAACTATCACACTAATAAAAACTCAATATATAGCAAATAATTATTAATGCGACATGAAATGTTACAGTATATTTTTTCCGCCTCGTTATTGTATCTATCTTTCTTTCTGTAATAAATTGTGGTGTATGCTTACTAATAAAATGTGTGCAATTAATATGGTAAAAAAAATTTATATTATTATAAACCATGAAATAAAGAGAAATGAGTAGAGAGAAAATTACATCATATAAAATCTTTAGAGATATTATCTTATCATATTTATGTTGATTACAAATCTTTCAAATCTAACTAAATAAGATAATCATCTACGTACAATGAGAATCTATTTATAACACTCCATCTTTGATTATTTGCACAAACAATCGATTCGTCAAATATCCATTTGGCAAGATGGATGATTAGAAACTTCATCAGGATTCAATGATGTCTCGTTAAAACCTTTTCAGTAAAACCCATTGAGAAAAATCCGAACGAAAGAAAAAGAATACATCAATAATATTTTTTTTTGATGTCTTCCCAACGATAGATGAGCCTCGTTAAAACCTTGATAGGATAAAACCAGTGGGACAAAATCCTACTGAAGTAAAAAGAGTACGACATCTCTCGTTAATTGTCAATTGCCTCATTAAAAACTTGTAATGAAAAGCAATGCGGGAAAAATAATATACGAAGGAATAAAATATAACTTTGACTGCTCCCTCTATTGTAAGCATCACTTGAAATCATCAACTTTTTGTATTCCGAACTTGTACACTGATTTGCCAAAAGTTGATGCAGGTGATAATTTTGAAAAAAATCGGTCATATTTTCTTCAGTTGTTGATAATCTCTTTAAGTAAATCAATAGTTTATATGATATTGCAAAGAAAACCAATCACGTGTCTTTCTAGTTGTCAATGTCTTCTATGGAGAAAAGATGTCAGCAAAATTAAGAATGGTTGGTGGAATTAATGAGTGGTTGGTGTTTCACATTAGGAAACACGTTTCAATTAATGTGAAATTTGTTTCACAGTAATAAAGGAACTCTATAAAATAAATATCCCTCCTCTGATTTCTAATCATCTCATCCTCAAGTTCTTCTCCTCATCTCATAAGAATTATTTTAGTGTTTATTCTGTAATATTTGTGAGAAAACTTGTTCTCTTGTATTAAGAGAGTGATTATTTTTTTTGAAAATACAGTGAAATGTTGTAACCTACAAAATATTATAGTAAAAATCTATTCATTTTGTCCGTGATTTTTACCTTAATAATTTTTAGGGGCTTTTTACGTAAATTTTAGTGTTTAATTTTATTCTTTATTTTAATATTTATATCTCAAGATGCTGCATTTGAGACCAACAAATCTGCTGAATAAGAAGTAAGTGGTGTAAGCAGAAAAAGTGCTAAGAATATGACATTCCATGATGAATATTTTGCAATTAAAGAAGACATTAAAGCATTTAAAGGATATTGTCTGTTGGAATGTGAGTTACTTGGTTTATATTGAAGATAGTTGAAAATATTAAACTAATTAAATTTAAGATTTTTAAAAGTAAAAATTTAAGGTAAAAAGTAAAAATATCAAACTCTCAAAATATATTAAACTGCATATTTTATAAAATTTTGTCTATTCAATTGTGTTCTTCTTCACAAATTGATATACCTATTTATAGAATTTCTTTGGAAATAATTCAAAAATAAATACATCATTACATACATCATCACTTACTAATTTTCAATATTTACAACTCTTATTTTTAACATTCAATAATTTCAACTCTTTATTTTCAACACTCTCCCTTGTGATGATAATCATGATACAATGATTTTCTTCATTACGTGTTTTTATACTACTTCATTAAAATCCTTACTATGAAAAACTCATTGGGATAAAAACCGTAGTAAGAGAAAAAGAGTACAGTCATGTAAACTCCCCTTTATGTTAATAAGAACGATTCTTCACAAATTTCGCAGATTGCGCATCCCAATGTTATATATATGTTTTCTGATTATTGTAATATAAGTGCTTTTGTGAAGAGATCTGATGGGTTTTTACTTGATTGAATGTAACGAATATCAATATCTTTATTCTTCTCAAGCTCTTAGGTGAATGCGAAGAACTTAGGGGAAATATGTTTGGTTATGTCGCTTTTTATGTATCCCTCTTTCATTTGAGTAACACATACAACATTATCTTCATATAGTATCACATGTTTCTTGTCAAATGATAATCCGCATGAGATTTGGATATGCTCGGTCATTGATTTTAGCCACACACATTCACAGCTTGCTTCATGTAGTGCAATAATCTCGGCGTGATTTGATGAAGTTGTTATAAGTGTTTGTTTCTATGAACACCAAGAAAATGCCGTGCCTCCGAGAGTAAATACATATCCGGTTTGGGAACGTGCCTTGTGTGGATCAGATAAATACCCAACATCAGCATAACCAATTATGCTTTAATTGGTGTCTTTTGAATACTAAAGTCCCAAGTCTGTAGTTCAACGTAGATAACGGAATATATGTTTAATTCCGTTCCTGTGTCTTTTTGTTGGATATGAGCTAAATCTTGCCAATAAATTTACAACAAAAGATATATCAGGTCTTGTGCAATTTGCAAGATACATAATGGCACCAATAGAACTTAGATATGATACTTTTGGACCAAGAATAACTTCATTATCTTCACATGGGCGGAATGAATCATTTTCTATATTTAATGATCTAACAACCATTGGAGTACTTAAAGGATTTGTAAGGTCCAAAATTTAGACGACGTAATCCAACTGCATGCAAATCTAGGAAACATGAAAAATGGCTAATTAAATAATTTTAATTGTTTAATTGATTTTGTGGCGTGTTTATATGATGTTTAGTAGCTTTTCTACTTGCAAGCATTAAAAGTGGAATTTTTAAGGATTATTCGAGTTGCGATCGAGGAACGGAGACCGAGGGCTGAAAAAAATGTAAAATATTTTTAATAAATAATTGTTTTTAATTATTTAAAATATGATTGATGCTTTTTCATATTTTGAAAATAAGGAGTTTTGAGGTGATTTTATACGCCGGGACGTAAATTTTATCGGTGTTGGTTTTTCAACAAAAATATAAACGTTTTGGTAACCCGGTTAATAAATTCACAAACTTTATTAAACAAAATAATTTTTAATATTTTAATTGATCAATAATGGGCCTAATTAACCACTTTAATGGGCCTAAGCCTTATTAGTGGTTTAATTAAATATTTATAAGCTAAAACCTACCCTAAACCTCATATAAACTTTCGGCCCCTCCCCCAACAAATCAAAACTCTCCCCTCTCCCTAAAACACAGCAAACACGTGATTCTCCAAGGGTGAAGCTTCGGTTTTTGAAGAGAAAATCCAGCCTAGTCTCCTACGTCAAAGTTCTTACGAATCGCCATCGAATATTCGTGCGTTTAAAACGCAAAAGCACGACATATTCTTCCCTTATACTCATCTATCACACCATAGTAATTGCTTGAACATGTTTTGCATGAAAATTAAGGGACACTTGGTTATATTTTCGTTTTTGCATCAAGGATGGTTTTTAAATCATGTGTGTTGATCCTAATTTATGTTTAACATGATCCTAGGGGGCTGCCATGATTAGGAAAGGTTTAAGGGTGATTTATACATGTTTTAAAGAGTCCTAAGACACACCATTCACGCTGCACACGCACATGACAGAAGCTGGAACCAAACGCTGGTATAGGTCGATCATAGGGTTCGATTTTCATGGAATGGTGGCTGGCTAGGTCTCGCCTTGGGTCCAGGGCTCGATCAGGGTCTGCGTGAGCCAGGTAGGGAGTCATAGCCATGCTAGTACTCGAGCACAAGGGCTGGGAAGGAGTCCTAGCAAGCTAGGACATCTACCCGAGAGCCAAGGGAAATCGCGCAGGGCTGCGTGGGCTTGTGCAGGGTAGATGGCTCGGCCTGGGGGCTTAGGGCTGGGCTAGGGTGAGTCCTTAGCATCCGAGGAAGGTGCATGAGGGGCTGGTTCAGGGCTGGTTGGATTGGCTAGGTCCTAGGCGTGTACACAAGAGTCCTATGTCTAAGGGAGTCTCGGCCGAGAGCTTGCAACAGGAGTTGTGGCTCGCGGTTGGGGCTAGGGTCAGGTTCATGGGTTCATATCAGTCCAATAGGTTCCATAGAAGTTCTAGGAAGGGGCTGGATCGGCGTGGATCTAGCTTGGCTCGATGAAAAATCAAAATGACTCAAGGGGGCTTGTTCGAATGGTCCTAGGGTTTTCTTTTTGGAAATAAATTTGAAACACGGCTCACGGGGTCGAGTCATAGTTCACGAGGGCTAAAATAATATAAAAAGTTGAAGTTTTGAATTTATCAATTTTATATTAAAGTTTGAAATTTTATGGGATTAAAACATCTTCAAAACGACAAAATACGAATTAATTAAAAAGTCTAGTATTTAAGCTAAATAAAATTATGAAAATTTTAATTTAGACTTAAATAATTATTTGAGACATGTTAGAGTCATTGAAATTAAGAAACATTCAAAAACGCGAAATTTTACATCTAGGGCCAAAACGGTAATTCTATACTTGAAAATTAGTAAACGTCATGGCAGTGTCCTGAATGTGGTTTTATATGTTAATATGATTATTTTAAATGTTTATGAATTTTTTTTATGTTAAATTATGATTTTTAAATGTTCACGGAATTTTATGGTTTAATTATGGACATTTAAAAAATATGTTGCATGCTTGGTTTAAAAGAAAAACGATATTATATGCATGTTTTTATTAAGTGATGGAAATACAAAATGTTGAAGGACGTAAGGGATTGTGACTAATACGATGATATGTTGGAGATATCGTGAGGGTTATGGTCCCAGTGGGAGCCCGACGATCGTGTTTTCTTGGATACGGATACAAATACATTAATATGTTAATACGTTGGACAATGCCCAGTTGACCGGTGAAAGTGTTGCTGGTGTCTCCGCCGCCCGATACTGTGGTTTTATAGATGGATCTATCGCCTAATACGAATACAAATACGAGTCACAATCATGATCTGAATTCAACAAACACGAATATGAATATGAATATGAATATGAATATGAATATGCTGATATGAAGATGTTTATAAAAATGTTTATGTTAAAAGTTATGCGTTATTATGAAAATGTTATTTTAAGTACAAGTATTTTTCACTGTTGTATGTGATCTGTATTACGTATTATTTGTTATCAAGAATATGATGTGTTGAGTCTTTATACTCACTAGGTGTGATTGATGTAGGTGATTACAATAATAATGTTATGGGAGGTCTTGATGGTTGACCTGACTGGACTGAAGGTGCATATAACCCGAGGACCAGCGTTTCTACTTTTCCGTACTTATGATTTAAGTTTATGATTTACGTTAAAGATTTTCAATACTATTTATTTATACTTTTGAGCGGTTTTTGAGAGAATGATACTTTTCAAGTTTATTGTTTTTTAGGCTTGGTAAAATGTTATGCGATTTGTCGATTTGACGGTTCCCTTTGATTTTCAAATATTAGTTGATTGATTTATTTTAAAAATGATGCAAAAATATTTTGTGTATATATGTATATGCATCGGCCGAATAGTATAAGTTTTAAAAAAATAATAACATAAAAATTTATAGTACTTTTTAAGCAAAACGAATAACAGAAGTTTCAAGATTTGATTTATCTATATTAAAACGTTTAAGGACCATTTCTGCATAATTTGACTGGTGAACAAATATTCCACATTCTTTTTGTTCAATTTGCGAACCCAGACAATACTTTGTTTTTTCAAGGTCCTTCATTTCAAATTTTTCATTCAAGTACGACACAACTTCTTGAATTTCCTTATTCGTTCCAATGATGTTTAAATCATCAACATATACAGTAATAATTACGCATCCGGATGTTGTTTTCTTAATGAAAACGTAAGGGCATGTGAATTGTTTACATATCCATTTTTCATTAAGTGTTCCCTTAGCCGATTATACAACTTTCGGCCGGATTGCTTTAACCCATATAATGATCTTCACAATTTCACATAATAACATTCTCTGGGTTTTGAACTTTGTGTTTCAGGCATCTTAAATTCTTCAGGGATTTCCATATATATATATATTACTATCGAGTGATCCGTATAAGTAAGTTCTGACAACATCCTTAAGACGCATTTCTAAATCTTCAGTTACCGCCAAACTAATCAAATATCGAAACGTAATTGCATCCATAACAGGAGAATACATTTCTTCATAATAAATTCCAGGCCTTTGAGAAAAATCTTGTGCAACAAGTCGAGCTTTATATTTTACTATTTCATTTTTCTCATTTCGCTTTCGAATGAAGACCCATTTGTACCCAACATGTTTTACACCTTCAGGTGTAAAGACTATATGCCCAGAAAAGTTACGTTTATTTAGCGAATTCAATTCAACCTGGATGGCATCTTTCCATTTTATCCAGTCCTGTAGATTTTTACATTCACCAAAATATTTTGGTTCGTGATCTTCATTATTATTTATGATGTCAAATGCCACATTGTAAGAAAAAATCTCATCAATTTTTTTATATCTTTCCGGTTCTATATTTTTTCATTATTAATATAATTGATTGAGATTTCACGATTCTCATCAGTTTATGGTTCTTTTTCAACATCATGTATTTCTGTCAGAATATCATTCTCTATTTTGTGATCATCATGTTTTTCTATGCTTTTTTCTTTTTCGAGGTTTTTTTATCCTTTGAACTGATTGGAATTCCAAGCTTCAAGCGTTTAATGACATCATGATTGTCTTCAATTTGTTTCTTTGGAATTTCAAATCGATCAAAGGAATTTACAATATGTATATATAATTTAGTTATCCGTTTGTGTCTGCAAATGCATCTGGTATTTGATTTGTTATTCTTTACAAGTGCACAATTTGCTGTACATATTTTTCACATTGTTTAGTTCTTGGATCCAGATGTAACAATGATGATGTATACCATGTAATTTTCTTTTCTATATGTTTCTTTTCTCCCCCTAACATTGGGGAAGATTTCCTCGTTAAAATGACAATCAGCAAAACGTGCTGTAAACACGTCGTCTATATGAGGTTAAAGATATCGAATGATTGATAGGCTAGCATAACCGATATAAATTCCAACTTTTCTTTGAGGTCCCATTTTTGTTCGTTGAAGCAATGCAATAGACACATATACCATACATCCAAAAATTCTCAAATGAGAAATGTCTGATTCTTTATCAAAAGCAAGCTGCAATGTGGAGTATTTATGATATGCACTTGGTTTGATGCCAATTAATGCATCAACATGTAAAATTGCATGTCCCCATAAAGAAACATGGAGTTTTGTTTCCATAATCATTGGTTTAACAATCAGTTGTAGACGTTTAATCATTGCTTCAACTAATCCATTTTATGTATGTACATGAGCAACATGATGCTCAATAGTGATTCTCATTGACATACAATAATCTTTGAAAGTTTGCGAAGTAAATTCACCAGCATTATCAATTCTAATTTCCTTGATTGTATGATCGAGAAATTGATTCCGCAATTTTATTATTTGAGCAAGTAATCTTGCAAATGCCACATTCCAAGTTGATAATAAACATACATGTGACCATATGTTGTAGGCATCGATCAATAGCATAAGATATCTAAATGGTCCACATGGTGGATGAATTGACCCACAAATATCACCATGAATACTTTCAAGAAACATGAGTGATTCAATTTGGATATTAGATGGTGATGATCTTATAATAAGTTTTCCAAGAGAACATGTTATACATTGAAACTTATTATTTTGAAAGATCTTAAGGTCTTTCAGCAGATGACCATGTGTATTTTCTAAAATTATCCGCATCATTGTTGAACCAAGATGTCCTAATCGATTATGCCAATTAATCAGTATTGAAGAATTATTAACTACCATATTTGATTCTATTGGACTTATATATCTATAATGCAATCCAGTAGAGAGCACTGAAAATTTTTCAACTACATATTTCTTTCCTGAATTTATATATGGTAAGAAACATATATTTCTTATTGCTTTCATTTATTGTCTGAGTATCATATCCATGTGAATATATGTCATTAAAACTCAACAAATTTCTTTTCGATTGTGGTGAATACAAAGCATCATTTATCAGAAATTTTGTACTATTAATTAGGTAACAAAAACTGTGCTTTACCACAACCTTTTATCATGTCTACGGGACCTGATATTGTATTCACCATTGTTTTTGTTGGTTTTAGCTCCAAGAAATATCTTTTATCTCGGAGAACTGTATGCGTTGTACTACTATCAAATATGCAAACTTTCATGGGATTAGTTACTTGTATAGCTTTGTTCATAGTATTTTTCATATTTGAACTTCAAAAAAATATATGCAATGAAAAAAATTACTGACCATATATATGTCATAATACGTATATCATAATTATACATAAAATATTAGCATATGAGAACATGAAAAATAAAATATTTTAAAGTTTTTATTCCACCAATATATTGATCATTTTCAAACAAATCATTCAGAAAATCTGCAGCATCAAAATAAGTTAAATCACTCAAACGATCACTGTGTTCAATGAAGTTGGTCTCCTTTTCTTTCCCCTTTGTCGATTCTTTATAGAGCTTACAAAGGTGCTCGGGGGCTTGACAAATACGAGACCAATGTCCTGGAGTGCCGCATCTAAAACAAGAACTTTCAAATCGTTTTGAGTGATTTTCATTAACACTCATGTTCTCATGATGCCTTTTTAGTGGGTGGTTCGCGACATGCTTTTGAGATGAGTTATAGAAGTAACTATCTCGATTGTTTTCAAAACCAAGGCCGCGATCACAACCACGACCACTTCCACGTCCACGACCACGACCTCGACCTCGACCAAAACATTGTCTCTGAATTTGATTTTGGTTTCCAGATTTAAATTCATTTTTACTTACAACATTTACTTCTGGAAATACTGTTGATCCAGCGGGTCGGGACTGATGATTTCTCATTAGTAGTTCGTTGTTCTTTTCCGTCACAAGAAGACATGCTGTAAGTTCAGAATATCTCGCAAATCCACGCACTTTATATTGTTGTTGTAGAGTTATATTTGATGCGTGAAAAGTGGAAAATATTTTTTCAAGCATTTTCGTAACCTCATGTCCACAAAATTTTAATTGCGAGATTATTCGATACATCGCCGGATGTAATAACTGACTTTCTTAAAATCTTTGGATTTTAACGTATTACATTCATCACGGGCGGTCCTAAGTATAACGTCCCTTATATGTTCAAATCTTTCTCTTAATCCTTTCCATAAAGCCATGTGATCTTTTTCAATGAGATATTCACATTTTAATCCTTCATCAAGATGTCGACGTAAAAATATTATAAATTTTTATTTTTCTTGTGATGATGAAATACCATTTTCTTTAATGGTCTCACTTAGACTCAATGACTCAATATGCATTTCTACATCGAGAATCAATGGCATATAATTTTTTCCTGCAATGTCGAGTGCAACAAATTCGAACTTTGTCATATTTGACATGGTGATACTATAAAAATAAAAATTCATTTTATTAGTTAAGTTCTAAATCTATTAATATGACAATAAAAAGTAACGGATAAATTATAAGTACAAATATTCTTAAAAATAAAGAAAAAATGAGAGGCAGATATTCTCCTATAAATACAAGACTAGTGAGTATAATAACCAAAATAATTATACAAAATAACCTTGAAAGAACCACTTTCTTCTTTTTCGAAAATTTTGATTAAGAAAATTATTAGAGAGAAAGAGTAAGTTTGGAGTGATTGAATTTGTTTGTAAAATCATATTTATAGGGTAAAAACTAGCCGTTTATGACTATTTATGACCGTTGCAAAATCTTAAAAAAAAATAAATGTATGTATATGTAAATTTTATGGTAATAATATGATGTATATAATGTTAATCATGTTTAAATAATTATGTATATCACATCACAATATTATAATGAGGTGTCAGAGACTCCTTTTATATAATAATGTGACATTATACAAATATATATAATTATTATATAACACAATAAAAATATATAAACAATGAAATAATCACATCATGTTATTATAATGAGGTGTCATAGATTCTTTTTATATAATAACATGATATTATTCAAATATATATATACAATAAATAAACAGTAACACAATAAAATTACATAAGCAGTAATAATATAAACATATCACGTTATTATAATGATGTGTCATAGACTCATTTTATATAATAACATGATATTATATATTAAATATATACACAATAAAAATAAATAAATAGTAAAATAAATATTCTTACTTTTGAATATTGTTACTTTTTTCTTGTGTTTTGGAGCTTGTAAAAATATGGAGAATCGAACTTTCGAGTATCGTGCTGATAACGTATTAAAAATAAAAATTTACGGTGAAAAGTAAAAATATCAAACTTTCAAAATATATTAAACTATATACTTTATAAAATTTTGTCTATTCAATTGTGTTCTTCTTAAAAAATTGAGAGACCTATTTATAGAATTCCTTTGAAAATAATCCAAAAATAAATATATCATTACATACATTATCACATACTAATTTTCAATATTTATAATTCTTATTTTCAAGATTCAATAATTTCAACTCTTTATTTTCAACAAACATATATTTACAGTAAGAAATTTATCATTTGGCTTTTGAGTGATGACAAGTGAGGAAGGGGTTTGGGATTAGTTCTTTGACTAATTAAATTTATATGTCAATAAAGACTGGTAAGTTTTAACATTTAAAAAATGATTTGCTCTCTTCTTAAATTTATGAAGACAAACGATTCGTCCACTAACTTATCCATTTTGGATTTTGATCCAGTATATTTTCAAATTTTTGTTTTGGTACTTTAATTTTAATATTTTTTTATTTTAGCTCAATAATAACGTGACATCATATAAGTAGAAATATACAGTGTCACATCAGCACTATGATGCAGTATTATTGAAAGTCGAAAAAATTAAAAATTAAAGTACCAAAATCGTATTTCTAAAATTCAGTGGATCAAAACTCAAAATAGATAAAGTTGATGGATAAAAAAAATTAGTTCCCCGTTTCTAAAAATTTGAAATTGTCTTAAATATTTAAAGCGATATTTATTTACAATTTCGCCAATGGTAGGTTCTACGTTTAATGAGACCAAGCGCACACATATATTTAATAAATTCCCCAATGTTTGAATTATCGTAATTGAAATCACATATAAAACTTTGATACTAACTAAAAAAAAGGAGTTGAGTTACACAAATGATCAATTTTTAAAAAACTAATAAATGTTGATTTATTTTGGCAAACAGTCATGTTAAAAGTAGGAGAAAATATCTTTGCTATAACGCGTATTATTTTTTTAAATCATTTTATATTTTTTCCACTTAGCAGAATATTGTATCAATAGTATGTACAAGTTAATCAAAAAAAAATTAAATTCTTAACACATTGCTTGATTAAATTTAGGAAAAAATAGTCTTTCTGGTTCACTAGTTTGTTCAATTTTTACTTTTAATTCAATAAGTTTTCAAAGTTCGGTTTTGGTATACTAATTTTTAATTTTCGGTGTTTTTGTTTAATTATTGATATGACATTGAAAAATATTGGCGTGACAAAAAAATCGATGACTTGTCAAATGTCAAATCAGCAATTCAACCAAAATACCGAAAATTAAAAAATTAGTGTACCAACAATAAATTTGAAAAACTCAACGGGACCCAGAAATTGGACAAGTTAATGGAGAAAAAAAATCATTTTCCCGTAATTTTAGTCGTGAATGCGTAGTGTTGTAGGAGAAGCTCGAATAGTTTACATTCTTATTCAGTTGCACAATTTGTCCTAAAACAAACAAGAAAAGCTCGAGCACTTTACATTCTTATCTAGTGGTGCTGATTATGTATTAATACTTGTACATTGTCAATGATTAAAAAAAAAACTGACTTTCCAAGAACTCTCCCAAATGCAATCAGGATATAAGAGAACCAAGAGCTCATAAAGCATCCAAGCGAGGCCTCGTCGGCGTGACATGCAATCCCAATGCTTAATACATGATGTACAGGTTTATGTATCCTAACTTGTCGAGAAAAGAATGGAGAAGAGAACAAAAAAGAAAACTGCAACCAAAGAAAGTAGGGGAAAAGATCAGATTTCATTGCATTTCAAGGAAATTTTCCTCATCTTGCAATCTTTTCCAAGTTTATTATTTATTAAAGGTTTTAAAGTCACCCTCAACAAGGGCAATAAATGAAATTCCGAATGAAGGAGAGATGTATTGTCACGCCCCTAGACCTACAGGCCTGCTGTAATGTGTGAAATTTAGTTGTTTTTAATTGTTCTATCAATATGGCGGTCGGCTTGTGGTGTGGCGAATAGTACTTTGAAATCTCACCTGAAGGATAAGTTTCATGCTTCTGAATCCTCTGTTGATGATTTGTTTGAGTCCCTAATCTGCCGGAGATGTTGAGCTATTTCTGTCAAGAGTTTAGTTCCTTCGCCTCCTCGTTGTAGCGTCATGGCCGCATGCTTTAAGAATCCACTGTCTGCTTCAATGGTCCTCAATCTCTCCCTTATTAGTGATACCTCTCTTTTAAGGATACCCTTTAGTTCTTTTCCTATGATCACACACAAAAGGATAAATATCTGTGCTTAAAAAAAGAGAATGGGAAATCAGGAGTAATAAATGTTGAAGGACAAAGTAAAGGATGTGAATAACTATTTTTTCTATGCTGCATCAGATGAACCATTCGTTGGTAAATCATGTAGGTCGAAGATCACCACTAACATACACAAGTGCGGATAGTACTATATGGTCGTTTTCTTTGAGAGTTATTCATATCAACAAAATGGATTTTCCTACAGCACACTTTCCAGTATACTGTTGTTAACTCATGCAAGTTTTTTGTTGAGTCATGTTTATCTCCTAAGAGGTCCAATAATGATCACTGTAATCATTGTATGCTACTAGATTAGCATAAACCAAACTAGACATTTGACTACCTTTGCATCCATCTTCATTAATGATTGTGATGCACTCAGAGGAACTGGATAGTTCATCTATAGGTGAATTGATCTTTCTCTCAAGATCTGTCAACAGACCAAGAAGATAAGATCTCTCGCCCTCGAAATCCAAAGATGATTCATTTGGACTCCCTCCCCCATCCTCCATCGAATTATTGTGATGTTCATATTCATTTGAACTCCCGCATTCTGATCTCTCACCATAGGATGACAAGGACTGAGACTTCATGTCTTGATAATCGTCATCGGCATCAATTTCACATATATCACTTCCTACTTTCTTGATAAGCCCATATTTTTCTCTGTATGTCTCCAGTTCCGACTCCAGTGCTTTTATATCCTCTTCCCTCTTCAAAAGCATGTCTTTCATCACTTGCAGAGCTTCTTGATCATATTCCGCCTGTTCTTCCATCATTCGCTGATATTGCAAGGCCTCCATTTGCACAGCTGCTTTCTCAGCTTGCAGACGAGTTATCATGGCCATGGCATTATTCGCTGCAACTGCGGAAGCACTTCTTTCTTCATCCAACTCCATGTATAGAGCTATCAAGGATTTGCGGTCCAAACGAACCTGTCTTTTCAACCGGTTCAAGATGTCTCCATCTAGTTCATTGAATGAATTTGAATCATTGGGTTCAGGAACACAATCCATGTTTGGTTGTTTTCGACCAACCTTGTAGCCCCATCTAGGACTAACTTGAGCTGAATCTGACAATGGGATTCCGAAAAATCTGGTCCCTCTGGCAAAACTAGGGGTTCTGCAAGAATCTTCGGTTATTTCCTCTGAATCTGGTAGCAATGGCACCGAAGTCGACTTTACATCATCTCTTCCTATTGTAGAACACAAGAAAACCATCCAACATCATGTACTAGAAGATCCTGTTACAGAAATAGACAAGTTAAAGAAAATGTTCACCTTGATTCTCTCCATTAGTAGCATCTTCATACTCAGAGAGCTCCTGCTCAGCATCTGACATAAACTTCAGCTCAGTGTACTTAACATGTGGTAACAATATACTACGCCCCTCGTGGTTTCTCCTCGCCATCAAGGGTGCTCGAGGGGATGGGGCCAGAGCGTTCATAGACAAACTCCGCCCATATTTCAAGGAAGATCTCGGTTTCAGAGCCTCCCCACAACAAGAACACAATTGTGCACCACTCTTTTCATCTGATATCTCTTTACCATCATCGCCATTTCCCAAATTCATCAGCAACTTCTGGTTATCCTCAACAAAGCAATCGATATCCTTGTGCAGAATCCCAACAAGGGACTTGTACTTATCACAGCCGGAATCTTTCTCCGTGGCGAATGACAGAAGGCACCCCTCACACATGGTACGCAAATCCGATAGCTTCTTGTGGACGTGGCAATACGCGAGGGACGAGATTTCTTTCTTGTGAAGCTCACAGATGGAATCATTGTAGTAAAAGTTGGAGTTCCTGTGTGCAAAAAGATGATCTATTCTTGTACAGAGTAAACATGGAATCCTCAGCTCGAAGTACTTGGCGAATTCATTCGAAACAAAGGCGAGAAAACCGTCCACGAAAAGCAATATTATCATCACCCATTCGAGAATTGCATATATCAAGAAATGTGGGAATTTCCCGAGCTTCTGCTCCACGAAACATTTGAAAGATCCCACCGGCATTTCGCACACTTCGGATTAACCAAGAAAATCTCAGAATCCAAGAACGAGACTTAGATTATTGCGGAAACGATTGATCAAAAGGAGTCTAGCTCAGGAAGGAATCAATCAGAAATTTCGGAACCGGAACCGAATGGACGACTAATGGAATAGATCATGATCATGGCGAGAACAGGTGAATCCCAGATCATGATCTGTTTCCTTTTTGTCTCATCGTTATTTTACCACTTTGTGGCACCTGTGTCTGTACGAGGAAGAGTGGCAAACAGGTTGTTAGATTCAGAGGATTGGTATTCGCTTGGTTTTGAGATATTTGTGGAAAACAACATTTCGCAAGTTTTATTAGTAAAGTGGGAATTACCTCCTCAATTAACGGTCCACCGTTTTGAAAATTAAATGATGTTCATAATGTGACGTACATATAAATATATTACTTCTAATTGTGAATTTTCCAATATATCCTTATTCATTTAATGAAGCAAATTAAATCAATAATTTTTCTGATGAGTTCTTTTATAATTTATTGTCTATCTTAAATGTCTTTGGATATTAATGCATATTGAATTTATCAATTTACCCATAATTTTTTTTTGTTGCTAACTAAAATTTGTTACTAAAATTAGTGTATTTCTTCATGGTTGCTAATGAATATTTAATATTTATATCTTATCTTATCTTTTATTTTATAAATTGATTTAAGTAATAATTAAATAAATAGTTACTCAATAATTTAGTGATTTCATTTATGATTTATTATGTATTATGATAATATTTTAGATAATAATGTTTTTAAAATCAAAGTTTCTATTATTATATATTTTGTGATCAATTTTCAATTGTGTTCTAAACATAATACAAAGTATGGTTATATTAGCATTATTTTATTACGAAATCATCGTATATAATATATTGATTTGTTATCTTGTTTGTTCTTTTCAACCTACTAATTAATTTCTAATTGTATATGATGAAATTACATACATAAAAAACAATTTTTTCTCTTTTCTACATATTAATTAATTTATCATTATATATGATGAATTTATATATATAAAAAATATTTTTCACATTTTAAAATAACAAAATTGTTATTTAATATTACTCACTTATTAAATTAACTAAGTTATGTTTACCAATTCATTGTGCATTATTACTATGATTGCAACTTAATGAAGCATAGGTGATGACATAGAGTGGTCACGCTAACAATTAATATTTATATTTAAATTATTATTAGCAATTAAAACTGCTTTGTGTTCGATGAAGTTATTTGATCAGTGAGAATAAATTTGATTTAGAAAAATAATTTCTAAAATGTAAAATAACAACTATATCATATTTGTTAGGTGCAATAATTGTTTATGTAAGGTATAACAATCCAAATGTGACGTTTGAGTTGTTTTACGATTTTAAAATATTTTAGTTAATGTTGCATCGTTACCCTGGTTATAACTTTTGATAAATCGACAAATACATGATCTTACAATTGGTATATATAAGAGTCAAAGTCATGAGATCGATTCTCATAGATTGCAATTAGTGTAATTATTGATATTGTTGGAGTGCAATAATTGTCCTTGTTGGATACATCGATTGAATCATGACGATTGAGCTACTATATCGTTTAAAATATTTGAGTTGATGTGTAATATCTATTCTATAAAAGGAAAAAAATAAACAAAATTCACAAGGAGTTAAAAGTTAGCAAAAACACAATTGATATTTAACTTAATAACAAGTTTAGGGGTTTTATTTTAACATCATTATGATAATTTAGTTAATTAAGAGAATTTTATTTAACAATCACTATATGCACTCCATTTAAATACATTGTGATTTTGGTTTTAGTAAAATTTACTATTCTCTTAATTTTATTTATATTGTTCTTCATTGTGAATGATATTTTGATGAAAAATATCTTTGTTAATTTGATAGAACTGTCATTATGTTATAATCATGCAAAGTGAAAAATGTTATATAAATAAGTCAATATATTTGATTTATCGTCATGATGTATTTTTATTTATTGTGTTTTGATATATTTAGATTAATAAATACTCATCAACAAGACGTTATTCAAACGATCATCAACAAGATGTTATTCAAATGATTTTAAAAATTATCTAAATCTCGTTATTATATTTTTCATTATTAATCACTCACGTGCGATGCACGTGATCATTCCTAATATATATATATATATATATATATATATATTCAACTAACTTTAGTTGTTCACCACTCTTTGAATGGATAAAAAAACCAGTCAGAAATTTTAAAAAAATTAGACTCTTATCTAAATCAATTTATGAATTTGAGTAATTCAATTCGTCAAGTTATCTCGTTGGAGTCAACTTGAATCAAAATAAAAACATATTGCAATTTGGATAAAAAAATGCATGAGATGATTATGATTCTCTTTTTAATAATTAATATCTTTGCTTGTGTGTTAATATTATCAATCAAATCCGAGATCACACGTACCAAATCTATATACATGACAAAAAATTTGATTTTTATAACTGCCTTCATTAATTAATTACCTTATTTAAAAGAATTAAAATCCCATTTCTAAAGGTATTCTATCCTATCGTATCCTAATTATGATAACATTGTGTTCAATAAATAGTAGCTTATATCTCACGTAAATCTCCCATCCGACCATTCAAGAAAACACACCCTGCTTCAAATGGCATCCCTCTCTCAGCCGCAAGCAATGGATTATCTTCCCGCTTACTTTCAGATTCCGTTTAGTGACTTGCGGAGGATTGCTCCGTCGTCAGTGGTCGACATGGTGGTGCGATACCATACCAACAACCCCGGCCGATATCCGGATCCGACTTATGATAGTTACTACATGAATCATGCTCCCACGAGTTCTCTGCAGTGGAACATTCATCAAGAGCAACTTTACTTGAATATGCTTGGCCATGCTGGAAGAATTTCTTATCCTGTTTATAATTCCACCATCAATCCGATGCATACTACTTCGTCTTTCAATCCACACGCCGCGAATTTTCAGGAAATCGATCATCACCTGATCATCGATGATTTTGATCTTGTGGAAGAATTTGAGGATTGGGAATGGTTCTCAGATGATGATGTTCAAGAAACTGCTACAGCCCCCGACTACATAGTTGATCAGAATAGATCGCAAGACGACGAAAGATACAAAGACTTGAAAACGAGGAGAAGTAGGGAGGACGATCAGATACAAGACAATATATGCGTCGTTTGCCATGATGGTTTGTACGAATGCGAAAACGACGGTGAGACGATTGCTACTCTGAACTGCGGCCATGAATATCACATACATTGCATCAAACGGTGGCTGCAACGGAAGAATGTTTGCCCTCTCTGTAACGCAATTGCGCTGCCTCATGACTGATATGCATCTTGACATGGTTACATAAATTGTTAGAAATTTAAAATTCTATGTTTCATTAATGGTACTGAATGTTTTCATGATTTTTGGAAAATATAAAGCTCGATTTTGTTGTTTAGTTCGATTTTTATATAGATTGGAGCATATACGATGAATTTGCTTGGACATTATGAGTAATTGGTAGCTCAGAAATAATATTATAAATATAATAAATCTATAAATATGCATTTACGTAAAATAAAAATTGGAATATGTATTCTAAAATAACTACATATTATCTTGTAAATTAATTATTTTGCCGTGGATTTATTAAATTGATGTGTATATATATTTTTTCAATGGTCATGCGGCCTATAAAATTTTATATTTTTTAAAACTCCCATATAAAACTTTATTATTTTCAAGATACTTTTAATAAAGTAATTATCTTCTTTATAACATTTCATAAGTATAATTTTTAAAAAAACAAAAACAAAATCAAAACATAATCATCTATTTTTCCCCTGTATATATAGCAGCGTGTTCTATTTTATTTTGAATTAGTTAGTTATTATTAGAAATATCTTATCAGATTTTGTGAAGTTAGTGCTATTCAGATTTTATATTACCTTTACATGTGAGTTAAATTTGTGTTTATCCAATCAGATATTAACAATCAAATTCTCATAATCAGATCTCTACAAATATGATTTTTTAAAACTCTCTGGATTATTTATTTACCTTATTTACAATTTAATCAGCCATTAGAATCCTATTCCTCATAGATTTCTTCCTTTTATCCAATTCCTAATTATGGTAACTTTGTGTTCTATAAATACTTGTATCTAACTTTAATCTCTCCTCATCCAACCATTCTCAATATTTTCTTCCATCGAAAAACACACTGCTACAAATTTGCGTTCTATCAACTGTTGCAAATGGCTTCCAACTTCCGATCACCGCAGGTTTCTGATTCTTTTCCGAACCTTTTGACAAACTTCGCTGCCTCTTACGATCAAGTTCCTTTCTATTACGAACAATCTGATGAGATTGATTGGTCTCGTCCCCGACATTTGTGGAACATTAATCAGGAGTACACTTATTTCAATCTGTTTGGTCGTGCTGCAAGTGAAAACTTCAAGATTAATCAGCTGCTTGCGAATCCAAAAAATCAATTTGTGAATGGGTGTTTGTTCTCTGAAATTGATGGGGATACATATAACTACGCGAAAAACGTCGACAAGATATGCGTGGTATGCGAAAAGGATGAGCATAAGGAGAAGATTGCTAGTCTGGATTGCGGGCATGGACATCATGTGTATTGCATGGAAAATTGGCTGCAACATTGGAATGTTTGCCCTCTCTGTAAATTTGATGCAATCAAGTATTGATATACGATCACGCTTCCTAGCTATTTGATGAACACATTTTTGGATTATAATTAATTTTCACGTATAATTAGATTTTAAAATTTTATGACAAAAAAAAATAATGACATGTTTTAATTTCGACGATGTAAGGTTTATAATATGATAAAATAAATACAAGATTTGTTCGAACGTATAAATCCTCTCAAGATATTTGGTGACTAAATATTATGTTATAGATATTAAAATGAGTTGTTTAAAAATTATTTTAAAAAACTATTGAAATTATCAAAAGTGGATCAAAAATCAGAATATAAAAAATTAATGGACTAAAATTATTTTCCCTTATAATTGGGCAAAGATTTTTTATAATAAGATTGTAACAAAATGCAAAGTGGAAAATTGAGAACCAAACTAATATTGATCATAAATGCATTATAAAAATAAAATAGTGTTGATTTTAGATTTAAAAAATATAAAAAAAATTTGAGATTTTTGCTTTCATCTATGTTGTATTTTATGTATTTGAAACTCCCATATATTTAATGTATTTAATATTAACTTATTCAACGCACAAAAAAAATAAAAATAAATATGACAATTATATATCTCGGCTTTATTCTCTTAAGTCCGCTCTTCTTCTAAAATGTATCTATCTGATATATATAATTTTATGTTTTTAAAAACAATTTCCAAATAAAATTTTATTGTTTCCAAAATACATTTAAAACAGTAATTATGTGTTTTATTTTTACTTTGAATTAGTTAGTTCAAAATTTCAAAAAGTGATTATAAAAAATATTTTATTAGAGTTTTTGAAGATTGTGCTATTCATATTACTTATTATCTTTACATGTGAGTTAATTTAATTTTAACCAATCAGATATTAACAATCAAATTATCATAATCTATATATTATTCCTCATTAATTAATAAGTATCCAATCAGATATATAATCCCTGCATTAATAAATTACCTCATTTACAGTTTTAAATTTGAACCAATTTTTAAATTGATAAATATCTTGCACATATAAAATACATTCAATTAAGTGGGCATATTAAGATTTACTATCGGACACCAAACATAAATTATGATTTAGTTCACGTCTCAAGAAGACTAAATTTGATTTGGCCCTATCACCACTTGTTTTACATTTGAGTTCTCTAGTTTGCTCTATTTTAGAAATTGGTCCACTGAATTTTCAAATTTTGTTTGTGGTACATTAACATTTAATTTTTGACTATTGATTTTTTGTGGACACGACATTAGACAAATCAGCAATTTTCGATGTCACGTAACCATTTCCGGTGGTACATTAGCACTCCGACAAAATAAGTCTAGAAACCAAAAAAGGCTCAAATTTGAAGTACTAAAACCAAAATTTGAAAAAGTAGTAGATCAAAACTCAAAATAGGTATTTTAATGTAGTAATTGTGAGAACCTGAATTTCCAGCAGCGAGTATGTTTCAGCAGCTGGCAATTTTCAGTAGCAAAGAAAAATTCCAGCAGAAGCTAACAATTCCAGCACCAGCTAATATTTCAGAAGCTGATATTTTTCCAGCAGATAGAATTCCAGAAGCAGACAAAATTCCAGCAGACAGTTACTAATTCAGCATATGACTTGTAACTGAAGCATTTAACACGGAATAAAGGCTGTTAATGGCAAATTATGGTCATTCATTGAAATGTTAACAATCAGATTTTGGCCTATAAATAGCACCCTCAATATCTGAAATTGTGGTTACCAAAATCTTGAGTTATCATTTGAAATTAGAGCTAAGAAAGTGCATTTTTCGAAGTTGTAAAATCCAGTAGCGAGGCAAGTAGATTTCCAGACTTCAACCGAAAATCTTTAAGCAAATTACAGTAAGTGGGCTATGTATAAATATCTTGAAATCGGTTTGATAATTTCTGTTTTAAGTATTTCTGAACTCTGATTTTTGAAGAACTGAAACTTAGTGAACTAATGGCAGGAATATATATTCTGAACATTACTGATTACTGATTACTGATTACTGGCCTCACCCCTTAGAGGAGAAAACATATAGGGGACTGATATCAGTTTAGCTATGAAATTCACGAACGTGCTCAGTGCTTACTTGTTAAATTTCTGATTTCTGATTACTGATTTCTGATTTCTGAATACTGAATACTGATTACTGTTATGAAAATAAGAATTTCTGTATATTATTCGTATTACTGTTTCTGTATGAAAATGATTTCGAAAATTAGGAGTTATTCCCGCCACCGCTTACTGAGTGACAACCATATCGCTCACCCACTAAAACCCATCTCAGGTAAGAACGAGGAAGAAATATTAGAAGAAGAAGAGCAGATTCAGTTTTGGGGCTGGTGAAGAAGATTGTCATTTCTCAGTTCTGATTCTAGTTTATGTTATTTCCGCTGCATCTGTTAAGATACTATTATGTATGGTTTTACATTTTCGCTGTAAAACATTTGCTCTTTGAGTTGTATCAGACAATGAATATTATGAATAAAAGACTGGTTTCTGAATTTTGTACTTCTGAGGCTTGTTGTTTTCGAATGTAAATTGGAGAGCAACGCCGGTGTCAACCAACCCCCGTCCCGGGGCGTGGCATTGAAGTGGTATCAGAGCAAACCAGGTTTCATAATCTGGGGAGGAGGAACTAGAAATAATAAGTTCTAATAGACTTCTGAAAATAAGTCCTGAAAGTTATTGATATAGACTACTGAAAATAAACTACTGTAATAGACTACTGAAATGAGTAGAAAAAAAAATTTTCAGTAGGCAAAAAAATCAGTAGACCGGAACCAGCAGATAACAGAAAAACCAGTAGACCGAAAACAGTAGCATCAGACCAGTAGTCTGGAACCAGAACCAGTAGATGGAAACCAGTAGATCTGAATGCAGAAGACTGGGTTAGTAGACTCGGAATACAGCAGACTGGTTCTAACAGTGCTGGAAAAGCAGCAGACTGATTGCAGTAGCACCAGAATTGCAGTAGATAGTGTATTCCAGCAAGTGCATGCAGTAGACTTTGCAAATGGCATGGAAGTTGAGGTGTTTTTCGCGCAAACTTCAAACGGCCATAACTTTTGATCCAGGAGGAATTTTTACTATTAAAAGTATGCGTTGGAAAGCTCTCGACGAGGAGAACCTAACCTAGAACGAAACATTCGTTCTAGCACCGTCGACGAACCCCAAAATCCTTCGTTTAGATAGGGATATCATCATTTCCGTAAAATTTTCCAACTTTCGAAACTTTGAGGAATTTTCATTTCCAAAGGGCTAAGTATTTTTGCACCAAATTTTTGTACAATTCATGTTCTGGATGTGAAGGATTTTTAGTAAATTTTTCACGCAATTCCAAGACCGAAAGATTTTGAGCTATTTCTTCTATTAAATGCATAGACAGTACTGATTTTGTTCATTCCAGTATTATTCTATAATTTAACCTGTATTTTTTTGAGATCATTTCTGAACATTCTCTTCCATGTTTTGGATGTAGGATATGGCTGACCAGAGTAGTTACATTAAGAGTTTAGAGAGGAAGCTAGAGAAACTAAAAGATCATAACTACTGCCTAGAGCTGGACAAAGATGAATTAGAGCGTCGAGCAGAACACTTGAGAGGTGATGTTCAACGTTATGCTCATTTTCTGCATGAGGCAGAAGAGAGGAATAGGAGAACTCAAGAAGAGTTTGAAACCTCCCAAGAGATTGTGGCAGAGTTCATCGAGTTACGTGATACATTAGTTGAGAAGATCCAAATACTTAAGGATCAAAATCACCAACTCGTGCACCATCATAATCAGTATACTGAACAGAATAATGCTCATATTCAAGAGCTGCAGGACACTGTTGAAGTTCTTAGCGACCAGAATGCAGTTCTGCATGGTCATATCGAACACCTGCAAGCAGTGATAGCCAATCATGAAGTCGAACCCGAAGAGGATCTAGAAGAAGAAGAAATCGAAGAGGACCCTATGGATTTGGGATTAGGAGAAGTGATAGATTAGACTAGCAGTAGTAGTTCTTTGTAATATCACTTGTTCCGATTACATTTATGTTTTCAATTTCGATGTTTCATTGTAATTGCACTTTCTTGAGAAATCAACAAAAATTTATTTCTACCCATTGGTTTTATATTTAATTTTTGGAGCAATTACTCGATCATTGTGATTCCTTTGTTTAGTTTCTTTTTCTGCCATCAACCTTAGAACTTTCATAATTGTAGGAAATGGACGGACGACCAGTTAGAAACAATTGCAATCCTCGTTACAAGAACCGCAACAACAACCGCAATGATGAGGATGCACAGCAACAACCACCACAACCATCACCAGCAGTTGGCCTCAGTCGGGCCGATTTGATGGCTATAGCCACGATTGTGGCAACCACTCTTCAAGGGTTTGTGAACCCTAATGCTAATCAGCAACCACCACCACCTCCAGCTCAGAATGGGACTAAGCAGCACTATGAGGCTCTCCGAAGAGCAAGAACCTCGAATTCGACGGAAGCTCCGATCCTTAGGTCGGCCAGAATTGGATGAAGGAGGTGGAGAACCATCTTCGACTACTTGAGGTTCCACAAGGGATCAAGGTGGATGTGATTACACCTTTTCTTGTGGATAAAGCAGCCAAATTGTGGGAAGGAGTCTCACCAGCTATGGTAAGGGCGGGACCTATCACTTGGCAAAGGTTCCGAGAGGTATTTCTAAAGCAGTACTTCCCGACAGCAGTTCGAGTGCAGAAGCTGTCAGAATTTGAAAGCTTGGTTCAAGAACCAAACATGTCAGTGGTGGAGTATTCATCCAAGTTTCACTCATTGGGAACTTACTCCCCAACCATCATGGGAGACGAGGCCTTGAAGATGCATCGCTTCAAGAAGGGATTGAACAGCCGTATTCAATCTGTCCTTGCCGTTATCGAGCCCAACAGTTTTGATGAATTGATGGAAGCCGCCATCAGGGCTGAGAATGACATCAAGAGGCGTGAAGGTGAGAACAAACTCAAACGTCCTCAGTCAAGTCAATACCAACCAGGCCAACAATTTAAGAGGCCTAGGTTTCCAAGCAATCAATTCACCAGTGCCCCAGCTAAAGGAACCACTTCTTCTCCATCAAGCAAAGAAGGAGTCAATTGCCAAAATTGTGGATTCAATCATACTGGTGAATGCCGTAAGAATTCTGGAGCTTGTTTTCGTTGTAGAAAGATGGGCCACCGCATTGCTCAATGCCCTTTTCTGGATCCAAGGGATGGTCCAGCAGGAGGAACAACTCCAAACAAGCCTAAGGAAAACAAGCCAAATGCTCGAGTCTATGCTATCACTCAAGAAGAGGCTGACAACTCAAATGATGTCGTCGCTGGTACCATTCTAATCAATAATATACCTGCTTATGTGTTATTTGATTGTGGTGCTACGCATTCATTCATGTCTAAGAGATTTGCCAAGAAGTTAGAAGCTCAGCCTGATAACTTAGAAGAACCATATAGAGTAGCAACTCCTGCAAATCGAATTTTAGAAACTCGCACTCTATATCGGGATATTAGTGTTCTCATAGAAGATCAGAATTTCAAGGTAAACCTGATTCAACTAAACATGGTGGAATTCGATGTAATTCTTGGAATGGATTGGTTAGCCAAGAATCATACTTTAGTAGACTGTCATGGAAAGACGGTAACCATCCAAGCTCCACACCAAGAGAAACTCTTATTTCATGGTAAAACAAAAGAACGAAAGACTCTTCTTTCTGCTTCTCAAACTTGGAAAGCCATGAAAAGTGGAGAAGAAGTTTACTTAGTTATGTTAAGCGAGGTAAAGAAAGAAACCACACTCACGCTAGAAGAGGTTCCGGTAGTACAAGAATTTCCGGATGTCTTTCCTGAAGAACTCCCTGGCGAACTTCCCGACCGCGAGGTGGAATTTGAGATTAATTTAGTACCCAATGCTGCACCAATCTCAAAAGCACCATATCGAATGGCTCCGGCAGAGTTGAAAGAACTCAAAAAGCAACTTCAAGAATTGTTGGATAAGAAGCAAATCCGACCAAGCGCATCCCCGTGGGGAGCTCCTGTCCTATTTGTAAAAAATAAGGACGGAAGCATGAGAATGTTTATTGATTACAGGGAGCTGAATAAGATCACAATCAAAAACAAATATCCGCTTCCAAGGATAGATGACCTGTTTGACCAACTCAAAGGAGCTTCAGTCTTTTCCAAGCTTAGATTAAGGTCAGGCTACCACCAACTCAAGGTCAAGACGGACGATATTCCGAAGACAGCCTTCCGAACAAGGTATGGACATTATGAGTTCATGGTGATGTCGTTCGGATTAACAAATGCTCCGGCAGTATTCATGGATCTCATGAATAGAGTGTTTAAACCGTTTCTTGACAAGTTTGTTGTAGTATTCATCGACGACATTCTAGTGTATTCGTCAAGTGAAGAAGACCACAAAGAACATCTTTGTCTCACCCTTCATAAGCTGAGAGAAAAGGAACTGTACGTCAAGTTCAAGAAATGTGAATTCTGGCTAGAGAGCGTCGCATTCTTGGGACACATAATATCAGCAGCAGGAGTATCTGTGGATCCTAAGAAAGTAGAGGCAATCTCAGATTGGCCTAGACCAAAGAATGTGACAGAAATTCGAAACTTCATGGGAATAGCAGGCTATTATCAAAAATTTGTTGAAGGATTCTCTTCAATAGTCATACCCCTCACCAAGCTCACACAGAAGAATTCTAAATTTCAATGGAGTGAAAAATGTGAGCAAAGTTTCGAGACTTTGAAGAAGAAGCTTACCTCCACTCTGGTGTTGGTATTGCCAACTGAAGTTAAAAACTTCACCATCTACAGTGATGCATCTAAAGGAGGTTTAGGATGTGTACTCATGCAAGAGGGAAGGGTGATTACATACGCATCAAAGCAGTTGAAGCCGTATGAATAGAATTACCCAACGCATGACCTCGAACTAGCTGCAGTGGTATTCGCACTAAAAATTTGGAGACATTATCTTTATAGAGCCAAATGTGAGATTTTCACTGATCACCAAAGTCTCAAATATTTGTTCACTCAAAAGGAACTAAATATGAGACAAAGACGGTGGATTGAACTCATGAAGGATTACGACTTGACGATAAGCTACCATCCAGGCAAAGCCAACAAGGTAGCAGATGCTTTAAGTCGAAAGAATATGAGTAAGGTGATCCTGACATCACTTTCAGCACAACCATGTCTTCGAGAGACAATCAAGATAAGTCAGGATAGAGATTCCGCTTTGGTGAAACTAAAAGAGCAAGTTAAAGAAGGGAAAGCACCAGATTTCAAGACGGATAACAAAGGAATCTTGTGAATGAAAGGACGATTGTGCGTACCAGACATCGATAACCTTCGACAAGAAGTAATATCTGAGGCACATTAGTCGAAATTTTCAGTCCATCCTGGCAGTACCAAGATGTACAGATATTTGAAGAAAAATTTTGGTGGAGTGGAATGAAGAAAGGCATGGCAATGTTTGTTTCCAAGTGTCACGTGTGCCAGCAAGTCAAGGCAGAGCACCAAAGACGTGGAGGACTTCTGCAACCTCTAGAAATTCCAGAATGGAAATGAGAACATATCTCCATGGACTTTGTTGTCGGGTTACCAAAGTCTAGACAAATTCAAGACGACATCTGGGTAATCGTAGATAGACTCACGAAATCTGCGCATTTCTTACATGTCCGCATGAATTATAATTTGGACAATCTAGCCACATTGTACAAGAATGAGATTGTACGATTGCATGGAGTTCCAGCTAGCATACTGTCAGACAGAGATCCTAGATTTACATCTCGATTTTGGAAGAGCTTTCAACAAGCTATGGGGACTAAGGTTACTCTTAGTACGGCATATCACCCTCAGACCGATGGCCAAACAGAGAGGACAATTCAAACACTAGAAGATATGCTGAGAGCATGTGCTCTAGACTTCAGTGGTAATTGGAACCAACATCTGCCCTTAATCGAGTTCGCTTACAATAATAGTTACCACAGTAGTATTGAAATGGCACCATACGAAGCCTGTATGGACGAAAATGTCGATCACCACTGTATTGGGATGAAGTAGGGGAAAAAGCCATTGTTGGACCCGAACTAATCCAAGAAACAGTGGATAAAGTTGCTGTGATTAAGAAGAGATTGAAAACTGTACAAGATCGACAGAAAAGCTGGGCTGACTTGAAAAGAAGACCCGTGGAATTTGTAGTTGGCGAAAAGGCATATGTAAAAGTGTCACCCATGAAGGGTGTAATCCGATTCAATAAGGCTGGGAAACTGAATCCCAGATACGTCTGACCATTTGAAATTCTTTAGAAAGTGGGAACACTTGCTTATAGATTAGCACTTCCACCCGAGTCTCTTTGAGGATCAGGTATAGCAAAGTTTCGAGGACGAAACTTCTCATAAGGAGGGAGGGATGTGAGAACCTGAATTTTCAGCAGCGAGCATGTCTCAGCAGCTAGCAATTTTCAGTAGCAAAGGAACATTCCAGCAGAAGCTAACAATTCCAGCACCAGCTAATATTTCAGAAGCTTATATTTTCCAGCAGATAGAATTCCAGCAGCAGACAGAATTCCAGCAGACAGTTACTAATTCAGCATATGACTTGTAACATGTGGGGACTCGGACGCTAATCATCTTCTTAATATCTTTAGGATTTAATTATCAATTAAGATAAAACAGGGTCTAAAATTTTTCTTTTTTTTTTTAAATGTAAGTGCGGAACGTAATGGAATTTAACTAATATACATCTCAGTATAAAAGTACAATCATGTACAACAATTATTCAAACTAGTCTAAGGTTCAACTACTAAATTTCAAGTATTAAACCAAGTCTACAATAAGTCCGGAATCACCACTCTAACTCATCTTCTCTCATCATCTTCTTGACCCCGATCCTGTCCCACCTGTTGTCATGCACACATACAAACAAGACAACAGCCGGATACTCCGTTGAGAATAAATCCCAGTATAAATCATGTATACATGCATTTCATATAACAACATATATAAAAGCATGAAATAGATATCAAGACATGTATCATAATCTGAAATCATAAAGTGATATCAAACAGTAATTCGTACTCTGAACATGTATCACATAAGAAATATGAATCAATATAGACTCTGAATCACACTCTGTGATTCTAAGACTCGGACTCAATCGCTCAGACTCGACTCATCTCTCATCTAGGGATTCCGGTCTGAATAAGAACGTAACAACGTCTCCCACCTATCTCTTACATTCGCGGTGGTTGTAATTGATACTTCCCTATTCCTGGACTTTGGTCTGATCTGTATCGAATATTCTGCAATAAAGGCTGCTCTGTCTCTTAAGCACATCGATACACCAAACGTCCAATGTCTTGGCAGATCTGCCAAAGACTTGGGATGTCTGCCAATCCTATTCTGACAATGTGCAATGGGCCAGTGATCGCTCTGTCAAAACCTAGCCCCTCTGTCAGTGACTCTCCCTCAATAGCTATCTGCTATCCACTGCTTTTACACACATCAATAAAATCAGCATACTCAAACAAAGCATACAAAGGTATGAAAACAATAACATACAAGTATGTGGTTTAGGGAAACTCGAGTTAAATCTAACTCCAGTCGAGCTCCCAATTCACATCGATTTATACCTTTCTTTCCGTCGATATGTCGAAGTCAAAGTCTGGAATCTGAATCTGTCAATGTCAATCAATCTGAAATGACAATATCGAGGAGTATATGTATCAATACACAACTCAATTCAATACATGTACACATCAATATTCAATCTCGGTACATTTCGACGGCATAACAGCGTAGTTTCTCGATACCGATCAATCAACACAATATAATCAATATCAACAATTCACCATTCTCTTCATAACACACTCTAAACTCTGAAATCTGAACATGTTCAATCATAACTACGATGGAATTTCATAACATTTGCATACGATAATATTTCTTCGATCCGACTACGAATATACGATCACCACTTCACAATCACACATAATCTAGTGAAATTCACAATTTCCCCAATCACAATATCTCAAATCATGCTAGGAAATGAATGAAACTTACATCCTTAGCTAGCCCTTGAAGAGAGGA